>NW_027467782.1:43377851-43438917 GCF_004210375.1 Tachypleus tridentatus | reverse complement strand
GGTGAACCATCACAGTATATTATAGTTGTTTTAGTAATGATGATACGACACCAGGTGAACCATCATAGGTAATTAAATTGTTGTTAGTAATGATAATACGACAAGGGGTGAACCATCACAATATATTAAGTTGTTCTTTAGTAATGATGATACGACACAAGGTGAACCATCACAGTATATTAAGTTGTTCTTAGTAGTGATGATACGACACCAGGTAAACCATCAGAGTATATTAAGTTGTTCTTAGTAGTTATGATACGACACCAGGTAAACCATCAGAGTATATTAAGTTGTTCTTAGTAGTGATAATACGACACCAGGTGAACCATCACAGTATATTAAGTTGTTGTTAGTAATGATGATACGACACCAGGTAAACCATCAGAGTATATTAAGTTGTTCTTAGTAGTGATAATACGACACCAGGTGAACCATCACAGTATATTAAGTTGTTCTTAGTAGTGATGATACGACACCAGGTAAACCATCAGAGTATATTAAGTTGTTCTTAGTAGTGATAATACGACACCAGGTGAACCATCACAGTATATTAAGTTGTTGTTAGTAATGATGATACGACACCAGGTGAACCATCACAGTTTCTTAAATTGTTGTTAGTAATGATAATACGACACCGGGTGAACCATCACAGTATATTAAATTGTTGTTAGTAATGATTATACGACACCATGTAAACCATCACAGTGTATTAAGTTGTTGTTAGTAATGATAATACGACACCGGGTGAACCATCACAGTATATTAAATTGTTGTTAGTAATGATTATACGACACCATGTAAACCATCACAGTGTATTAAGTTGTTGTTAGTAATGATAATACGACACCAGGTGAACCATCACAGTATAATAAGTTGTTGTTAGTAATAATGATACGACACCAGGTGAACCATCATAGTATATTAAATTGTTGTTAGTAATGATGATACGACACCAGGTAAACCATCACAGTGTATTAAGTTGTTGTTAGTAATAATGATACGACACCGGGTAAACCATCATAGTATATTAAATTCCTATTGTGGATTATATATAGACATAATTATACAAAATTCACTGAAATCGCGAACTTAAAGCAAAGTTAATTAATAGTACAACAACTTATTACAGACTGTGTTAACGATTGAAGCATAAAATAATGTTGAATATATACATCTTTTGTAAATCGAACATGAATAATTATTTAAGTTATAATTTCTAATTTTATTATTATACAAAGAACACAGCGTGTATATTTGTATCTTTATAACAAAAATAATAAATACATTGTATCACTACGTGTTACATTGTAACATAGACAAAAATCTGTCTATAAAATTACAATACGTACAACAAACCTTTGTTTATAATAAAACAGAATTTTAAGTATTGTCCTTGTAACAAGAACACGACTTTCACTGGGAGTAAACCAGGGATGGATACAGAGAGGGGATGGGGGATGATGCACCCCCCCCCCCACTGACCATACCAAAATTGTGTACGATTACTTGTAACTTGATAGTTTGGAATAAAATCAATAAATGAAAATTCATAGTCATATATTTATTTTATTTGTTTCTAAATGAATTTCATGAAATTAACGTTGCACTAAAAAAGGAAAAGTTTACTTCTGGTCAGGTTTAAGTCACTGTTACTTAGTCGATCATACTCCCTACCAAAAAAATCCTTCATCCACCCCTGTACTAAAACTGAAGGTTTGATTACATCTTTATTGATGTAATTTATAAATATAATTTTAAGACATGGAGCTTAAAAATACTTATTTTTTCAATAAACAGATAAAAAAAGTACTGTTTACATTGCCACAAACCGAACGATTTTCCCCTGCAGTACTTTCTGTAAAATGATTTTTTTTCTCAGAAAATGTTTACTTTTTCTAAATTTTTCAATACGACGCTATCTAAAACAATCCAGTGTTCGCTAACACTAATTACTAAGCCTCTCGCAGGTTTTAGAGTAACGTAATTGTTTCTCATTTCAAAATGTAATTCAGATTTATAGAATGACCTTATGTGAACATAATATTTATACAAAACTTTATACCTACAAATCGTACTTGTCGAAGTATACGTGGAATGTAAAGTGAGAAACCTTTTCATCCAAAATGTTGTTCTTTCTTCGCACCGTTTGTTTTTTATTTTAATATCTGGTCTCCATAGTTACTGTATAGAAATATTTACTAATACTGTGGTCCCGTTTTATTGTTGTCTTCACAGTTTGTATTGGTTGAGCTGTAACAATACTGGTGATTCAGTTTTGTAAAGAAATGGCGTAAGCAAAATAGAATGAAAATAACAGAAATATAAAACTGATAACATTTGGCAAAAATTAGTAACAAAATATGACATTCCAGTTAATACCAAATTTATTCAAAAACCAGGCACAAAACTGAAGTCCATACTATGTAAAAACTACACTGACAAACACCACACCAACATTATTTATAAAATACAATGTGATAACTGCCACGACTTCTATATTGGAGAAACAAGTAGAAAAATGGAAACCAGATTCAAAGAACATAAAATGTCACCTTCACACGTTTTCGAACACTGCAAGTCAAATAAACACAACATGACGATAGAAAACACTCAAATACTAAATAAAGAAACAAACATAAACAAACGCAAAATTAAATAAGCCTCACTTATACAACAACTTAAACCCAAAATAAACCAATATAAAGGAACGTCTTTATACCTATAATAATATAATAAAATAAATAAAATTATATATTCAAACATCTAATACCGCCCTCTACATTTCAACACACAGTTACCCAACCCCTTTCAAACATGTGGTCAGCTTCCGGTCAGTTACCTCTTTCTTTGTGAACCTGACGATGACCGAAGGTCGAAATGTTGTTCGTTCTTCTATGTAAAATATTTTCTCAACCTAAACGAGCCGTTTTTGCATATAAATTTCTCAACAAGTGGGTTTCTCGACATCACTGAAAACTGATAAGTGTGGGATAATAGTGGGAAAAGTTAGAAGACGTTAAAAGTAGTTATAAAAATGAAAATATCCTTTTAAACTTTTTAAGAAGTTGTACATAGAGTGTAAATAAAGGGTCGTTCTTCACGATCACGTGTATAACAGTTTGTTGGTGAAGATCTCAGAGTAACAAGTTTGATATGTGAAAATTCATACTGGTCATCTGATGATTTATATGTATATTTGTATTACATGTAATATAAAAATAGAGAGAACCATAAAATGTTTCATGATTAGGTTAAAGTACACAAATAGATGCTGCTGAGAAAGAAAAAAAACACGTTTAAAGTTGAAAGGATTTACTCACTGCGATTAACTCATTTGTATAAGAAGCGTTCTATTACGAACCATTCAACAATAACCAACCGTTAAGTCACATGTTGATATGTATATGATAGTGTTATTAACTCATAACAAGTTAGTGTAGAATGTCCTGTTTGTTGTCAACATTTTCCACACCTGTTCTACAGTTATGTATAGAGTTAATATTGAACTTTACTTTCATCCATAGCTTTTCACACTCAACACGAGGAGTGCCCATCATTTACAGAAGACAGATGAACTGACGAGCAGACACCACGGTTCACAGTATACGATGGCCCGGTATGGCCAAACGTGTTAAGGCGTGCGATTAGTAATCTGAGGGTCGCGGGTTCGCATCCCTAAGCACCAAACATGCTCGCCCTTTCAGCCGTGGGGCGTTATAAAGTGACAGTCAATCCCACTATTTGTTGGTAAAAGAGTAGCCCAAGAGTTGGCGGTGGGTGGTGATGACCAGCTGCCTTCCCTCTAGTCTTACACTGCTAAATTAGGGACGGCTAGCACAGATAGCCCTCGAGTAGCTTTGTGTGAGATTCAAAACAAACAAACACAGTATACATAAAGTAATCGCATTCAGATGTTGACTACAGCTACTTTGAAAGTCGGTCTTCATTGGTGGTTGTTCAGTCTATCAAGTAATAAAGATTTGTTAACAAACACATCCATAGGCTTTAAGATTAGGGGTTAAAATTAATTAAAAGATTAACTGTTTACTGTAGAATCTGGTCACATATAAATAAACATGAAAGTCTGGATGGATTTCATATTTCTTTGTGACTTACATTGAATAAATGTCACAAAATTATAAATTTTGAGTAAAACTGTTCGTACAGATTTATAATTATTTTTACTTAAAAGTTTAAAATTTGATAGGTGGGTGCACTCAACATCTGATAGATGTTCATAAGTCGTGGTAGGATAAAAAAACTGAAGTAAAACGATAGGCTAAAAACACGAAGAGCACAGAGCAATATGGTGATAGGTAGTTGCTTTGTCATAACTCACAAAGTATGTTTTAGTTCCAGTTGAGTTTTAACCCCATATCATGTACATGGTATTGTTCTGACTAAAAGACATCTAAATCCATATTTGTTCATGGCTCCTCCGTATTTTCACGTGTGAAGACAGCAATTGCTGTCGCATTGACAAAACACAACGCCATCTAGTAGTAAGAGTTAATAGAATATGGTATTGGTCATGAAAATACAAAAAAAAAGTTGAGTAACTAATGGTTTTCGTTTATACACCAACATAGTGAAGAAACAGGACACGAACAATAAAATATAAATATTCTTTGTAGGGATGACACTGATCTGGAATCAATACTTAAAGAAACCATTCACATTAAACAACTTTAACCAACACCAAATATCATGTAACCTTCATTAAAATTATACCATTTAAAATATGTACAGCATTTTTTATTGTTAGTAATTTACTTTCTTTGTATTTTTGTATTGATTAAAATATCGTTGTTTCAGCAATGTATTTTAGTTATTCAGTTAGAAATATATTTTTTTATTTTGCTTTAAAGTAATGAAGACGGAATCTGTAGAATTCCGAAAACTTTATCTCTGTTCCTGCTGTTACATGAAACTGTTTCTTCATCTCCAATATAGTTATCCTATAAATCGTCAAAAATCGTTTTCCGTCGACACACCGATCGCTAATACCCAGATATGATCATAAGTAAATGAACTGTTGCCTGTAAGTTGTGCCTCTGAAAATGGTACTTAAAAGTAAACCTTAACATTTGCTTTTTTTCAGAATTCAAGCTTCTTCACGTTATTCCAAAGTTTCTCCAATTTAAAGAACCAAACCAAAATTCTCGTTAGCTTATCAAATTTCTCTAAAGAGACTGTTGGCTTGTTTTAAATTTGGCTCCAAGCTATCCAAGGATTATCTTCGCTAGTCGTCCGTAATTTAGCAGTGAAAGAAGAGAGGCATCTAGAGATCACTACACACCAACACACAAACTTACTGAAACAGTTCAATGTGTACTCTACTTACCTTACAATCGTTGTTAACAGCGTTGATTACACCGGTATACTAAACAAGTGGTACCAGTGGACCGAAGACAAATTCCTCGACGTGAACATGTTCAAAATTTGAGGCTGGATTGATTGACCAATAACGTTTACTCCTAGTTTCATCCTGGCGACCTGATTGTTAACCTAAGTAATTGTAACATAATTTATCAGTGTAAATCAGTGCTAGCTAAAGGTCTTTATTTCTCTTTTCCACCACTTAAATTCAGTGTTTATAGTTTTAAGAAATGAAGTTTAAGAGAAAACTTCTTTCAATAAACGGTACCACAGTTAATATATAAAAATTATGGTTTGTACCAGCACAATCCGAATACTTTTCCTCTGCAGTACTTGATGTAAAAAAATCTTTATTTTTTCTTAGAAACCTTCACTTTTTCTAAAAGTTTTCAGAATTACGCTATCTAAAACAGCTCAGTGTTCGCTAACACTAATTACTAAGCCTCTCGCAGAGTTAAGAGTAACGTAAATGATATTTGCAAAATGTGCAACTTTTGTTTCTTATTTCAAGAATTTAATTCAGATTTATCGAATGATCTTATTTGAATTTACAATTAAAATATTTATACAAAACTTTATATAAATTGTGCTGGTAGAAATGTCCGTGGAATGTAAGGTGAGAAACTTTCGACTATAAAATTTTGTTTTTTCTTTCCACATTTCGGTTTCTACGTTAATAACTTGTCGCCTTAGTTACTATACACAAATATTCAATATTCTATTTAATCTTGCTTTCCACAGTTTTATTGGTTGGAGGTGTAACAATACTAGTGAATCAATTGTTGTAATAAAATGACGAAACCGAGAGAGAAGGAAAATGGCAGAAATATTAAACTTATAAGTGAGGGTTAACAGTGGGAAAAGTCAGATGTTAAAAGTAAAGTTTAAAAAAGAAAATTTATCTTTTAAACTTAGTTAATAAATTGTACAGAGTTTAAATAAAGGGTCGTTCTTCACGATCACTTGTATAATCGTTTGTTGGTGTAGATCTCAGTAAGAAATTTGAGATGTGAGAAGTCATATTTCTCGTCTGTTGATTTATATATTATATACATTTCTATCTATATATATTATATGTTTGTACTGTAAGAAATTTCAGAATAGAGTGAACCACAAAATGTTTTATGATTAGATTAAAATATATATGTAAAACGACTGGTTTGGGTTGAGATTTTTTTTTTTTTACGTTGACGAGCGAACAACGACCTTCTTCGGTCATCGTCAGGTTCACAAAGGAAGGAAGAGGTAACTGACCGGAAGCTGATCACATGTTTGAAAGGGTTTGTGCAACTGAGTGTCGGAATGTAGAGGGCGCGTTTAGATGTTTGAATATGCAATTTTATATTATCTATTTTATTATTTTAATATAGGTGTAAAGGTGTTCATTTGTATTGGTTTATTTTGGGCTTGAGTTGTTGTATAAGTAAGGCTTCTTAAATTTTGCGTTTGTTTATGTTTGTTCCTTTATTTAGTATTTGAGTGTTTTTTGTGGTTATGTTGTGTTTATTTGAATTGTAGTGTTCGAAAACGTGTGAAGGTTTTTTGAATCTGGTTTCCATTTTGCGAAACATTGTTCGATCCTCTACGTAAAAAATTTCTCAACCCAAACGAGCCGTTTTACAAATATATTTATCTCTACAAGTGGGTTTTCTCGACATCATCGATTATGATTAGATTATTTTTAGCAGTATCTATTTGTATATTTTAAAGCTTAAAGAACACAATTTACTATCCCTAATAAAAACAAATTGTAAGATTGTGTGGTGCTCTAGAGCAGGGATGGACAACTTATTTTTCAGTGGCCACAACAACTGTGGCTAATGAAAACAACGTTTGCCACACTATTAAAAAATAAAGATGTTAGTTTAATCAAAATAACTGTATTTCAACTAACCATCAATGTGAAAATAGATGGAGTTTCATCAACAAGTTTCATGAAATTTGACTGAATATCTATGCTCCATGAGCATTTTGTCTCTGGCTCTAAATTTGTCATTAAGCCGAGATCTGTATCTAAACTTGAGAAAATAGAGATCATCTTTAGCATTAGTGAACTCATAGCCCTAACTATCTTCTAGAAAACTATTCAAATTTGCAAAATGTGTCTTATCATTCTTTTGTAATTGTTTCGCAAGGATGTTTAGCTTCAATTGAAATTCATGAATAAACTGTGATTGCTCGCTTATTATTCTTCCTCTTCCCTGAAGCTTCGTATTCAGATCATTCACGTGAGCCATCATGTCGCACAGAATGTACAAATCACACTGCCATGACAAATTTTCAATCTTACCTTTTTCAACAAGATACTCTTTTGTTTGAAGAAATGAGGAAGTGAATCGTTCAACTTTTCCTCTACTTAACCGTCTTACATTTGCAAATTTAATCAGATGATAAAAAGGCCCGGCATGGTCAAGCGTGTTAAGGCGTGCGACTCGTAATCTGAGGGTCGCGGTTCGCATTCCCGTCGCGCCAAACATGCTCGCCCTTTCAGCCGTAGGAGCGTTAATAATGTGACGTTCAATCCCACTCTTCGTTAGTAAAAGAGGAGCCTAAGAGTTTGCGGTGGGTGGTGATGACTAGCTGCCTTCCGTCTAGTCTTACACTGCTAAATTAGGGACGGCTAGCACAGATAGCCCTCGAGTAGCTTTGTGCGAAATTCAAAAACAATCAAACAAGATGATAAAAATTACAGTCACTGCTTTTCTTCAGAGACTCAACAAACTGTTGATGGATGAAAGAGCTTCCACTTCTAATATAATTCATGGTTTTATAACAATGTCCTTCACATTTCTCAATTAATCACTTTTAGACATATGAGCACATAAATTTTTGACGCAAAATGCAATGGAAAGATGGCAGCGTGGACTTCACATTATTTTCAATTAAACTCTGTTTAAAAAGATAAATAAATTGTAATTTAGCTCCAGTCATGGCAGGAGCACCGCCTGTTTTGACAGAAACCAGTTTTTTTAATCCAGATTGAATTTTTTTGACATTTCAAGAAATTTTTTAAAGATGTTTTTCCACATGTTAGATCACGTAATCCACAAAGGCCAAGTATTTCTTCCCTCACTTGAAGATCTGAAGTTACATATCGAAACCAAATATCAACTGTGCAGTGTCGCTAACATCTGTGGACTCATCTAGAGCTAAAGAAAAATACGGAAAATGTGAACGCTATGAAATTAGCCTAAATACTACCTGGTCAAAATTTTAAGACCATACTGAAACGAAGTATTAATCAGTAAACAGGTAACCAAATTTAGTCATTTGTGTTCAAGAATTAGCGTTGTCAACATCTCCAACTGACACCTCCTGTGCTAAATTGGGTAAAACATGTTAAAGGCTAAAAAGTTGACTGAGATAGAACTGGCAGAATTGTCAAGCGGCGAAAGCAAGATCTCTTTCAATGTACCATCACTGGTGAGATTGGGCGTAGCAAAACTGCTGTTGTAAAATTCTTAAAGGCCCTGAGGGATACAGAACAAGAATTTCAAGTGATCGGCCCAAGAAATTTTCGCCGGCGTTGAGCAGGAGGTTTCGATGAGTTAGTTATCCAGCAAGAAACCAGCCGATCATCGAACCAGATAATCTTACGGATGCAGAATGCAGCTCAAAATCGATAAGACGGCATCTACGAGAGAAAGGATTTAAAATCGTGAATGCCTTCTTCCATACCATGAAACAGCTTGGTTAAACTTTGCTGAAAAGCACCAAACATCGGACATAGAAAAGTGGACGAAGGTTTTGTTCTCTGATGAAAAAAATTTAACCTGGATAGTCCAGATGGCTTCCAACGTTACTGGCACAATAAAGATATCTCACCAGAGACATTTTCTACACGACACAGGGAGGAGGTTCCATCATGATCTGGGGTGCTTTCTTCTTCCATGGAACAGTGGAGCTTCAGGTTATACAGGGGCGTCAAACAGCAGCTGGCTAGACTGACATGTCGGAGAGAGCATCTTTATTGACTGAAGGCCCTCACTTATGTGGAAATGACTGGATCTTTCAGCAGGACAATGCTGCAATCCGCAATGCCTGCAGGACAAAGGACTTTACATGGCTAATAACGTGATTCTTTTGGGTCATCCAGCGTGTTTGCCCGAGCTGAACCCCATTAAAAATGTTTGGGGGTGGATGATAAGGGAAATCTATAGTAATGGACGTCAATTCCAAACAGTGCAAGACCTTCATGAAGCCATCTTCACCAATTGGAATAAAATTCCAGCCAGCCTTCTGAAAACGTTTATATCGACCATGCCAAAGCGAATGTTTGAAGTTATTCGCAATGATGGCCGTGCAACTCACTAATAAGACCTCTTGTTGGGCATTTCCTACCATGTTTAGGACTTCTTTTTAGTATGGTTTTGACCAGCTGGTATTTAGGCTAATTTTATAGTGTTCACGTTTTTACTATTAAATGCCAAAAAAGTTTTTTATTTTTATTTTCCCTTTTCTTATTTTCATCATTCGAAGCTCTATTCAAATACGTGGTTGAGTCTAACAACGCAAAATGCATATTTTTTCTTTATGTTCATTGGCCTTGAGATTTTGGCCAGCAGGGTACATGTAATTTAAAAAAATCATTGCAGAGGTTTACATATGTTGCCATGGCTCTACAGTTCATTGTCAGTTTTGTTTCATGTTCTGATTGTTGGAAAAAAGTATTTATATGAAAGATGAAAATGAACAAAAGTACAACACACATCACAGTGTTAAGTCACAATGAAAGCTTCCTAATTACTTAAACTAACAATTTCCATTGTACATATTAAACACAAATTATCAGCTCATAATAACCCCTAATCTTGAGTATGTCTTGTATTACAAGTAATGAACACATAAACAATTAAACTAGCCTGAATAAATTAGTGTAATTGGTAAAATTTTCTAATCCAGTCTCTATGACTGACTCACAGAAATTGAAATGAGTATCATGATATTTAAGTCACTCAGTAAACGTGGTTTCTGAAGATGTAATTTCAACATCTTAATTTGAGATTTCCTTTTTAACTACTGTTTTAGTGAATATTTAAATCAACATAAGTCATTGACAAACCTCATCACCCAGTTTAACTTATTATAACTGCCAATTTCCAGCTAAGTTAAACATCCAAAGTATAATAACACAATTACAACAATTTTTAATTCACAAATCAGTGAGTCACATGCAATCACAGCTGATATAAAATATTACAAAACTGGCCTTTAATTAGTGCAACTGTTTTTCATTTGTTCCAGAGGACTAGTATTTTGTAAAATAGAATCACATTTCAGTTGTAATACATTACACATCTATATATTATTATTATTTACAAATGTATCTTAAAATTTCAGCTACTTCTCTTAGAATACTGAACAGTAAAGAAATGCAGAAAACAATACAGTTTGTGAATCTAGATAGTGCATGTAAAAATACCTATAATTCTTAATGTAGGAATAGTAATACTACTAGGACCAGACATATGGTCCTGGAAATGTAGTTGGTCTAAAAAAATCAGTATGTATGCAAATGAAAGTAACTGATGAAAAACAAGTAATACATCAGGATTAGATTTATACAAACGGGATTGTGAAAGAGGGAAAAAGACCTGGAATGGAATATACATGAGGTATTAAGCCCACACAATGAGAGGATGGTCGAATACTGTCCTCAGTGGGAAGTTCACATAACCTTAGAAGTAGATGAAAGTAAACAAACAAGCTGACCTCCTCCAAATTTCTTATTGAAATAGAAGGAATGAAAGAGTGTCAAATATATGTGAATGAAGTTGCAGGCTACATAATGGTGTTCACTAATATATGAAAAGTGGCTGTCACGTCATCAACACGTGACTTTCCTTTCCTCGCCACTGTTGAAATTTCACTTATATGAAGTGATTCTTTTCTTACAAAGGACAGAGAAATCGTAATATGGACTTCTAAGTTACAAAATGATAAAAAATGTAATTTGAAACACAAAACAAATATTTGTTATTAAAAACTAGTAAATATACAAAACAATTTTTTTTTAAGTTTTACGAGCGCAAAACTATAGAGAGAACTAGAAAATAGGAAGTTGGTGTTTCTAAGGTTGTTGGAAGACATATGTTGAATTATGAGAAATCTCATGAGTTAAGATGACAATTGTCTAAAGAGCAAATCTCTAAGGCAAATGAACAGAGAAGATATCTAAACTGTGTTAAAAGGTTTATCTTGTTTCAGAAGGAGCTATAACAGCCAAAGAATATACTAGTCGGCCGAGAAACTCCATTCATACCATCTCCTGCAGGCTGGTTCTTTGGAGATATGGTATGGAAAGGAGGTGGACCAGTTTAGATGTATTGTGTTGGCTAGGATGCCTCCCACCCAATCATGGGAAAGAGGGTGGACCACTTTAGATGTAATGTCTTAGCTTGGATGTTTCCCATTCTACCATGTGAAAAAGATGACCTATTTAGATGTATTATGTTCGCTAGAATGCTCCCCACCCTAACATAGGAAAGAATGTGGACCCGTTTAGATGTACTGTGTTGGAAAGGATACTCCCCACCGTATTCTGGGAAAGAAGGTGGACCCATTTAGAGTTATTGTATTGGTAAGAATGCCCCCCACATAATTATGGGTAAGAAAGTGGACTAATTAATATGTATTGTGTTTACTAAAATGCTCCCCACTCTACCATGGGTCAGAAAGTGGACTACTTTATATGTACTGTATTTGCTAACATGTCCCTCCCCCCCCAACATGGAAAACAAGGTTTACCAGCCAGAATATCTACAATTAAAAATGTCATTTTACACCCAACGTAGTGACCCGTAATTTCGAGATGGGAACAGATTAGGTTTAACCCCATATCATATACAAGAAAATTCTTCTGACTAAAGACATCCAAATTTATCTTTATTCTTGGCTTGTCCATATTTTCACCCAAGAAAACTGTATGGCCTGATGTACTGAGAAAGCCGAACGCCATCGAGTAGTAAGAACTAATAAAATACGGGATTATTCATGAAAACACAGAGAAATGTTCGGTGACACATGGTTTTCGTTTATACGCTAACATAGTGAAGAAACAGGACACGAACGATAAAATATAAATATTCTTTGTAGAGATGATACTGATCTGGAATTCATACTTAAAGAAACCATCTACATCAAACAACTTTAACCAACACCAAATATCATGTAGTCTTCATTAAAATCGTTCCATTTAAAATATGAAGATTTTTTTTTTTTAGTTATTAACTTTCGATATATTTTAGTTTTGATTAAATAATTGTTATTTCAGCAATGTATTTTAGTTATTTAGGTAGAAATAATGTATTATTTTTGTTTTGCTTTAAATAGTGAATGTGGAATATGTAAGATATTTTAAGTTACGTATTAACAACTGCAGCATTATATAATATTCAGGATATATATTTTAGGTAAATCCAATATAAACAATTAATTAAGTTATATTTTCTAATCTCACTATTACATAAACGACATGACGTGCATATCTGTGTCTATTTGACTGAAATAATAAATACAGTGTGTCACTATTTATCAAATGTCTCTATAAAGAAAATCAATAAAAAATTCCCACTTTAGCATTCTAAATTCGGATAATTTTAAAAGTAACTATGATACAAACAACAAGCGTTTGTTTTTCCATAGAAATGAATATTAAGTACTCTTCGTATAACAAGAGCCCTACTTTCACTAGGACTAAACCTGAAGATTTGATTATATCTTGTTTTATTGATATAATTTATAGATACAGTTTTAAGAAATGGAGTTTAAAACTTATTTTTTCAATAAACGGTACCACATTTAACAGATAATAAAATATAGTGTATATTAGAACAGTCCGAAAACCTTTCCCATGCAGTACGTGTCGTAAAAGATTCTCTCTTTTTTTTATAGAAAATGTTCAATTTTTCTAAACTTTTCAACAAGACTTTATTGAAAACAGACAAGTATTTGCTAACATTAATTACTAGGCTTCTCACTGGTTGTGGAGTAAAGTGAATGTTACTTACTAATTGTCTAACTTTTGTTTCTTATTTCAAGAATTTAATTCAGATGTATAAAATGTTTCCATGGGAATATACAATTAAAATATTCATAGAAAACGTTATACCTACAAATTGTGCTGGACGAAGTACCCATGAACAGCAGTGTTAGAAACTTTCTTCCATAAGATTTTGTTTTTTCTTTGCACAGTTCGGTTCTCATTTTAATATCTTGTCTCCTTAGTTACTATACGTGGCCGCTCTTTCAGCCGTTGAGGTGTCATTATGTGACCTTCAATAACACTATTCATTAGTAAAGGAGTAGCCCAAGATTTGGCGATGGTTGGTGATGACCAGTTTAGATGTTACACTGAGTTAGTTTGTCGGTAAATAATTTGACTTAAGTTTAAGTAATGATAATTTCCACTGTTGTTCTCTTTAGTAAGTTCAATAGGCTTAAGAATTATAGCCAGATAGTTGTGGTTATACATACATTGACATATTAGAGAAGTGATTAATAAATATTCTGTCAGACAGTTTTCGAACTGTCCCTCCTCCGCTGGTACGGCGGTAAGTATGGGATTTACAACGCTAAATTCAGGGATTTTATTCCCCTCAGCGGACTCAGCAGATAGCCCGATGTGGCTTTGCTATAAGAAAACACACACAAACTTACGAACTGTGTAAGATACAGAAATAATAGTAACTGGACGGACCGTAAGGTTTAATATCCAGCACTGTCAAGGACTTGGAAGCGATGTGAAAATAACAGATTTATGGCCAGTAAGAACCACACCCACATTTTTCTGTTTTTCCCGTTCATATAAAATCAGACTTGAAATACTTACTTGGAGGACTACAACAAGGCGTTAGTTACCATGTGCTCCCTCTGTAGGTGAGTATCGTCATGAGGACTGATCCAGAAGATAAGTGATTCCGAGTAAACGGAAAAGAAGCGCAGTAGCTTTGATGACTTTCCTATAAAAACAGTTATTTATTCTCTTCTGACATTTATTTTCCTTTGGAAAGCTGTTTACATTTCTGTCCAATAAAATCCTAATACGTTTCGTGGACTTTTGTTTCTAGTGATTCTACGACTAATTTTTATTTTATAGATTTTGAAAACTCCGGTAAATCCTTTAAGCTCTATCTATTTATTTTAATATTTAATCTTGTATAACAGTCACAACCTGATATAAATTTTATTGTAATAAGGTAATGTGTTTTTTAAGAATACGCAGTTCTATAAATCACTCAACATCTGGGAATTCTGATGTATAGAAGTACATTAAAAGGTTAAGCTATTGATTAAAAGAAAACAAAACAAACCTGAAACTGTTTACAGTTTTATTATCAATGTTCAAGTGTGAAATATGTTGAGGAGTGGTAATTGAAGTAATCAATAAAAATCTAAACAATTTCAAACAGGACAAACACCAGAACATTTTTGAATTTCTATGTTACTACTTTTAGAAAGATAGAATTACTTATAAAGTAAAAAATACAACAAATACTTCACTAAATATACTGATATTTTCCTATAGTTTTCTAGATACTCATATGTTTATTTTTCTTCAAATTTTAAAATAGTTTTTACCATCGCTGAGCTTGTTATTAAATGAGACAACCACTAATATCTACCTGACATGCGCAGTTTCTGTGGAATTGTCCATACGTAGCTTCGTCATCAACATTCGTACAACGTTGACTGAGAAGACAGTGTTACCCTAAAAAAACAATACCAATAACATTTCTATTTAAATTCCCGTCCGTCTACATCTATGTACATACATATATATGTGTATATATAAATACAGTTATCATAGTAAATGGAGCGAGAATATTTATGGGAACCTACGTAAATTATTTATCTAAACATCAACTTGTAGTGATTTGAGTTGAGGAACCTAATGGTGATCCATGTTTGTATATGATGAGATATACACCAGCAAATAGTACAAAATAGTAGACCAAGACTTGGCGGTTGGTTGCAATGACTACTTGACTTCCATCTGGTCTTTCTGCTACATTATGGCCGACTAGCGCAAATAGCCCTCGTGTAGCAGTGACTAAAGACTAATTGTAAGATTGTGTGATACTCTAGAGTAAGGGTGTTACTCTCTGATTACAATCTTTCTCTTTTCACTACTGGTTCTTCAACTTTCATGCACCTATTCATTCCTTTACTGCTACTGATCTCTGAATTTGCTCCCCTTTACTATTCTCCCATTTTTCATGGAGGGTTGACAATAATCCACTAGGAAGTTATCATTTTCCTATACTTTTAGAGAGACTGGCCATGGTCAATGCTACCCTACCCACGTGCCCCGGTGGAAGCTGGATCAGGCAGACTGGTCCATTTTCACTGCTCTCGCAGAACATGATCCTGCCATTGTGAGTCAGCCATCAATAGACGACTGTGTGGCAGTGGTAACTGACTTTATTACACAAGCAGCTGCTCAGTGTATTCCTGAAACCTTGACATGTTTTCCACGATATCCTCATTCATGGTGGAATCCTGCCTGTCACATGGCACAAAAGGTCCAAAAACGGGCCTGGGATACTTTCCGTAGATATCCCACACTTTCAAACCGCATCGCTTTCCAACAGGCCCGTGCACATGCTAGGTTGGTAAGACGTTAAAGCCAGAAGGAATCTTGGATTAAGTTCACAACTAGCATATCTTCTACCAGTTCCAAGGTCATATGGGACAGGATTCGAATGGTCAGAAGGCACTACAATTCTGTACCCCTCTCGATCTTACTTTCTGATGGCCAAGAGGTAGCTGATGTCCGGAGCATCGCCGATACTCTAGGTGAAATCTTTTGCCAGGTATCTAGCACTTCTTCTTATTCCTCCACCTTTTGGCCATCAAAACTTGGGCAGAGCGTTCACCTCTCCTTTTGAACTGACTGTCTCTTTGACTATAATCGTCCCTTTACACTGGTGGAACTGAAAATGGCCCTTCATTGGTCTGGGAGTACATCTGTTGGACCTGATGATGTACACTCTGACATGCTGCACTATCTCTTTCCTGCTTGTCTTGATAGAGTAGTGTGTAATTTGTGTAACACTCAAACCACTGTAAAACACATTTTACTTTCTTGCCATCGTTACGACTCTCAACGATGGCACTATTTTAAACATGTTCTGTCCCAAGGTTTGTCCGTAACATTAGACAGTGTTATTGGAGACAGTGACACTTTCTACCTTGATAAAGTTTTTAGTTTTTTAATGGCCATTGATCTTTTTAATGCCATTTAAGTGTTTGGTATTTATTCATTACACCTTTTTAATTTTGTGGTTCCCTTTTAAGAGTCTCAATCTCTCTAGTTCAATTTGAAATTGGAAAATGGCCATAACATTAAATAACTTGACACAAGGACTGTAAGGTTAACTTCAGGTGACTAACGCTGCTGTTTGAATTACCCGTTAGTCATCCTGGTGAGTTGTTATTACAATTTTGCTGCATGTCTTTTAACATTTTTATTACTTTTCCTTTTGGTACTGGCCATAATGACGCATAACATGGAACCAGGACTGGAAAGACCAACTTCAGGTGACTGACGGTGGTTCTTGTACTTACCTGTTAGTCTTCCTGGTGGGTTATGATCATTACCATTATGCTAGAGAAAGTTTTTACAACTTCTCTTACTCTGCCTTCTCTCTTAACATTGTAGACTAGGTGCAAACATTGGTTTTATACTTTTTTTCTGTTTTCAATGCTGTTTTGTTTTACCTTCATTTCCTTTTATGTATTTTACTACATTTAATTTATTTTTACCTTTTTACTGGATGTTTGGCACAGATAGCCCAGCTGCTTTGTGCCATAAAACACTAAATCAACCAACCAACCAACTTTTCTCCTTTTGAGACCTTTTATGGGCTGTTTCAAAATGAGTTAAAAATAAATGAAATCCAGCATGTGGTAAATTGGTTAATCCTCATGCTTAGGATATGTCCTGGAGCTTATGTTACATTTTCAGTTATATTTAAAATGTAACTATCTCACTTTAATATCATTGTATATGAATAAACGTGACATCAAAACATGTTTAATAATTAAAATATTAATGTTACATAAGTTTTAAATTCTTAATTTTATAAGGAAATACTTTTAAAAATCCTCAAACTCCAATAGTATGAAAATTGTGTAATTTACCCTCTAGTTCTTGTCTCTCCTCTTATTTATTTTTTTTCTCCTAAAAGTAGATGTGGTATAAATTATTTGTTGTAACATAGTTATTGCTCAAGCAAAGGATATTTTTGAAGTCTTCTATATAATTAGTTTACAGAGTCATAAATAAGAAAATCTGACCCACTTACCACATCTGCCTCTCACATTCTATCTTTCACAAATTACCAGTAGTTCTTTCTGATGCCATAAACTACATTTATTTATATGCAGTAAAAGTCAAAGATTTAATCTAACAAATTATACATTATATTACATCGTTTTTCAACAGATAATTGTTTATTTTCTCTCAGTTCAAACATTATTTCTGTGTGAAACATTTTGATAAGCCGAGCTGAAGTTTTATCTAGTAGATGGAAAGCCAGAGAAATTGTGATAGTTGTAGGACATTGTTTGTTTTCCATGTTTTATTATTTTGTGTATGTAAGTGCATTAATTAAACAAATCAAAAAATTTTTAATCTGTTTGTATCACTAATACAAAATACTAGGCTTAAATTTTGTTGAATACAAAAAAATTGAATATCTAGTGAAGTACTGTAATTTCTTGTTTTCACATCTATTTTTTATTCATTAAAATGAAAGTAAATAAAATGTAAAGAAGTAGATAGTTGTTAAATTGAAGAAGGTTAAATTAGGTAAGGTAGAGAAAAATAACAATGGTACTACAAATGCTTCACAAGGTATGCTTGTGAGTAGTTCATGAGTTACATTATTTGATCATGTAATATATGATACACTTTGTCGTGAGATTTTCAACTTTTGTGGTGGGATTATTAGTTAGACACAGTTCAAAGAGCAATAAAACAAAAATATTTTAGTAGAAATTATATTATTACAATAATTAAGCTACTTATGATAAAATCATAGTTTCCTGTTATAATTTGCAGTCATTATGGAAAGAACATAATGGTAATTTTGATTTGTTTCCTTTTTTTTATCATGGTGATTATGAGGAGTGTGAAACTGAAGAAATGCAGAGAGTTTTAGGGTAGAGAAAGTAGAAGATAAAATATGAAGTTTTACTGAGAAAAACTTTTGATATTTATTTAAGAAGTTTTGGAGATTATAGAAATGAAATTTTATAATTTTCAAATGAAGGAAATTATTTTTTATCCTCATGACCACCATGATAAAGAAAAGGAAACAAATCAAAATTACCATTATGTTCTTTCCATAATGTAAGTACCACTTTACACTTGGAGCAGTCAATACTTTGATTTCTTTCTGGTGTTTGTATACAAAATCTTGTAATGTTTACTGAAAACTTGTGAAATTTCAAAGATACACAAAACATTAAGTCACAGTATGAAAACTAAAGGTCAGTTTGGGGTCACAAACAAAGTTGATTTGACTGAGCTTGTGGTAAGAATGTTAAAATATGAAAAGGTATTTACATTACTGAGAAACATATTTTTGGACTATTATCTTAAAATTTTCAAACTTTTGAATTGTGTGAAATATGTTTTAAATCATATATTTATTTATATATTTACTTGCAATACCATTTGTATTGAGAATAGATAATAAGAAAACCTCAGTAAGGTTACATCTTATTTTTATGTTTCGATAGTGCTCAGTTGGTGTAAACTTTGTGAAAATTCATGGGAAGTTTTAACCCGACATGCTGAAATAATAAAGATGAAAATGCCAATGAAGGAGGTAAGATAATTTAGTGACAGCTTGTTATATAATTTACAATGAGTATTTGTTCATTGTTTTGTAAAGATGTTAGCTTATTATGACAAAAAATGTGGTGGAAGTTTTACCAGTATTTAGAATTATGTTAAAAACTTGTACTATATTAATTATAACCAAATATTTATGTAATTATTCTTTATCAGCTTTGTATATTCTACTTCAAATTGTCATACTAGTTCAACTATATGCAAGTTTGAATTAAAAAGTATTAAATAAATTAATTAATTTACATAAGTTAAGTATATTTATGATGTGATTAAAAAGTATCTTCATTAATGGCTTGTTTTGTTTGTACCTCCCAAACAAAACATCTCATCACTGATATTATTAATCAGAGCTGAAGTTATTATACTATTACTGTATTTAATTGTAATACATTTATTTATTTCTATATTCATGGATTTCCCTGTTTGTCTGGTGGAATGTGTTAAGTATGTTTCCTTTGCATGACCATAAAACACAGTATGATGTTTTTCTTAAATGATGTTCAACAGCTGTGTGACACGACATGTTATTAATTCACCACTGGAAGTAATTCTTTAATTTGATCTTGTGATTGCACTGAAAAGCTGCTAAGGGTGTTTAGAAGAGAACAGCTTTTGATTTTCTCATTTTTGAATTTAGTAAAGTAAAATGCAAATAAATTCTGAGCATTTACAGTTGTTTCTGAAGATGTAATTTTAAAGTAACATATCAAGGGAGCTGAAATCACTTATGTCTTAAATGTTGCATTTTGTAGAAAAGAAATCTTACATATTTGGATAGGTTTTATTTGTCTACCATCATGACCATCCTAGTTGATAAATCCTTGTGTTGAAAAAATGTTTGTGTTGGCACAGAAATGTTGCATACAAAAGATGGATTTGAAATCCTGTTTTTACACACTTTTAATTTGGAATCTATAATAAACTGATTAAGAAAAATTTACAGTTTAATGTGACATGAAAAATTTCTTCATGAAGTTCCACATAGTGGTTATATTCCCAGTCTTTGCTGCTCCTGAGATATGTTAATGTTAAATGTATGTGTAAAGAAGAGGTCAATGGAGCAGTACTAACTTATGAAATTGTAAAAGATATATTATAGCTATTATAGTTTGCTAATTTTTTTCATATATATAACAAGATCAATTACTTTTTATGAAATTTTAATAGGTTTTATTTGTTCAAGAATATTTTGCATACAATTGTCTGCTATAAAACTTAACTACTGATTGTATAACAACTATAGCAGTGACAGTTTGAAATAATTTTCAAAATGTTTGGCAAAATTTGTGCATTTTAGTTTGGATTAAAATGATAATTATAACATTCTTTTAGTATTTTGAAAACGATCATGTTGTTATAGTATTCCTTTGATATTTTGTATACATCAATACTGAAATATTACACATCAGATAGGACATAAAATGCTCAGATACGTGAATTCTGATGAATCATAAGTTAGAAAAAAGTGTTCTTTCTTGCTCTCCTTTCATTTTAGAGATTAATGTAAATTTTGAAAGCAAAATTTAAAGGTCGGTGCCTATAAATGTCTTACTTAGAACAAGAACGTATAAAAATAAATATATTTATATTAATATATTTGAGAAGTGTTTCATATAATTGAAATGTTATCAGTTCTTTCTTTACTGTTATAACAACACTTTATACAATCTTTATAATGTCGAATCAACTACTACTTGCCACCCAAGTTATGTAAAACACTATAAAGCTGTGGTTTAAGATATGGATGGATTTGAGATTTAAACTCTTAATGTAGCAGCTATGCTAAGTTTGTTTGTATATAATTTATTTTTGACAAGTAAAAAGCTTTTATTAAAAACAGATGAACCTGTGGATATTGGCTTTTAAAATCTTAGTTTATGGTGATTATTGGTTCTGAATTACTTTAATTCCAGCATTGCTGCATCTTTCACATGTAATTAGACATTGATTTCATGGTATGACTAAATGCATTTAAACTTTCATGAACTTCATATCCTTGTTTGTTATCTTTAGAGTAGAAGGGTACGTTTTCCTGAGCCAAATTGTTTAAGTTTGCTCTGCATTTGTTTGGGATGTGGTTTTGAAGCTAGTTACTGTTCGTGAATGTATTCTTACAAATTCTTTCATGGCTCTTAAATGGTTTTAAATTGTTTTGCTCTTCTAAATATTCTGTATAAACATCTTTCCTCACAGAGGACTGTGATGTATTTCTCGAGTGTATTCAGTTAATCCTTTCACAGCTGTATTGCACTGTCAAATTATTTAAACTGTGTTGTTGTTATAAACATTCCGTATTAATATTCTTCTTCGTAAAGGGCTTTGACAAACATTCTCGAGTCTGTTCTGTAAGTATATTCATGACATTTAATATTGTCAAAGGACCATAGATTTGCCATAAACCGAATGTGTAAAAGTTAATCATTTTACGTACAGTGCTGTAATTCAAATCTGTCTCATCATACTAGAGCATTAACATGCAAATCTTTCTCTTAAAGTGTGATTAAGGAGATAACTCGTTATATTTGCACTTAAGCATTTTTTTTTTTTTTACTGTAATGACTTTCATTCATTCTGAAGCAACTAGTGCTAAATACCACTTATATTCTCTAAATATGTTTACAAATGTAGGTGTATTGTGGTGAATAAAGGAAAATTCAGTCATATAAATTACAGTCCCCTACTGCAAGGAGTTTAGTTTTCTACTTTGTCCTTTTCTGGGGTTACTGATGAGGGAGCTGATTTCTGATAAACTGCTCTAATTTGGTGAAAAGTAATGTTTCAAATGATAAGCTTGACTTCATGTTTTTTTCTTGCTGAAACATATGGTATATATATATGATAATGATAAAAGAGTCAACATTATTCTAAAGACCACTGTCACTCTTGTACCATCCCTAATTGTTATGTAACATAATACATTCTACTAGTGGAAACTTATTCAATGTTACATCATCACTGTTTACAAGGAAGAGATAATAGGAGGATGTCAACAGTACAATGTGGAGTTGGTGTGATAAATATTCTATTGCTGTGATACAATATTTTAACAGTGTCGTCAGTTGAGTATTGTTGTTAGTTAGTGATATTCTTGTCGTCAGTTGAGTATTGTTGTTAGTTAGTGATATTCTTGTCGTCAGTTGAGTATTGTTGTTAGTTAGTGATATTCTTGTCGTCAGTTGAGTATTGTTGTTAGTTAGTGATATTCTTGTCGTCAGTTGAGTATTGTTGTTAGTTAGTGATATTCTTGTCGTCAGTTGAGTATTGTTGTTAGTTAGTGATATTCTTGTCGTCAGTTGAGTATTGTTGTTAGTTAGTGATATTCTTGTCGTCAGTTGAGTATTGTTGTTTGTTAGTGATATTCTTGTCGTCAGTTGAGTATTGTTGTTAGTTAGTGATATTCTTGTCGTCAGTTGAGTATTGTTGTTAGTTAGTGATATTCTTGTCGTCAGTTGAGTATTGTTGTTAGTTAGTGATATTCTTGTCGTCAGTTGAGTATTGTTGTTTGTTAGTGATATTCTTGTCGTCAGTTGAGTATTGTTGTTAGTTAGTGATATTCTTGTCGTCAGTTGAGTATTGTTGTTAGTTAGTGATATTCTTGTCGTCAGTTGAGTATTGTTGTTTTCAGTTAGTGATATTCTTGTCGTCAGTTGAGTATTGTTGTTAGTTAGTGATATTCTTGTCGTCAGTTGAGTATTGTTGTTTTGTTAGTGATATTCTTGTCGTCAGTTGAGTATTGTTGTTAGTTAGTGATATTCTTGTTGTCAGTTGAGTATTGTTGTTAGTTAGTGATATTCTTGTCGTCAGTTGAGTATTGTTGTTGAGTATTGTTAGTGATATTCTTGTTGTCGTCAGTTGAGTATTGTTGTTAGTTAGTGATATTCTTGTCGTCAGTTGAGTATTGTTGTTAGTTAGTGATATTCTTGTCGTCAGTTGAGTATTGTTGTTAGTTAGTGATATTCTTGTCGTCAGTTGAGTATTGTTGTTGTTGTTAGTGATATTCTTGTCGTCAGTTGAGTATTGTTGTTTTAGTAGTGATATTCTTGTCGTCAGTTGAGTATTGTTGTTTGTTAGTTATTCTTGTCGTCAGTTGAGTATTGTTGTTTGTTAGTGATATTCTTGTCGTCAGTTGAGTATTGTTGTTAGTTAGTGATATTCTTGTCGTCAGTTGAGTATTGTTGTTAGTTAGTGATATTCTTGTCGTCAGTTGAGTATTGTTGTTGAGTATTGTTAGTGATATTCTTGTCGTCAGTTGAGTATTGTTGTTTTGTCGTTAGTGATATTCTTGTCGTCAGTTGAGTATTGTTGTTAGTTAGTGATATTCTTGTCGTCAGTTGAGTATTGTTGTTAGTGATATTCTTGTCGTCAGATATTATTGTTGTTAGTTAGTGATATTCTTGTCGTCAGTTGAGTATTGTTGTTAGTTAGTGATATTCTTGTCGTCAGTTGAGTATTGTTGTTAGTTAGTGATATTCTTGTCGTCAGTTGAGTATTGTTGTTTGTTAGTGATATTCTTGTCGTCAGTTGAGTATTGTTGTTAGTTAGTGATATTCTTGTCGTCAGTTGAGTATTGTTGTTAGTTAGTGATATTCTTGTCGTCAGTTGAGTATTGTTGTTTGTTAGTGATATTCTTGTCGTCAGTTGAGTATTGTTGTTAGTTAGTGATATTCTTGTCGTCAGTTGAGTATTGTTGTTAGTTAGTGATATTCTTGTCGTCAGTTGAGTATTGTTGTTAGTTAGTGATATTCTTGTCGTCAGTTGAGTATTGTTGTTTCTTGTTAGTTGATATTCTTGTCGTCAGTTGAGTATTGTTGTTAGTTAGTGATATTCTTGTCGTCAGTTGAGTATTGTTGTTAGTTAGTGATATTCTTGTCGTCAGTTGAGTATTGTTGTTTGTTAGTGATATTCTTGTCGTCAGTTGAGTATTGTTTTTGGTAGTGATATTCTTGTCGTCAGTTGAGTATTGTTGTTAGTTAGTGATATTCTTGTCGTCAGTTGAGTATTGTTGTTTGTTAGTGATATTCTTGTCGTCAGTTGAGTATTGTTGTTAGTTAGTGATATTCTTGTCGTCAGTTGAGTATTGTTGTTAGTTAGTGATATTCTTGTCGTCAGTTGAGTATTGTTGTTAGTTAGTGATATTCTTGTCGTCAGTTGAGTATTGTTGTTAGTTAGTGATTGTTGTCGTCAGTTGAGTCGTCATTGTTGTTTGTTAGTGATATTCTTGTCGTCAGTTGAGTATTGTTGTTATTCTTGTCGTCAGTTGAGTGTTATTCTTGTCGTCAGTTGAGTATTGTTTTTTGTTAGTGATATTCTTGTCGTGAGTTGAGTATTGTTGTTAGTTAGTGATATTATTGTTGTCAGTTGAGTATTGTTGTTGAGTATTGTTGTTAGTTAGTGATATTCTTGTCGTCAGTTGAGTATTGTTGTTTGTTATATTCTTGTCGTCAGTTGAGTATTGTTGTTAGTCAGTTGTCGTCAGTTGAGTATTGTTGTTAGTTAGTGATATTCTTGTCGTCAGTTGAGTATTGTTGTTAGTTAGTGATATTCTTGTCGTCAGTTGAGTATTGTTGTTAGTTAGTGAGTTGATTATTGTTGTCAGTTGAGTATATTCTTGTTGTTTGAGTATTGTTAGTGATATTCTTGTCGTCAGTTGAGTATTGTTGTTAGTTAGTGATATTCTTGTCGTCAGTTGAGTATTGTTGTTAGTTAGTGATATTCTTGTCGTCAGTTGAGTATTGTTGTTTGTTAGTGATTGTCGTCATTCTTGTCGTCAGTTGAGTATTGTTGTTAGTTAGTGATATTCTTGTCGTCAGTTGAGTATTGTTGTTGTTGTTAGTTAGTGATATTCTTGTCGTCAGTTGAGTATTGTTGTTTGTTAGTTAGTGATATTCTTGTCGTCAGTCAGTTATTCTTGTCGTCAGTTGAGTATTGTTGTTAGTGATGATTCTTCAGTTGTATTGTTGTTAGTTATTCTTGTCAGTTGAGTGTTTTGTTAGTGATATTCTTGTTCAGTTGAGTATTGTTGTTAGTTAGTGATATTCTTCGTCAGTTGAGTATTGTTGTTTGTTAGTGATATTCTTGTCGTCAGTTGAGTATTGTTGTTTGTTAGTTAGTGATATTCTTGTCGTCAGTTGAGTATTGTTGTTTTAGTAGTGATATTCTTGTCGTCAGTTGAGTATTGTTGTTTGTTAGTGATATTCTTGTCGTCAGTTGAGTATTGTTGTTAGTTAGTGATATTCTTGTCGTCAGTTGAGTATTGTTGTTAGTTAGTGATATTCTTGTCGTCAGTTGAGTATTGTTGTTAGTTAGTGATATTCTTGTCGTCAGTTGAGTATTGTTGTTTGTTAGTGATATTCTTGTCGTCAGTTGAGTATTGTTGTTAGTTAGTGATTAGTGATATTCTTGTCGTCAGTTGAGTATTGTTGTTAGTTAGTGATATTCTTGTCGTCAGTTGAGTATTGTTGTTTGTTAGTGATATTCTTGTCAGTTGTCAGTTGAGTATTGTTGTTTGAGTTAGTGATATTCTTGTCGTCAGTCGTCAGTTGAGTATTGTTGTTAGTTAGTGATATTCTTGTCGTCAGTTGAGTATTGTTGTTAGTTAGTGATATTCTTGTCGTCAGTTGAGTATTGTTGTTAGTTTCTTGATATTCTTGTCGTCAGTTGAGTATTGTTGTTAGTTAGTGATATTCTTGTCGTCAGTTGAGTATTGTTGTTAGTTAGTGATATTCTTGTCGTCAGTTGAGTATTGTTGTTAGTTAGTGATATTCTTGTCGTCAGTTGAGTATTGTTGTTAGTTAGTGATATTCTTGTCGTCAGTTGAGTATTGTTGTTTGTTAGTGATATTCTTGTCGTCAGTTGAGTATTGTTGTTAGTGATATTCTTGTCGTCAGTTGAGTATTGTTGTTAGTTAGTGATATTCTTGTCGTCAGTTGAGTATTGTTGTTAGTTAGTGATATTCTTGTCGTCAGTTGAGTTGAGTTGAGTATTGTTAGTTAGTGATATTCTTGTCGTCAGTTGAGTATTGTTGTTTGTTAGTGATATTCTTGTCGTCAGTTGAGTATTGTTGTTTGTTAGTGATATTCTTGTCGTCAGTTGAGTATTGTTGTTAGTTAGTGATATTCTTGTCGTCAGTTGAGTATTGTTGTTAGTTAGTGATATTCTTGTCGTCAGTTGAGTATTGTTGTTTGTTAGTGATATTCTTGTCGTCAGTTGAGTATTGTTGTTTGTTAGTGATATTCTTGTCGTCAGTTGAGTATTGTTGTTAGTTAGTGATATTCTTGTCGTCAGTTGAGTATTGTTGTTTGTTAGTGATATTCTTGTCGTCAGTTGAGTATTGTTGTTAGTTAGTGATATTCTTGTCGTCAGTTGAGTATTGTTGTTAGTTAGTGATATTCTTGTCGTCAGTTGAGTATTGTTGTTAGTTAGTGATATTCTTGTCGTCAGTTGAGTATTGTTGTTAGTTAGTGATATTCTTGTCGTCAGTTGAGTATTGTTGTTAGTTAGTGATATTCTTGTCGTCAGTTGAGTATTGTCGTCAGTTGTTAGTTAGTGATATTCTTGTCGTCAGTTGAGTATTGTTGTTAGTTAGTGATATTCTTGTCGTCAGTTGAGTATTGTTGTTTGTTAGTGATATTCTTGTCGTCAGTTGAGTATTGTTGTTAGTTAGTGATATTCTTGTCGTCAGTTGAGTATTGTTGTTAGTTAGTGATATTCTTGTCGTCAGTTGAGTATTGTTGTTTGTTAGTGATATTCTTGTCGTCAGTTGAGTATTGTTGTTTGTTAGTGATATTCTTGTCGTCAGTTGAGTATTGTTGTTAGTTAGTGATATTCTTGTCGTCAGTTGAGTATTGTTGTTGAGTAGTTAGTGATATTCTTGTCGTCAGTTGAGTATTGTTGTTAGTTAGTGATATTCTTGTCGTCAGTTGAGTATTGTTGTTTTAGTTAGTGATATTCTTGTCGTCAGTTGAGTATTGTTGTTAGTTAGTGATATTCTTGTCGTCAGTTGAGTATTGTTGTTAGTTAGTGATATTCTTGTCGTCAGTTGAGTATTGTTGTTAGTTAGTGATATTCTTGTCGTCAGTTGAGTATTGTTGTTGTTATTGTTGTAGTGATATTCTTGTCGTCAGTTGAGTATTGTTGTTTCAGTTTGTTGTTAGTTAGTATTCTTGTCGTCAGTTGAGTATTGTTGTTAGTTAGTGATATTCTTGTCGTCAGTTGAGTATTGTTGTTAGTTAGTGATATTCTTGTCGTCAGTTGAGTATTGTTGTTAGTTAGTGATATTCTTGTCGTCAGTTGAGTATTGTTGTTAGTTAGTGATATTCTTGTCGTCAGTTGAGTATTGTTGTTAGTTAGTGATATTCTTGTCGTCAGTTGAGTATTGTTGTTAGTTAGTGATATTCTTGTCGTCAGTTGAGTATTGTTGTTAGTTAGTGATATTCTTGTCGTCAGTTGAGTATTGTTGTTAGTTAGTGATATTCTTGTCGTCAGTTGAGTATTGTTGTTAGTTAGTGATATTCTTGTCGTCAGTTGAGTATTGTTGTTAGTTAGTGATATTCTTGTCGTCAGTTGAGTATTGTTGTTTTAGTTAGTGAGTTGATTTGTTGTCGTCAGTTGAGTATTGTTGTTAGTTAGTGATATTCTTGTCGTCAGTTGAGTATTTCTTGTTCAGTTGTTTTGTTGTTAGTTAGTGATATTCTTGTCGTCAGTTGAGTATTGTTGTTAGTTAGTGATATTCTTGTCGTCAGTTGAGTATTGTTGTTAGTTAGTGATATTCTTGTCGTCAGTTGAGTATTGTTGTTAGTTAGTGATATTCTTGTCGTCAGTTGAGTATTGTTGTTAGTTAGTGATATTCTTGTCGTCAGTTGAGTATTGTTGTTTGTTAGTGATATTCTTGTCGTCAGTTGAGTATTGTTGTTTGTTATTCTTGTCGTCAGTTGAGTATTGTTGTTAGTTAGTTGATATTCTTGTCGTCAGTTGAGTATTGTTGTTTGTTAGTGATATTCTTGTCGTCAGTTGAGTATTGTTGTTAGTTAGTGATATTCTTGTCGTCAGTTGAGTATTGTTGTTAGTTAGTTATATTTCTTGTGTCAGTTCGTCAGTTGAGTATTGTTGTTAGTTAGTGATATTCTTGTCGTCAGTTGAGTATTGTTGTTTGTTAGTGATATTCTTGTCGTCAGTTGAGTATTGTTGTTAGTTAGTGATATTCTTGTCGTCAGTTGAGTATTGTTGTTAGTTAGTGATATTCTTGTCGTCAGTTGAGTATTGTTGTTGTCGTCAGTTGAGTATTGTTGTTCAGTTGTTAGTGATATTCTTGTCGTCAGTTGAGTATTGTTGTTAGTTAGTGATATTCTTGTCGTCAGTTGAGTATTGTTGTTTAGTTAGTGATATTCTTGTCGTCAGTTGAGTATTGTTGTTAGTTAGTGATATTCTTGTCGTCAGTTGAGTATTGTTGTTAGTTAGTGATATTCTTGTCGTCAGTTGAGTATTGTTGTTAGTTAGTGATATTCTTGTCGTCAGTTGAGTATTGTTGTTTGTTAGTGATATTCTTGTCGTCAGTTGAGTATTGTTGTTTGTTAGTGATATTCTTGTCGTCAGTTGAGTATTGTTGTTAGTTAGTGATATTCTTGTCGTCAGTTGAGTATTGTTGTTAGTTAGTGATATTCTTGTCGTCAGTTGAGTATTGTTGTTAGTTAGTGATATTCTTGTCGTCAGTTGAGTATTGTTGTTTGTTAGTGATATTCTTGTCGTCAGTTGAGTATTGTTGTTAGTTAGTGATATTGTTGTTATTCTTGTCGTCAGTTGAGTATTGTTGTTTGTTAGTTATATTCTTTGTCGTCAGTTGAGTATTGTTGTTTGTTAGTGATATTCTTGTCGTCAGTTGAGTATTGTTGTTAGTTAGTGATATTCTTGTCGTCAGTTGAGTATTGTTGTTTGTTAGTGATATTCTTGTCGTCAGTTGAGTATTGTTGTTTGTTAGTGATATTCTTGTCGTCAGTTGAGTATTGTTGTTTGTTAGTGATATTCTTGTCGTCAGTTGAGTATTGTTGTTAGTTAGTGATATTCTTGTCGTCAGTTGAGTATTGTTGTTAGTTAGTGATATTCTTGTCGTCAGTTGAGTATTGTTGTTAGTTAGTGATATTCTTGTCGTCAGTTGAGTATTGTTGTTAGTTAGTGATATTCTTGTCGTCAGTTGAGTATTGTTGTTTGTTGTTAGTTAGTGATATTCTTGTTGAGTATTGTTGTTAGTTAGTGATATTCTTGTCGTCAGTTGAGTATTGTTGTTTGTTAGTGATATTCTTGTCGTCAGTTGAGTATTGTTGTTAGTTAGTGATATTCTTGTCGTCAGTTGAGTATTGTTGTTAGTTAGTGATATTCTTGTCGTCAGTTGAGTATTGTTGTTAGTTAGTGATATTCTTGTCGTCAGTTGAGTATTGTTGTTAGTTAGTGATATTCTTGTCGTCAGTTGAGTATTGTTGTAGAGTTACTGATACTCTTGTTGTCAGTTGAGTATTGTTGTTAGTTAGTGATATTCTAGTCGTCAGTTGAGTATTGTTGTTAGTTAGTGATATTCTTGTCGTCAGTTGAGTATTGTTGTTAGTTAGTGATATTCTTGTCGTCAGTTGAGTATTGTTGTTAGTTAGTGATATTCTTGTCGTCAGTTGAGTATTGTTTGAGTTTGTGTCGTCAGTTGTTAGTTAGTGATATTCTTGTCGTCAGTTGAGTATTGTTGTTTGTTAGTGATATTCTTGTCGTCAGTTGAGTATTGTTGTTAGTTAGTGATATTCTTGTCGTCAGTTGAGTATTGTTGTTAGTTAGTGATATTCTTGTCGTCAGTTGAGTATTGTTGTTAGTTAGTGATATTCTTGTCGTCAGTTGAGTATTGTTGTTAGTTAGTGATATTCTTGTCGTCAGTTGAGTATTGTTGTTAGTTAGTGATATTCTTGTCGTCAGTTGAGTATTGTTGTTTGTTAGTGATATTCTTGTCGTCAGTTGAGTATTGTTGTTAGTTAGTGATATTCTTGTCGTCAGTTTGTTGTTTGTTATTATTCTTGTCGTCAGTTGTTAGTGTTGTTTGTTTAGTTGATATTCTTGTCGTCAGTTGAGTATTAGTTGTTGTCGTCAGTTGAGTATTGTTGTTAGTTAGTGATATTCTTGTCGTCAGTTGAGTATTGTTGTTAGTTTAGTGATATTCTTGTCGTCAGTTGAGTATTGTTGTTTTGTTAGTGATATTCTTGTCGTCAGTTGAGTATTGTTGTTGTTAGTGATATTCTTGTCGTCAGTTGAGTATTGTTGTTTGTTAGTGATATTCTTGTCGTCAGTTGAGTATTGTTGTTTGTTAGTGATATTCTTGTCGTCAGTTGAGTATTGTTGTTAGTTAGTGATATTCTTGTCGTCAGTTGAGTATTGTTGTTAGTTAGTGATATTCTTGTCGTCAGTTGAGTATTGTTGTTAGTTAGTGATATTCTTGTCGTCAGTTGAGTATTGTTGTTAGTTAGTGATATTCTTGTCGTCAGTTGAGTATTGTTGTTAGTTAGTGATATTCTTGTCGTCAGTTGAGTATTGTTGTTAGTTAGTGATATTCTTGTCGTCAGTTGAGTATTGTTGTTAGTTAGTGATATTCTTGTCGTCAGTTGAGTATTGTTGTTTTGTTGTTAGTGATATTCTTGTCGTCAGTTGAGTATTGTTGTTCAGTTGAGTATTGTAGTGATATTCTTGTCGTCAGTTGAGTATTGTTATTCTTGTTTGAGTATTGTTGTTAGTTAGTATTCTTGTCGTCAGTTGAGTATTGTTGTTAGTTAGTGATATTCTTGTCGTCAGTTGAGTATTGTTGTTAGTTAGTGATATTCTTGTCGTCAGTTGAGTATTGTTGTTAGTTAGTGATATTCTTGTCGTCAGTTGAGTATTGTTGTTAGTTAGTGATATTCTTGTCGTCAGTTGAGTATTGTTGTTAGTTAGTGATATTCTTGTCGTCAGTTGAGTATTGTTGTTAGTTAGTGATATTCTTGTCGTCAGTTGAGTATTGTTGTTAGTTAGTGATATTCTTGTCGTCAGTTGAGTATTGTTGTTAGTTAGTGATATTCTTGTCGTCAGTTGAGTATTGTTGTTAGTTAGTGATATTCTTGTCGTCAGTTGAGTATTGTTGTTAGTTAGTGATATTCTTGTCGTCAGTTGAGTATTGTTGTTAGTTAGTGATATTCTTGTCGTCAGTTGAGTATTGTTGTTAGTGATATTAGTGATATTCTTGTTAGTCAGTTGAGTATTATTGTTGTTGTTAGTGATATTCTTGTCGTCAGTTGAGTATTGTTGTTAGTTAGTGATATTCTTGTCGTCAGTTGAGTATTGTTGTTAGTTAGTGATATTCTTGTCGTCAGTTGAGTATTGTTGTTAGTTAGTGATATTCTTGTCGTCAGTTGAGTATTGTTGTTAGTTAGTGATATTCTTGTCGTCAGTTGAGTATTGTTGTTAGTTAGTGATATTCTTGTCGTCAGTTGAGTATTGTTGTTAGTTAGTGATATTCTTGTCGTCAGTTGAGTATTGTTGTTAGTTAGTGATATTCTTGTCGTCAGTTGAGTATTGTTGTTAGTTAGTGATATTCTTGTCGTCAGTTGAGTATTGTTGTTAGTTAGTGATATTCTTGTCGTCAGTTGAGTATTGTTGTTAGTTAGTGATATTCTTGTCGTCAGTTGAGTATTGTTGTTTGTTAGTGATATTCTTGTCGTCAGTTGAGTATTGTTGTTAGTTAGTGATATTCTTGTCGTCAGTTGAGTATTGTTGTTAGTTAGTGATATTCTTGTCGTCAGTTGAGTATTGTTGTTAGTTAGTGATATTCTTGTCGTCAGTTGAGTAGTTGTTGTTTTAGTTAGTGATATTCTTGTCGTCAGTTGAGTATTGTTGTTAGTTAGTGATATTCTTGTCGTCAGTTGAGTATTGTTGTTAGTTAGTGATATTGTCGTCAGTTGAGTATTGTTGTTAGTTAGTGATATTCTTGTCGTCAGTTGAGTATTGTTGTTAGTTAGTGATATTCTTGTCGTCAGTTGAGTATTGTTGTTAGTTAGTGATATTCTTGTCGTCAGTTGAGTATTGTTGTTAGTTAGTGATATTCTTGTCGTCAGTTGAGTATTGTTGTTTTAGTGATATTCTTGTCGTCAGTTGAGTATTGTTGTTAGTTAGTGATATTCTTGTCGTCAGTTGAGTATTGTTGTTAGTTAGTGATATTCTTGTCGTCAGTTGAGTATTGTTGTTAGTTAGTGATATTCTTGTCGTCAGTTGAGTATTGTTGTTAGTTAGTGATATTCTTGTCGTCAGTTGAGTATTGTTGTTGTCGTCAGTTAGTGATATTCTTGTCGTCAGTTGAGTATTGTTTGTTAGTTATTCTTGTCGTCAGTTGAGTATTGTTGTTAGTTAGTGATATTCTTGTCGTCAGTTGAGTATTGTTGTTAGTTAGTGATATTCTTGTCGTCAGTTGAGTATTGTTGTTAGTTAGTGATATTCTTGTCGTCAGTTGAGTATTGTTGTTTGTTAGTGATATTCTTGTCGTCAGTTGAGTATTGTTGTTAGTTAGTGATATTCTTGTCGTCAGTTGAGTATTGTTGTTAGTTAGTGATATTCTTGTCGTCAGTTGAGTATTGTTGTTAGTTAGTGATATTCTTGTCGTCAGTTGAGTATTGTTGTTAGTTAGTGATATTCTTGTCGTCAGTTGAGTATTGTTGTTAGTTAGTGATATTCTTGTCGTCAGTTGAGTATTGTTGTTTGTTAGTGATATTCTTGTCGTCAGTTGAGTATTGTTGTTAGTTAGTGATATTCTTGTCGTCAGTTGAGTATTGTTGTTAGTTAGTTATTCTTGTCGTCAGTTGAGTATTGTTGTTTAGTCAGTTGAGTATTGTTGTTTGTTAGTGATATTCTTGTCGTCAGTTGAGTATTGTTGTTATATTAGTGATATTCTTGTTGTCAGTTGAGTAGTTGTTGTTGTTGTTTGTTAGTGATATTCTTGTCGTCAGTTGAGTATTGTTGTTAGTTAGTGATATTCTTGTCGTCAGTTGAGTATTGTTGTTTGTTAGTGATATTCTTGTCGTCAGTTGAGTATTGTTGTTAGTTAGTGATATTCTTGTCGTCAGTTGAGTATTGTTGTTAGTTAGTGATATTCTTGTCGTCAGTTGAGTATTGTTGTTGAGTTAGTTATATTCTTGTCGTCAGTTGAGTATTGTTGTTAGTTAGTGATATTCTTGTCGTCAGTTGAGTATTGTTGTTAGTTAGTGATATTCTTGTCGTCAGTTGAGTATTGTTGTTAGTTAGTGATATTCTTGTCGTCAGTTGAGTATTGTTGTTAGTTAGTGATATTCTTGTCGTCAGTTGAGTATTGTTGTTTGTTAGTGATATTCTTGTCGTCAGTTGAGTATTGTTGTTAGTTAGTGATATTCTTGTCGTCAGTTGAGTATTGTTGTTAGTTAGTGATATTCTTGTCGTCAGTTGAGTATTGTTGTTAGTTAGTGATATTCTTGTCGTCAGTTGAGTATTGTTGTTTGTTAGTGATATTCTTGTCGTCAGTTGAGTATTGTTGTTAGTTAGTGATATTCTTGTCGTCAGTTGAGTATTGTTGTTAGTTAGTGATATTCTTGTCGTCAGTTGAGTATTGTTGTTAGTTAGTGATATTCTTGTCGTCAGTTGAGTATTGTTGTTAGTTAGTGATATTCTTGTCGTCAGTTGAGTATTGTTGTTAGTTAGTGATATTCTTGTCGTCAGTTGAGTATTGTTGTTAGTTAGTGATATTCTTGTCGTCAGTTGAGTATTGTTGTTAGTTAGTGATATTCTTGTCGTCAGTTGAGTATTGTTGTTAGTTAGTGATATTCTTGTCGTCAGTTGAGTATTGTTGTTTTCTTGTTAGTGATATTCTTGTCGTCAGTTGAGTATTGTTGTTAGTTAGTGATATTCTTGTCGTCAGTTGAGTATTGTTGTTAGTTGATATTGTTGTCGTCAGTTCGTCAGTTGAGTATTGTTGTTTTAGTTAGTGATATTCTTGTCGTCAGTTGAGTATTGTTGTTAGTTAGTGATATTCTTGTCGTCAGTTGAGTATTGTTGTTAGTTAGTGATATTCTTGTCGTCAGTTGAGTATTGTTGTTAGTTAGTGATATTCTTGTCGTCAGTTGAGTATTGTTGTTAGTTAGTGATATTCTTGTCGTCAGTTGAGTATTGTTGTTTGTTAGTGATATTCTTGTCGTCAGTTGAGTATTGTTGTTAGTTAGTGATATTCTTGTCGTCAGTTGAGTATTGTTGTTAGTTAGTGATATTCTTGTCGTCAGTTGAGTATTGTTGTTAGTTATGATATTTGTCGTCAGTTGAGTATTGTTGTTTGTTAGTGATATTCTTGTCGTCAGTTGAGTATTGTTGTTAGTTAGTGATATTCTTGTCGTCAGTTGAGTATTGTTGTTTGTTAGTGATATTCTTGTCGTCAGTTGAGTATTGTTGTTAGTTAGTGTCAGTTGATTTGTTGTCGTCAGTTTCTTGTCGTCAGTTGAGTATTGTTGTTAGTTAGTGATATTCTTGTCGTCAGTTGAGTATTGTTGTTAGTTAGTGATATTCTTGTCGTCAGTTGAGTATTGTTGTTTGTTAGTGATATTCTTGTCGTCAGTTGAGTATTGTTGTTAGTTAGTGATATTCTTGTCGTCAGTTGAGTATTGTTGTTAGTTAGTGATATTCTTGTCGTCAGTTGAGTATTGTTGTTTGTTAGTGATATTCTTGTCGTCAGTTGAGTATTGTTGTTTGTTAGTGATATTCTTGTCGTCAGTTGAGTATTGTTGTTAGTTAGTGATATTCTTGTCGTCAGTTGAGTATTGTTGTTTGTTAGTTAGTTGATATTCTTGTCGTCAGTTGAGTATTGTTGTTTGTTAGTGATATTCTTGTCGTCAGTTGAGTATTGTTGTTAGTTAGTGATATTCTTGTCGTCAGTTGAGTATTGTTGTTAGTTAGTGATATTCTTGTCGTCAGTTGTTGTTGTTAGTTAGTGATATTCTTGTCGTCAGTTGAGTGTTGTTTGTTAGTGATATTCTTGTCGTCAGTTGAGTATTGTTGTTAGTTAGTGATATTCTTGTCGTCAGTTGAGTATTGTTGTTTGTTAGTGATATTCTTGTCGTCAGTTGAGTATTGTTGTTAGTTAGTGTCATATTCTTGTCGTCAGTTGAGTATTGTTGTTTGTTAGTGATATTCTTGTCGTCAGTTGAGTATTGTTGTTAGTTATTCTTGTCGTCAGTTGAGTATTGTTGTTTGTTAGTGATATTCTTGTCGTCAGTTGAGTATTGTTGTTAGTTAGTGATATTCTTGTCGTCAGTTGAGTATTGTTGTTAGTTAGTGATATTCTTGTCGTCAGTTGAGTATTGTTGTTAGTGATATTCTTGTTGTCAGTTGTCAGTATTTGTTGTTAGTGATATTCTTGTGTCAGTTGAGTATTGTTGTTAGTTAGTGATATTCTTGTCGTTATTGTTGAGTGATATTCTTGTCGTCAGTTGAGTATTGTTGTTATTAGTGATATTCTTGTCGCCAGTTGTGTATTGTCGTCAGTTGAGTATTGTTGTTAGTTAGTGATATTCTTGTCGTCAGTTGAGTATTGTTGTTTGTTAGTGATATTCTTGTCGTCAGTTGAGTATTGTTGTTTGTTAGTGATATTCTTGTCGTCAGTTGAGTATTGTTGTTTGTTAGTGATATTCTTGTCGTCAGTTGAGTATTGTTGTTTTAGTTAGTGATATTCTTGTCGTCAGTTGAGTATTGTTGTTGTTAGTGATATTCTTGTCGTCATTTGAGTATTGTTGTTTGTAGTGATATTCTTGTCGTCAGTTGAGTATTGTTGTTAGTTAGTGATATTCTTGTCGTCAGTTGAGTATTGTTGTTAGTTAGTGATATTCTTGTCGTCAGTTGAGTATTGTTGTTAGTTAGTGATATTCTTGTCGTCAGTTGAGTATTGTTGTTAGTTAGTGATATTCTTGTCAGTTGTCAGTTGAGTTATTATTCTTGTTCAGTTGAGTATTGTTGTTAGTTAGTGATATTCTTGTCGTCAGTTGAGTATTGTTGTTAGTTAGTGATATTCTTGTCGTCAGTTGAGTATTGTTGTTAGTTAGTGATATTCTTGTCGTCAGTTGAGTATTGTTGTTAGTTAGTGATATTCTTGTCGTCAGTTGAGTATTGTTGTTAGTTAGTGATATTCTTGTCGTCAGTTGAGTATTGTTGTTAGTTAGTGATATTCTTGTCGTCAGTTGAGTATTGTTGTTTGTTAGTGATATTCTTGTCGTCAGTTGAGTATTGTTGTTAGTTAGTGATATTCTTGTCGTCAGTTGAGTATTGTTGTTAGTTAGTGATATTCTTGTCGTCAGTTGAGTATTGTTGTTAGTTAGTGATATTCTTGTCGTCAGTTGAGTATTGTTGTTAGTTAGTGATATTCTTGTCGTCAGTTGAGTATTGTTGTTAGTGATATTCTTGTTCTCAGTTGAGTATTGTTGTTATTCAGTTGAGTATTGTTGTTGTCTTGTCGTCAGTTGAGTATTGTTGTTAGTTAGTGATATTCTTGTCGTCAGTTGAGTAGTGATATTCTAGTCGTCAGTTGAGTATTGTTAGTGATATTCTTGTCGTCAGTTGAGTATTGTTGTTAGTTAGTGATATTCTTGTCAGTTGAGTATTGTTGTTATTGTTGTGATATTCTTGTCGTCAGTTGAGTATTGTTTGTTCAGTTGAGTATTGTTATTTTGTCGTCAGTTGAGTATTGTTGTTTGTTAGTGATATTCTTGTCGTCAGTTGAGTATTGTTGTTTGTTAGTGATATTCTTGTCGTCAGTTGAGTATTGTTGTTAGTTAGTGATATTCTTGTCGTCAGTTGAGTATTGTTGTTAGTTAGTGATATTCTTGTCGTCAGTTGAGTATTGTTGTTAGTTAGTGATATTCTTGTCGTCAGTTGAGTATTGTTGTTAGTTAGTGATGATATTCTTGTCGTCAGTTGAGTATTGTTGTTTGTTAGTGATATTCTTGTCGTCAGTTGAGTATTGTTGTTTGTTAGTGATATTCTTGTCGTCAGTTGAGTATTGTTGTTTGTTAGTGATATTCTTGTCGTCAGTTGAGTTGAGTATTGTTGTTAGTTAGTGATATTCTTGTCGTCAGTTGAGTATTGTTGTTAGTTAGTGATATTCTTGTCGTCAGTTGAGTATTGTTGTTAGTTAGTGATATTCTTGTCGTCAGTTGAGTATTGTTGTTAGTTAGTGATATTCTTGTCGTCAGTTGAGTATTGTTGTTAGTTAGTGATATTCTTGTCGTCAGTTGAGTATTGTTGTTAGTTAGTGATATTCTTGTCGTCAGTTGAGTATATTCTTGTCGTCAGTTGAGTATTGTTGTTTTGTTAGTGATATTCTTGTCGTCAGTTGAGTATTGTTGTTAGTTAGTGATATTCTTGTCGTCAGTTGAGTATTGTTGTTAGTTAGTTGATATTCTTGTTAGTGATATTTTTCTTGTCAGTTGAGTATTGTTGTTAGTTAGTGATATTCTTGTCGTCAGTTGAGTATTGTTGTTTGTTAGTGATATTCTTGTCGTCAGTTGAGTATTGTTGTTAGTTAGTGATATTTAGTTAGTGATATTCTTGTCGTCAGTTGAGTATTGTTGTTAGTTAGTGATATTCTTGTCGTCAGTTGAGTATTGTTGTTTTAGTTAGTGATATTCTTGTCGTCAGTTGAGTATTGTTGTTAGTTAGTGATATTCTTGTCGTCAGTTGAGTATTGTTGTTAGTTAGTGATATTCTTGTCGTCAGTTGAGTATTGTTGTTTGTTAGTGATATTCTTGTCGTCAGTTGAGTATTGTTGTTAGTTAGTGATATTCTTGTCGTCAGTTGAGTATTGTTGTTTGTTAGTGATATTCTTGTCGTCAGTTGAGTATTGTTGTTTGTTAGTGATATTCTTGTCGTCAGTTGAGTATTGTTGTTTGTTAGTGATATTCTTGTCGTCAGTTGAGTATTGTTGTTAGTTAGTGATATTCTTGTCGTCAGTTGAGTATTGTTGTTAGTTAGTGATATTCTTGTCGTCAGTTGAGTATTGTTGTTAGTTAGTGATATTCTTGTCGTCAGTTGAGTATTGTTGTTAGTTAGTGATATTCTTGTCGTCAGTTGAGTTGTTTGTTAGTGATATTCTTGTCGTCAGTTGAGTTTGTTGTTGTTAGTTAGTGATATTCTTGTCGTCAGTTGAGTATTGTTGTTAGTTAGTGATATTCTTGTCGTCAGTTGAGTATTGTTGTTAGTTAGTGATATTCTTGTCGTCAGTTGAGTATTGTTGTTAGTTAGTGATATTCTTGTCGTCAGTTGAGTATTGTTGTTAGTTAGTGATATTCTTGTCGTCAGTTGAGTATTGTTGTTAGTTAGTGATATTCTTGTCGTCAGTTGAGTATTGTTGTTAGTTAGTGATATTCTTGTCGTCAGTTGAGTATTGTTGTTAGTTAGTGATATTCTTGTCGTCAGTTGAGTATTGTTGTTAGTTAGTGATATTCTTGTCGTCAGTTGAGTATTGTTGTTAGTTAGTGATATTCTTGTCGTCAGTTGAGTATTGTTGTTAGTTAGTGATATTCTTGTTGTTAGTTAGTGATATTCTTGTCGTCAGTTGAGTATTGTTGTTGTTAGTGATATTCTTGTCGTCAGTTGAGTATTGTTGTTAGTTAGTGATATTCTTGTCGTCAGTTGATTATTGTTGTTTAGTTAGTGATATTCTTGTCGTCAGTTGAGTATTGTTGTTTGTTAGTGATATTCTTGTCGTCAGTTGAGTATTGTTGTTAGTTAGTGATATTCTTGTCGTCAGTTGAGTATTGTTGTTAGTTAGTGATATTCTTGTCGTCAGTTGAGTATTGTTGTTAGTTAGTGATATTCTTGTCGTCAGTTGAGTATTGTTGTTAGTTAGTGATATTCTTGTCGTCAGTTGAGTATTGTTGTTAGTTAGTGATATTCTTGTCGTCAGTTGAGTATTGTTGTTAGTTAGTGATATTCTTGTCGTCAGTTGAGTATTGTTGTTAGTTAGTGATATTCTTGTCGTCAGTTGAGTATTGTTGTTTGTTAGTGATATTCTTGTCGTCAGTTGAGTATTGTTGTTAGTTAGTGATATTCTTGTCGTCAGTTGAGTATTGTTGTTTGTTAGTGATATTCTTGTTGTCAGTTGAGTATTGTTGTTAGTTAGTGATATTCTTGTCGTCAGTTGAGTATTGTTGTTAGTTAGTGATATTCTTGTCGTCAGTTGAGTATTGTTGTTTTGTTAGTGATATTCTTGTCGTCAGTTGAGTATTGTTGTTAGTTAGTGATATTCTTGTCGTCAGTTGAGTATTGTTGTTAGTTAGTGATATTCTTGTCGTCAGTTGAGTATTGTTGTTAGTTAGTGATATTCTTGTCGTCAGTTGAGTATTGTTGTTAGTTAGTGATATTCTTGTCGTCAGTTGAGTATTGTTGTTAGTTAGTGATATTCTTGTCGTCAGTTGAGTATTGTTGTTAGTTATTGATATTCTTGTCGTCAGTTGAGTATTGTTGTTAGTTAGTGATATTCTTGTCGTCAGTTGAGTATTGTTGTTTGTTAGTGATATTCTTGTCGTCAGTTGAGTATTGTTGTTAGTTAGTGATATTCTTGTCGTCAGTTGAGTATTGTTGTTAGTTAGTGATATTCTTGTCGTTGTTGTATTGTTGTTAGTTAGTGATATTCTTGTCGTCAGTTGAGTATTGTTGTTTGTATTCTTGTCGTCAGTTGATATTCTTGTCGTCAGTTGAGTATTTGTTGTTGTTAGTGATATTCTTGTCGTCAGTTGAGTATTGTTGTTAGTTAGTGATATTCTTGTCGTCAGTTGAGTATTGTTGTTAGTTAGTCGAGTTGATATTGTTGTTAGTTAGTGATATGCTTGTCAGTTGAGTATTGTTGTTAGTTAGTGATATTCTTGTTGTCAGTTGAGTTTTGTTGTTAGTTGAGTATTGTTGTTAGTTAGTGATATTCTTGTCGTCACTTGAGTATTGTTGTTAGTTAGTTTGTTAGTGATATTCTTGTCGTCAGTTGAGTATTGTTGTTAGTTAGTGATATTCTTGTCGTCAGTTGAGTATTGTTGTTAGTTAGTGATATTCTTGTCGTCAGTTGAGTATTGTTGTTTGTTAGTGATATTCTTGTCGTCAGTTGAGTATTGTTGTTTGTTAGTGATATTCTTGTCGTCAGTTGAGTATTGTTGTTGATATTCTTGTCGTCAGTTGAGTATTGTTGTTTGTTAGTGATATTCTTGTCGTCAGTTGAGTATTGTTGTTAGTTAGTGATATTCTTGTCGTCAGTTGAGTATTGTTGTTAGTTAGTGATATTCTTGTCGTCAGTTGAGTATTGTTGTTTGTTAGTGATATTCTTGTCGTCAGTTGAGTATTGTTGTTAGTTAGTGATATTCTTGTCGTCAGTTGAGTATTGTTGTTAGTTAGTGATATTCTTGTCGTCAGTTGAGTATTGTTGTTAGTTAGTGATATTCTTGTCGTCAGTTGAGTATTGTTGTTAGTTAGTGATATTCTTGTCGTCAGTTGAGTATTGTTGTTAGTTAGTGATATTCTTGTCGTCAGTTGAGTATTGTTGTTAGTTAGTGATATTCTTGTCGTCAGTTGAGTATTGTTGTTAGTTAGTGATATTCTTGTCGTCAGTTGAGTATTGTTGTTAGTTAGTGATATTCTTGTCGTCAGTTGAGTATTGTTGTTAGTTAGTGATATTCTTGTCGTCAGTTGAGTATTGTTGTTAGTTAGTGATATTCTTGTCGTCAGTTGAGTATTGTTGTTTGTTAGTGATATTCTTGTCGTCAGTTGAGTATTGTTGTTTGTTAGTGATATTCTTGTCGTCAGTTGAGTATTGTTGTTAGTTAGTGATATTCTTGTCGTCAGTTGAGTATTGTTGTTTGTTAGTGATATTCTTGTCGTCAGTTGAGTATTGTTGTTAGTTAGTGATATTCTTGTCGTCAGTTGAGTATTGTTGTTAGTTAGTGATATTCTTGTCGTCAGTTGAGTATTGTTGTTAGTTAGTGATATTCTTGTCGTCAGTTGAGTATTGTTGTTAGTTAGTGATATTCTTGTCGTCAGTTGAGTATTGTTGTTAGTTAGTGATATTCTTGTCGTCAGTTGAGTATTGTTGTTTGTTAGTGATATTCTTGTCGTCAGTTGAGTATTGTTGTTAGTTAGTGATATTCTTGTCGTCAGTTGAGTATTGTTGTTAGTTAGTGATATTCTTGTCTCAGTTGAGTATTGTTGTTGTTTAGTGATATTCTTGTCGTCAGTTGAGTATTGTTGTTGAGTTAGTGATATTCTTGTCGTCAGTTGAGTATTGTTGTTTGTTAGTGATATTCTTGTCGTCAGTTGAGTATTGTTGTTAGTTAGTGATATTCTTGTCGTCAGTTGAGTATTGTTGTTAGTTAGTGATATTCTTGTCGTCAGTTGAGTATTGTTGTTTTGTTAGTGATATTCTTGTCGTCAGTTGAGTATTGTTGTTAGTTAGTGATATTCTTGTCGTCAGTTGAGTATTGTTGTTAGTTAGTGATATTCTTGTCGTCAGTTGAGTATTGTTGTTTGTTAGTGATATTCTTGTCGTCAGTTGAGTATTGTTGTTTGAGTTAGTGATATTCTTGTCGTCAGTTGAGTATTGTTGTTGAGTATTGTTAGTGATATTATTCTTGTCGTCAGTTGAGTATTGTTGTTAGTTAGTGATATTCTTGTCGTCAGTTGAGTATTGTTGTTAGTTAGTGATATTCTTGTCGTCAGTTGAGTATTGTTGTTTGTTAGTGATATTCTTGTCGTCAGTTGAGTATTGTTGTTAGTTAGTGATATTCTTGTCGTCAGTTGAGTATTGTTGTTAGTTAGTGATATTCTTGTCGTCAGTTGAGTATTGTTGTTAGTTAGTGATATTCTTGTCGTCAGTTGAGTATTGTTGTTAGTTAGTGATATTCTTGTCGTCAGTTGAGTATTGTTGTTAGTTAGTGATATTCTTGTCGTCAGTTGAGTATTGTTGTTAGTTAGTGATATTCTTGTCGTCAGTTGAGTATTGTTGTTAGTTAGTGATATTCTTGTCGTCAGTTGAGTATTGTTGTTAGTTAGTGATATTCTTGTCGTCAGTTGAGTATTGTTGTTAGTTAGTGATATTCTTGTCGTCAGTTGAGTATTGTTGTTAGTTAGTGATATTCTTGTCGTCAGTTGAGTATTGTTGTTAGTGATATTAGTCGTCAGTTGAGTATTGTTGTCGTTAGTGATATTCTTGTCGTCAGTTGAGTATTGTTGTTAGTTAGTGATATTCTTGTCGTCAGTTGAGTATTGTTGTTAGTTAGTGATATTCTTGTCGTCAGTTGAGTATTGTTGTTTGTTAGTGATATTCTTGTCGTCAGTTGAGTATTGTTGTTAGTTAGTGATATTCTTGTCGTCAGTTGAGTATTGTTGTTAGTTAGTGATATTCTTGTCGTCAGTTGAGTATTGTTGTTTGTTAGTGATATTCTTGTCGTCAGTTGAGTATTGTTGTTAGTTAGTGATATTCTTGTCGTCAGTTGAGTATTGTTGTTAGTTAGTGATATTCTTGTCGTCAGTTGAGTATTGTTGTTAGTTAGTGATATTCTTGTCGTCAGTTGAGTATTGTTGTTAGTTAGTGATATTCTTGTCGTCAGTTGAGTATTGTTGTTAGTTAGTGATATTCTTGTCGTCAGTTGTGTTTTGTTGTTAGTGATATTCTTGTCGTCAGTTGAGTATTGTTGTTAGTTAGTGATATTCTTGTCGTCAGTTGAGTATTGTTGTTAGTTAGTGATATTCTTGTCGTCAGTTGAGTATTGTTGTTAGTTAGTGATATTCTTGTCGTCAGTTGAGTATTGTTGTTAGTTAGTGATATTCTTGTCGTCAGTTGAGTATTGTTGTTAGTTAGTGTTGATATTGTTGTTAGTTAGTTATTCTTGTCGTCAGTTGAGTATTGTTGTTAGTTAGTGATATTCTTGTCGTCAGTTGAGTATTGTTGTTGTTGTTAGTGATATTCTTGTCGTCAGTTGAGTATTGTTGTTGAGTATTGTTAGTGATATTCTTGTCGTCAGTTGAGTATTGTTGTTAGTTAGTGATATTCTTGTCGTCAGTTGAGTATTGTTGTTAGTTAGTGATATTCTTGTCGTCAGTTGAGTATTGTTGTTAGTTAGTGATATTCTTGTCGTCAGTTGAGTATTGTTGTTAGTTAGTGATATTCTTGTCGTCAGTTGAGTATTGTTGTTTGTTAGTGATATTCTTGTCGTCAGTTGAGTATTGTTGTTAGTTAGTGATATTCTTGTCGTCAGTTGAGTATTGTTGTTAGTTAGTGATATTCTTGTCGTCAGTTGAGTATTGTTGTTAGTTAGTGATATTCTTGTCGTCAGTTGAGTATTGTTGTTAGTTAGTGATATTCTTGTCGTCAGTTGAGTATTGTTGTTTGTTAGTGATATTCTTGTCGTCAGTTGAGTATTGTTGTTAGTTGAGTAGTGATATTCTTGTCGTCAGTTGAGTATTGTTGTTTGTTAGTGATATTCTTGTCGTCAGTTGAGTATTGTTGTTTGTTAGTGATATTCTTGTCGTCAGTTGAGTATTGTTGTTAGTTAGTGATATTCTTGTCGTCAGTTGAGTATTGTTGTTTTAGTGTTAGTGATATTCTTGTCGTCAGTTGAGTATTGTTGTTAGTTAGTGATATTCTTGTCGTCAGTTGAGTATTGTTGTTAGTTAGTGATATTCTTGTCGTCAGTTGAGTATTGTTGTTTGTTAGTGATATTCTTGTCGTCAGTTGAGTATTGTTGTTAGTTAGTGATATTCTTGTCGTCAGTTGAGTATTGTTGTTAGTTAGTGATATTCTTGTCGTCAGTTGAGTATTGTTGTTAGTTAGTGATATTCTTGTCGTCAGTTGAGTATTGTTGTTAGTTAGTGATATTCTTGTCGTCAGTTGAGTATTGTTGTTAGTTAGTGATATTCTTGTCGTCAGTTGAGTATTGTTGTTAGTTAGTGATATTCTTGTCGTCAGTTGAGTATTGTTGTTAGTTAGTGATATTCTTGTCGTCAGTTGAGTATTGTTGTTAGTTAGTGATATTCTTGTCGTCAGTTGAGTATTGTTGTTAGTTAGTGATATTCTTGTCGTCAGTTGAGTATTGTTGTTTGTTAGTGATATTCTTGTCGTCAGTTGAGTATTGTTGTTAGTTAGTGATATTCTTGTCGTCAGTTGAGTATTGTTGTTAGTTAGTGATATTCTTGTCGTCAGTTGAGTATTGTTGTTAGTTAGTGATATTCTTGTCGTCAGTTGAGTATTGTTGTTAGTTAGTGATATTCTTGTCGTCAGTTGAGTATTGTTGTTAGTTAGTGATATTCTTGTCGTCAGTTGAGTATTGTTGTTAGTTAGTGATATTCTTGTCGTCAGTTGAGTATTGTTGTTAGTTAGTGATATTCTTGTCGTCAGTTGAGTATTGTTGTTAGTTAGTGTCATATTCTTGTCGTCAGTTGAGTATTGTTCGTCAGTTGAGTATTGTTGTTAGTTAGTGATATTCTTGTCGTCAGTTGAGTATTGTTGTTAGTTAGTGATATTCTTGTCGTCAGTTGAGTATTGTTGTTAGTTAGTGATATTCTTGTCGTCAGTTGAGTATTGTTGTTAGTTAGTGATATTCTTGTCGTCAGTTGAGTATTGTTGTTAGTTAGTGATATTCTTGTCGTCAGTTGAGTATTGTTGTTTGTTAGTGATATTCTTGTCGTCGTTGAGTTGAGTATTGTTGTTTCTTGTTCAGTTGAGTATTGTTGTTGTTAGTGATATTCTTGTCGTCAGTTGAGTTGTTGTTTGTTAGTGATATTCTTGTCGTCAGTTGAGTATTGTTGTTAGTTAGTGATATTCTTGTCGTCAGTTGAGTATTGTTGTTAGTTAGTGATATTCTTGTCGTCAGTTGAGTATTGTTGTTTGTTAGTGATATTCTTGTCGTCAGTTGAGTATTGTTGTTTGTTAGTGATATTCTTGTCGTCAGTTGAGTATTGTTGTTAGTTAGTGATATTCTTGTCGTCAGTTGAGTATTGTTGTTAGTTAGTGATATTCTTGTCGTCAGTTGAGTATTGTTGTTAGTTAGTGATATTCTTGTCGTCAGTTGAGTATTGTTGTTAGTTAGTGATATTCTTGTCGTCAGTTGAGTATTGTTGTTAGTTAGTGATATTCTTGTCGTCAGTTGAGTATTGTTGTTAGTTAGTGATATTCTTGTCGTCAGTTGAGTATTGTTGTTAGTTAGTGATATTCTTGTCGTCAGTTGAGTATTGTTGTTAGTTAGTGATATTCTTGTCGTCAGTTGAGTATTGTTGTTTTGGTAGTGATATTCTTGTCGTCAGTTGAGTATTGTTGTTAGTTAGTGATATTCTTGTCGTCAGTTGAGTATTGTTGTTAGTTAGTGATATTCTTGTCGTCAGTTGAGTATTGTTGTTAGTTAGTGATATTCTTGTCGTCAGTTGAGTATTGTTGTTTGTTAGTGATATTCTTGTCGTCAGTTGAGTATTGTTGTTAGTTAGTGATATTCTTGTCGTCAGTTGAGTATTGTTGTTTGTTAGTGATATTCTTGTCGTCAGTTGAGTATTGTTGTTAGTTAGTGATATTCTTGTCGTCAGTTGAGTATTGTTGTTAGTTAGTGATATTCTTGTCGTCAGTTGAGTATTGTTGTTAGTTAGTGATATTCTTGTCGTCAGTTGAGTATTGTTGTTAGTTAGTTGATATATTCTTGTCGTCAGTTGAGTATTGTTGTTAGTTAGTGATATTCTTGTCGTCAGTTGAGTTGTTATTAGTGATATTCTTGTCGTCAGTTGAGTATTGTTGTTAGTTAGTATTCTTGTCGTCAGTTGATATTGTTGTTAGTTAGTGATATTCTTGTCGTCAGTTGAGTATTGTTGTTTGTTAGTGATATTCTTGTCGTCAGTTGAGTATTGTTGTTAGTTAGTGATATTCTTGTCGTCAGTTGAGTATTGTTGTTTGTTAGTGATATTCTTGTCGTCAGTTGAGTATTGTTGTTAGTTAGTGATATTCTTGTCGTCAGTTGAGTATTGTTGTTAGTTAGTGATATTCTTGTCGTCAGTTGAGTATTGTTGTTAGTTAGTGATATTCTTGTCGTCAGTTGAGTATTGTTGTTAGTTAGTGATATTCTTGTCGTCAGTTGAGTATTGTTGTTAGTTAGTGATATTCTTGTCGTCAGTTGAGTATTGTTGTTAGTTAGTGATATTCTTGTCGTCAGTTGAGTATTGTTGTTAGTTAGTGATATTCTTGTCGTCAGTTGAGTATTGTTGTTTGTTAGTGATATTCTTGTCGTCAGTTGAGTATTGTTGTTTGTTAGTGATATTCTTGTCGTCAGTTGAGTATTGTTGTTAGTTAGTGATATTCTTGTCGTCAGTTGAGTATTGTTGTTAGTTAGTGATATTCTTGTCGTCAGTTGAGTATTGTTGTTTGTTAGTGATATTCTTGTCGTCAGTTGAGTATTGTTGTTAGTTAGTGATATTCTTGTCGTCAGTTGAGTATTGTTGTTAGTTAGTGATATTCTTGTCGTCAGTTGAGTATTGTTGTTAGTTAGTGATATTCTTGTCGTCAGTTGAGTATTGTTGTTAGTTAGTGATATTCTTGTCGTCAGTTGAGTATTGTTGTTTGTTAGTGATATTCTTGTCGTCAGTTGAGTATTGTTGTTAGTTAGTGATATTCTTGTCGTCAGTTGAGTATTGTTGTTAGTTAGTGATATTCTTGTCGTCAGTTGAGTATTGTTGTTAGTTAGTGATATTCTTGTCGTCAGTTGAGTATTGTTGTTAGTTAGTGATATTCTTGTCGTCAGTTGAGTATTGTTGTTAGTTAGTGATATTCTTGTCGTCAGTTGAGTATTGTTGTTAGTATTCTTGTCGTCAGTTGATATTCTTGTCGTCAGTTGAGTATTGTTGTTAGTTAGTGATATTCTTGTCGTCAGTTGAGTATTGTTGTTAGTTAGTGATATTCTTGTCGTCAGTTGAGTATTGTTGTTAGTTAGTGATATTCTTGTCGTCAGTTGAGTATTGTTGTTAGTTAGTGATATTCTTGTCGTCAGTTGAGTATTGTTGTTAGTTAGTGATATTCTTGTCGTCAGTTGAGTATTGTTGTTAGTTAGTGATATTCTTGTCGTCAGTTGAGTATTGTTGTTAGTTAGTGATATTCTTGTCGTCAGTTGAGTATTGTTGTTTTAGTTAGTGATATTCTTGTCGTCAGTTGAGTATTGTTGTTAGTTAGTGATATTCTTGTCGTCAGTTGAGTATTGTTGTTAGTTAGTGATATTCTTGTCGTCAGTTGAGTATTGTTGTTCTTGTTGTTGAGTATTGTTGTTTGTTAGTTATTCTTGTCGTCAGTTGAGTATTGTTGTTTGTTAGTTATTGTTGTGTTAGTGATATTCTTGTCGTCAGTTGAGTATTGTTGTTAGTTAGTGATATTCTTGTCGTCAGTTGAGTATTGTTGTTTGTTAGTGATATTCTTGTCGTCAGTTGAGTATTGTTGTTTGTTAGTGATATTCTTGTCGTCAGTTGAGTATTGTTGTTTTTTAGTGATATTCTTGTCGTCAGTTGAGTATTGTTGTTGTTAGTTAGTGATATTCTTGTCGTCAGTTGAGTATTGTTGTTAGTTAGTGATATTCTTGTCGTCAGTTGAGTATTGTTGTTAGTTAGTGATATTCTTGTCGTCAGTTGAGTATTGTTGTTTGTTAGTGATATTCTTGTCGTCAGTTGAGTATTGTTGTTAGTTAGTGATATTCTTGTCGTCAGTTGAGTATTGTTGTTAGTTAGTGATATTCTTGTCGTCAGTTGAGTATTGTTGTTAGTTAGTGATATTCTTGTCGTCAGTTGAGTATTGTTGTTAGTTAGTGATATTCTTGTCGTCAGTTGAGTATTGTTGTTAGTTAGTGATATTCTTGTTGTCAGTGATATTCTTGTCGTCAGTTGAGTATTGAGTATTAGTGATATTTCTTGTCGTCAGTTGAGTATTGTTGTTAGTTAGTGATATTCTTGTCGTCAGTTGAGTATTGTTGTTAGTTAGTGATATTCTTGTCGTCAGTTGAGTATTGTTGTTAGTTAGTGATATTCTTGTCGTCAGTTGAGTATTGTTGTTTGTTAGTGATATTCTTGTCGTCAGTTGAGTATTGTTGTTTTGTTAGTGATATTCTTGTCGTCAGTTGAGTATTGTTGTTAGTTAGTGATATTCTTGTCGTCAGTTGAGTATTGTTGTTAGTTAGTGATATTCTTGTCGTCAGTTGAGTATTGTTGTTTGTTAGTGATATTCTTGTCGTCAGTTGAGTATTGTTGTTAGTTAGTGATATTCTTGTCGTCAGTTGAGTATTGTTGTTAGTTAGTGATATTCTTGTCGTCAGTTGAGTATTGTTGTTAGTTAGTGATATTCTTGTCGTCAGTTGAGTATTGTTGTTAGTTAGTGATATTCTTGTCGTCAGTTGAGTATTGTTGTTTGTTAGTGATATTCTTGTCGTCAGTTGAGTATTGTTGTTAGTTAGTGATATTCTTGTCGTCAGTTGAGTATTGTTGTTAGTTAGTGATATTCTTGTCGTCAGTTGAGTATTGTTGTTTGTTAGTGATATTCTTGTCGTCAGTTGAGTATTGTTGTTAGTTAGTGATATTCTTGTCGTCAGTTGAGTATTGTTGTTAGTTAGTGATATTCTTGTCGTCAGTTGAGTATTGTTGTTAGTTAGTGATATTCTTGTCGTCAGTTGAGTATTGTTGTTTGTTAGTGATATTCTTGTCGTCAGTTGAGTATTGTTGTTAGTTAGTGATATTCTTGTCGTCAGTTGAGTATTGTTGTTAGTTAGTGATATTCTTGTCGTCAGTTGAGTATTGTTGTTAGTTAGTGATATTCTTGTCGTCAGTTGAGTATTGTTGTTAGTTAGTGATATTCTTGTCGTCAGTTGAGTATTGTTGTTAGTTAGTGATATTCTTGTCGTCAGTTGAGTATTGTTGTTAGTTAGTGATATTCTTGTCGTCAGTTGAGTATTGTTGTTAGTTAGTGATATTCTTGTCGTCAGTTGAGTATTGTTGTTAGTTAGTGATATTCTTGTCGTCAGTTGAGTATTGTTGTTAGTTAGTGATATTCTTGTCGTCAGTTGAGTATTGTTGTTAGTTAGTGATATTCTTGTCGTCAGTTGAGTATTGTTGTTAGTTAGTTGATATTCTTGTCGTCAGTTGAGTATTGTTGTTAGTTAGTGATATTCTTGTCGTCAGTTGAGTATTGTTGTTAGTTAGTGATATTCTTGTCGTCAGTTGAGTATTGTTGTTAGTTAGTGATATTCTTGTCGTCAGTTGAGTATTGTTGTTTGTTAGTGATATTCTTGTCGTCAGTTGAGTATTGTTGTTAGTTAGTGATATTCTTGTCGTCAGTTGAGTATTGTTGTTAGTTAGTGATATTCTTGTCGTCAGTTGAGTATTGTTGTTTGTTAGTGATATTCTTGTCGTCAGTTGAGTATTGTTGTTTGTTAGTGATATTTCTTGTCGTCAGTTGAGTATTGTTGTTAGTTAGTGATATTCTTGTCGTCAGTTGAGTATTGTTGTTAGTTAGTGATATTCTTGTCGTCAGTTGAGTATTGTTGTTAGTTAGTGATATTCTTGTCGTCAGTTGAGTATTGTTGTTAGTTAGTGATATTCTTGTCGTCAGTTGAGTATTGTTGTTAGTTAGTGATATTCTTGTCGTCAGTTGAGTATTGTTGTTAGTTAGTGATATTCTTGTCGTCAGTTGAGTATTGTTGTTAGTTAGTGATATTCTTGTCGTCAGTTGAGTATTGTTGTTAGTTAGTGATATTCTTGTCGTCAGTTGAGTATTGTTGTTAGTTAGTGATATTCTTGTCGTCAGTTGAGTATTGTTGTTAGTTAGTGATATTCTTGTCGTCAGTTGAGTATTGTTGTTAGTTAGTGATATTCTTGTCGTCAGTTGAGTATTGTTGTTGATATTCTTGTTAGTGATATTCTTGTCGTCAGTTGAGTATTGTTGTTTGTTAGTGATATTCTTGTCGTCAGTTGAGTATTGTTGTTAGTTAGTGATATTCTTGTCGTCAGTTGAGTATTGTTGTTAGTTAGTGATATTCTTGTCGTCAGTTGAGTATTGTTGTTTGTTAGTGATATTCTTGTCGTCAGTTGAGTATTGTTGTTAGTTAGTGATATTCTTGTCGTCAGTTGAGTATTGTTGTTAGTTAGTGATATTCTTGTCGTCAGTTGAGTATTGTTGTTAGTTAGTGATATTCTTGTCGTCAGTTGAGTATTGTTGTCGTCAGTTGAGTATTGTTGTTAGTTAGTGATATTCTTGTCGTCAGTTGAGTATTGTTGTTTGTTAGTGATATTCTTGTCGTCAGTTGAGTATTGTTGTTAGTTAGTGATATTCTTGTCGTCAGTTGAGTATTGTTGTTAGTTATTCTTGTCGTCAGTTGATATTGTTGTTGTCTTGTCGTCAGTTGAGTATTGTTGTTAGTTAGTGATATTCTTGTCGTCAGTTGAGTATTGTTGTTATTTTGTTAGTTATGATATTGTCGTCAGTCAGTTATTGTTGTTTGTTAGTGATATTCTTGTCGTCAGTTGAGTATTGTTGTTAGTTAGTGATATTCTTGTCGTCAGTTGAGTATTGTTGTTAGTTAGTGATATTCTTGTCGTCAGTTGAGTATTGTTGTTAGTTAGTGATATTCTTGTCGTCAGTTGAGTATTGTTGTTAGTTAGTGATATTCTTGTCGTCAGTTGAGTATTGTTGTTAGTTAGTGATATTCTTGTCGTCAGTTGAGTATTGTTGTTTGTTAGTGATATTCTTGTCGTCAGTTGAGTATTGTTGTTAGTTAGTGATATTCTTGTCGTCAGTTGAGTATTGTTGTTAGTTAGTGATATTCTTGTCGTCAGTTGAGTATTGTTGTTAGTTAGTGATATTCTTGTCGTCAGTTGAGTATTGTTGTTTGTTAGTGATATTCTTGTCGTCAGTTGAGTATTGTTGTTTGTTAGTGATATTCTTGTCGTCAGTTGAGTATTGTTGTTAGTTAGTGATATTCTTGTCGTCAGTTGAGTATTGTTGTTAGTTAGTGATATTCTTGTCGTCAGTTGAGTATTGTTGTTTGTTAGTGATATTCTTGTCGTCAGTTGAGTATTGTTGTTAGTTAGTGATATTCTTGTCGTCAGTTGAGTATTGTTGTTAGTTAGTGATATTCTTGTCGTCAGTTGAGTATTGTTGTTAGTTAGTGATATTCTTGTCGTCAGTTGAGTATTGTTGTTAGTTAGTGATATTCTTGTCGTCAGTTGAGTATTGTTGTTAGTTAGTGATATTCTTGTCGTCAGTTGAGTATTGTTGTTAGTTAGTGATATTCTTGTCGTCAGTTGAGTATTGTTGTTAGTTAGTGATATTCTTGTCGTCAGTTGAGTATTGTTGTTAGTTAGTGATATTCTTGTCGTCAGTTGAGTATTGTTGTTAGTTAGTGATATTCTTGTCGTCAGTTGAGTATTGTTGTTAGTTAGTGATATTCTTGTCGTCAGTTGAGTATTGTTGTTAGTTATATTCTTGTCGTCAGTTGAGTATTGTTGTTTGTTATTCTTGTCGTCAGTTGAGTATTGTTGTTAGTTAGTGATATTCTTGTCGTCAGTTGAGTATTGTTGTTAGTTAGTGATATTCTTGTCGTCAGTTGAGTATTGTTGTTAGTTAGTGATTTCTTGTCGTCAGTTGAGTATTGTTGTTAGTTAGTGATATTCTTGTCGTCAGTTGAGTATTGTTGTTTGTTAGTGATATTCTTGTCGTCAGTTGAGTATTGTTGTTTGTTAGTGATATTCTTGTCGTCAGTTGAGTATTGTTGTTAGTTAGTGATATTCTTGTCGTCAGTTGAGTATTGTTGTTAGTTAGTGATATTCTTGTCGTCAGTTGAGTATTGTTGTTAGTTAGTGATATTCTTGTCGTCAGTTGAGTATTGTTGTTAGTTAGTGATATTCTTGTCGTCAGTTGAGTATTGTTGTTAGTTAGTGATATTCTTGTCGTCAGTTGAGTATTGTTGTTAGTTAGTGATATTCTTGTCGTCAGTTGAGTATTGTTGTTAGTTAGTGATATTCTTGTCGTCAGTTGAGTATTGTTGTTAGTTAGTGATATTCTTGTCGTCAGTTGAGTATTGTTGTTTTAGTAGTGATATTCTTGTCGTCAGTTGAGTATTGTTGTTAGTTAGTGATATTCTTGTCGTCAGTTGAGTATTGTTGTTAGTTAGTGATATTCTTGTCGTCAGTTGAGTATTGTTGTTAGTTAGTGATATTCTTGTCGTCAGTTGAGTATTGTTGTTAGTTAGTGATATTCTTGTCGTCAGTTGAGTATTGTTGTTTGTTAGTGATATTCTTGTCGTCAGTTGAGTATTGTTGTTAGTTAGTGATATTCTTGTCGTCAGTTGAGTATTGTTGTTAGTTAGTGATATTCTTGTCGTCAGTTGAGTATTGTTGTTAGTTAGTGATATTCTTGTCGTCAGTTGAGTATTGTTGTTAGTTAGTGATATTCTTGTCGTCAGTTGAGTATTGTTGTTAGTTAGTGATATTCTTGTCGTCAGTTGAGTATTGTTGTTAGTTAGTGATATTCTTGTCGTCAGTTGAGTATTGTTGTTAGTGATATTCTTGTCGTCAGTTGTTTGTTGTTAGTTAGTGATATTCTTGTCGTTGAGTTGATATTCTTGTTCAGTTGTTAGTGATATTCTTGTCGTCAGTTGAGTATTGTTGTTAGTTAGTGATATTCTTGTCGTCAGTTGAGTATTGTTGTTAGTTAGTGATATTCTTGTCGTCAGTTGAGTATTGTTGTTAGTTAGTGATATTCTTGTCGTCAGTTGAGTATTGTTGTTTGTTAGTGATATTCTTGTCGTCAGTTGAGTATTGTTGTTTGATATTCTTGTTAGTGATATTCTTGTCGTCAGTTGAGTATTGTTGTTTTGTTAGTGATATTCTTGTCGTCAGTTGAGTATTGTTGTTAGTTAGTGATATTCTTGTCGTCAGTTGAGTATTGTTGTTAGTTAGTGATATTCTTGTCGTCAGTTGAGTATTGTTGTTAGTTAGTGATATTCTTGTCGTCAGTTGAGTATTGTTGTTAGTTAGTGATATTCTTGTCGTCAGTTGAGTATTGTTGTTTTTAGTTAGTGATATTCTTGTCGTCAGTTGAGTATTGTTGTTTGTTGTTAGTTAGTGATATTCTTGTCGTCAGTTGAGTATTGTTGTTTGTTAGTGATATTCTTGTCGTCAGTTGAGTATTGTTGTTAGTTAGTGATATTCTTGTCGTCAGTTGAGTATTGTTGTTAGTTAGTGATATTCTTGTCGTCAGTTGAGTATTGTTGTTAGTTAGTGATATTCTTGTCGTCAGTTGAGTATTGTTGTTAGTTAGTGATATTCTTGTCGTCAGTTGAGTATTGTTGTTAGTTAGTGATATTCTTGTCGTCAGTTGAGTATTGTTGTTAGTTAGTGATATTCTTGTCGTCAGTTGAGTATTGTTGTTAGTTAGTGATATTCTTGTCGTCAGTTGAGTATTGTTGTTAGTTAGTGATATTCTTGTCGTCAGTTGAGTATTGTTGTTAGTTAGTGATATTCTTGTCGTCAGTTGAGTATTGTTGTTAGTTAGTGATATTCTTGTCGTCAGTTGAGTATTGTTGTTCTTGTTCAGTTGATATTCTTGTCGTCAGTTGAGTATTGTTGTTGATATTCTTGTTAGTGATATTCTTGTCGTCAGTTGAGTATTGTTGTTAGTTAGTGATATTCTTGTCGTCAGTTGAGTATTGTTGTTTTGTTAGTGATATTCTTGTCGTCAGTTGAGTATTGTTGTTTGTTAGTGATATTCTTGTCGTCAGTTGAGTATTGTTGTTAGTTAGTGATATTCTTGTCGTCAGTTGAGTATTGTTGTTTGTTAGTGATATTCTTGTCGTCAGTTGAGTATTGTTGTTAGTTAGTGATATTCTTGTCGTCAGTTGAGTATTGTTGTTTGTTAGTGATATTCTTGTCGTCAGTTGAGTATTGTTGTTAGTTAGTGATATTCTTGTCGTCAGTTGAGTATTGTTGTTAGTTAGTGATATTCTTGTCGTCAGTTGAGTATTGTTGTTTGTTAGTGATATTCTTGTCGTCAGTTGAGTATTGTTGTTAGTTAGTGATATTCTTGTCGTCAGTTGAGTATTGTTGTTAGTTAGTGATATTCTTGTCGTCAGTTGAGTATTGTTGTTTGTTAGTGATATTCTTGTCGTCAGTTGAGTATTGTTGTTATTAGTGATATTCTTGTCGTCAGTTGAGTATTGTTGTTTGTTAGTGATATTCTTGTCGTCAGTTGAGTATTGTTGTTAGTTAGTGATATTCTTGTCGTCAGTTGAGTATTGTTGTTAGTTAGTGATATTCTTGTCGTCAGTTGAGTATTGTTGTTGTTAGTTAGTGATATTCTTGTCGTCAGTTGAGTATTGTTGTTAGTTAGTGATATTCTTGTCGTCAGTTGAGTATTGTTGTTAGTTAGTGATATTCTTGTCGTCAGTTGAGTATTGTTGTTAGTTAGTGATATTCTTGTCGTCAGTTGAGTAATTTGTTGTCGTCAGTTGAGTATTGTTGTTAGTAGTGATATTCTTGTCGTCAGTTGAGTATTGTTGTTAGTTAGTGATATTCTTGTCGTCAGTTGAGTATTGTTGTTAGTTAGTGATATTCTTGTCGTCAGTTGAGTATTGTTGTTAGTTAGTTAGTGATATTCTTGTCGTCAGTTGAGTATTGTTGTTGTTGTTAGTGATATTCTTGTCGTCAGTTGAGTATTGTTGTTAGTTAGTGATATTCTTGTCGTCAGTTGAGTATTGTTGTTTGTTAGTGATATTCTTGTCGTCAGTTGAGTATTGTTGTTTTGTTAGTGATATTCTTGTCGTCAGTTGAGTATTGTTGTTTGTTAGTGATATTCTTGTTGTCAGTTGATATTCTTGTCGTCAGTTGAGTATTGTTGTTTGTTAGTGATATTCTTGTCGTCAGTTGAGTATTGTTGTTTGTTAGTGATATTCTTGTCGTCAGTTGAGTATTGTTGTTAGTTAGTGATATTCTTGTCGTCAGTTGAGTATTGTTGTTAGTTAGTGATATTCTTGTCGTCAGTTGAGTATTGTTGTTAGTTAGTGATATTCTTGTCGTCAGTTGAGTATTGTTGTTTGTTAGTGATATTCTTGTCGTCAGTTGAGTATTGTTGTTAGTTAGTGATATTCTTGTCGTCAGTTGAGTATTGTTGTTAGTTAGTGATATTCTTGTCGTCAGTTGAGTATTGTTGTTAGTTAGTGATATTCTTGTCGTCAGTTGAGTATTGTTGTTAGTTAGTGATATTCTTGTCGTCAGTTGAGTATTGTTGTTAGTTAGTGATATTCTTGTCGTCAGTTGAGTATTGTTGTTAGTTAGTGATATTCTTGTCGTCAGTTGAGTATTGTTGTTAGTTAGTGATATTCTTGTCGTCAGTTGAGTATTGTTGTTAGTTAGTGATATTCTTGTCGTCAGTTGAGTATTGTTGTTAGTTAGTGATATTCTTGTCGTCAGTTGAGTATTGTTGTTTGTTAGTGATATTCTTGTCGTCAGTTGAGTATTGTTGTTAGTTAGTGATATTCTTGTCGTCAGTTGAGTATTGTTGTTTGTTAGTGATATTCTTGTCGTCAGTTGAGTATTGTTGTTAGTTAGTGATATTCTTGTCGTCAGTTGAGTATTGTTGTTTGTTAGTGATATTCTTGTCGTCAGTTGAGTATTGTTGTTAGTTAGTGATATTCTTGTCGTCAGTTGAGTATTGTTGTTAGTTAGTGATATTCTTGTCGTCAGTTGAGTATTGTTGTTAGTTAGTGATATTCTTGTCGTCAGTTGAGTATTGTTGTTTGTTAGTGATATTCTTGTCGTCAGTTGAGTATTGTTGTTAGTTAGTGATATTCTTGTCGTCAGTTGAGTATTGTTGTTAGTTAGTGAGTTGATTCTTGTCTTGTCAGTTGAGTATTGTTGTTAGTTAGTGATATTCTTGTCGTCAGTTGAGTATTGTTGTTAGTTAGTGATATTCTTGTCGTCAGTTGAGTATTGTTGTTTGTTAGTGATATTCTTGTCGTCAGTTGAGTATTGTTGTTAGTTAGTGATATTCTTGTCGTCAGTTGAGTATTGTTGTTTGTTAGTGATATTCTTGTCGTCAGTTGAGTATTGTTGTTTGTTAGTGATATTCTTGTCGTCAGTTGAGTATTGTTGTTAGTTAGTGATATTCTTGTCGTCAGTTGAGTATTGTTGTTAGTTAGTGATATTCTTGTTGTCAGTTGAGTATTCAGTTGAGTATTGTTGTTAGTGATATTCTTGTCGTCAGTTGAGTATTGTTGTTAGTTAGTGATATTCTTGTCGTCAGTTGAGTATTGTTGTTAGTTAGTGATATTCTTGTCGTCAGTTGAGTATTGTTGTTAGTTAGTGTGATATTCTTGTCGTCAGTTGAGTATTGTTGTTAGTTAGTGATATTCTTGTCGTCAGTTGAGTATTGTTGTTAGTTAGTGATATTCTTGTCGTCAGTTGAGTATTGTTGTTAGTTAGTGATATTCTTGTCGTCAGTTGAGTATTGTTGTTTGTTAGTGATATTCTTGTCGTCAGTTGAGTATTGTTGTTAGTTAGTGATATTCTTGTCGTCAGTTGAGTATTGTTGTTAGTTAGTGATATTCTTGTCGTCAGTTGAGTATTGTTGTTAGTTAGTGATATTCTTGTCGTCAGTTGAGTATTGTTGTTAGTTAGTGATATTCTTGTCGTCAGTTGAGTATTGTTGTTAGTTAGTGATATTCTTGTCGTCAGTTGAGTATTGTTGTTTGTTAGTGATATTCTTGTCGTCAGTTGAGTATTGTTGTTAGTTAGTGATATTCTTGTCGTCAGTTGAGTATTGTTGTTAGTTAGTGATATTCTTGTCGTCAGTTGAGTATTGTTGTTAGTTAGTGATATTCTTGTCGTCAGTTGAGTATTGTTGTTTGTTAGTGATATTCTTGTCGTCAGTTGAGTATTGTTGTTTGTTAGTGATATTCTTGTCGTCAGTTGAGTATTGTTGTTTGTTAGTGATATTCTTGTCGTCAGTTGAGTATTGTTGTTAGTTAGTGATATTCTTGTCGTCAGTTGAGTATTGTTGTTAGTTAGTGATATTCTTGTCGTCAGTTGAGTATTGTTGTTTGTTAGTGATATTCTTGTCGTCAGTTGAGTATTGTTGTTAGTTAGTGATATTCTTGTCGTCAGTTGAGTATTGTTGTTAGTTAGTGATATTCTTGTCGTCAGTTGAGTATTGTTGTTAGTTAGTGTTATTCTTGTTGTCAGTGATATTCTTGTCGTCAGTTGAGTATTGTTGTTAGTTAGTGATATTCTTGTCGTCAGTTGAGTATTGTTGTTTGTTAGTGATATTCTTGTCGTCAGTTGAGTATTGTTGTTAGTTAGTGATATTCTTGTCGTCAGTTGAGTATTGTTGTTAGTTAGTGATATTCTTGTCGTCAGTTGAGTATTGTTGTTAGTTAGTGATATTCTTGTCGTCAGTTGAGTATTGTTGTTAGTTAGTGATATTCTTGTCGTCAGTTGAGTATTGTTGTTAGTTAGTGATATTCTTGTCGTCAGTTGAGTATTGTTGTTAGTTAGTGATATTCTTGTCGTCAGTTGAGTATTGTTGTTAGTTAGTGATATTCTTGTCGTCAGTTGAGTATTGTTGTTAGTTAGTGATATTCTTGTCGTCAGTTGAGTATTGTTGTTAGTTAGTGATATTCTTGTCGTCAGTTGAGTATTGTTGTTTGTTAGTGATATTCTTGTCGTCAGTTGAGTATTGTTGTTTGTTAGTGATATTCTTGTCGTCAGTTGAGTATTGTTGTTTGTTAGTGATATTCTTGTCGTCAGTTGAGTATTGTTGTTAGTTAGTGATATTCTTGTCGTCAGTTGAGTATTGTTGTTAGTTAGTGATATTCTTGTCGTCAGTTGAGTATTGTTGTTAGTTAGTGATATTCTTGTCGTCAGTTGAGTATTGTTGTTAGTTAGTGATATTCTTGTCGTCAGTTGAGTATTGTTGTTTGTTAGTGATATTCTTGTCGTCAGTTGAGTATTGTTGTTAGTTAGTGATATTCTTGTCGTCAGTTGAGTATTGTTGTTTGTTAGTGATATTCTTGTCGTCAGTTGAGTATTGTTGTTAGTTAGTGATATTCTTGTCGTCAGTTGAGTATTGTTGTTAGTTAGTGATATTCTTGTCGTCAGTTGAGTATTGTTGTTAGTTAGTGATATTCTTGTCGTCAGTTGAGTATTGTTGTTAGTTAGTGATATTCTTGTCGTCAGTTGAGTATTGTTGTTAGTTAGTGATATTCTTGTCGTCAGTTGAGTATTGTTGTTAGTTAGTGATATTCTTGTCGTCAGTTGAGTATTGTTGTTAGTTAGTGATATTCTTGTCGTCAGTTGAGTATTGTTGTTAGTTAGTGATATTCTTGTCGTCAGTTGAGTATTGTTGTTAGTTAGTGATATTCTTGTCGTCAGTTGAGTATTGTTGTTTGTTAGTGATATTCTTGTCGTCAGTTGAGTATTGTTGTTTGTTAGTGATATTCTTGTCGTCAGTTGAGTATTGTTGTTAGTTAGTGATATTCTTGTCGTCAGTTGAGTATTGTTGTTAGTTAGTGATATTCTTGTCGTCAGTTGAGTATTGTTGTTAGTTAGTGATATTCTTGTCGTCAGTTGAGTATTGTTGTTAGTTAGTGATATTCTTGTTGTCAGTTGAGTATTGTTGTTGTTGTTAGTAGTGATATTCTTGTCGTCAGTTGAGTATTGTTGTTAGTTAGTGATATTCTTGTCGTCAGTTGAGTATTGTTGTTTTAGTGATATTCTTGTCGTCAGTTGAGTATTGTTGTTTGTTAGTGATATTCTTGTCGTCAGTTGAGTATTGTTGTTAGTTAGTGATATTCTTGTCGTCAGTTGAGTATTGTTGTTAGTTAGTGATATTCTTGTCGTCAGTTGAGTATTGTTGTTAGTTAGTGATATTCTTGTCGTCAGTTGAGTATTGTTGTTAGTTAGTGATATTCTTGTCGTCAGTTGAGTATTGTTGTTAGTTAGTTAGTGATATTCTTGTCGTCAGTTGAGTATTGTTGTTAGTTAGTGATATTCTTGTCGTCAGTTGAGTATTGTTGTTAGTTAGTGATATTCTTGTCGTCAGTTGAGTATTGTTGTTAGTTAGTTAGTGATATTCTTGTCGTCAGTTGAGTATTGTTGTTAGTTAGTGATATTCTTGTCGTCAGTTGAGTATTGTTGTTAGTTAGTGATATTCTTGTCGTCAGTTGAGTATTGTTGTTAGTTAGTGATATTCTTGTCGTCAGTTGAGTATTGTTGTTAGTTAGTGATATTCTTGTCGTCAGTTGAGTATTGTTGTTAGTTAGTGATATTCTTGTCGTCAGTTGAGTATTGTTGTTAGTTAGTGATATTCTTGTCGTCAGTTGAGTATTGTTGTTGAGTATTGTTAGTGATATTCTTGTCGTCAGTTGAGTATTGTTGTTAGTTAGTGATATTCTTGTCGTCAGTTGAGTATTGTTGTTTGTTAGTGATATTCTTGTCGTCAGTTGAGTATTGTTGTTAGTTAGTGATATTCTTGTCGTCAGTTGAGTATTGTTGTTAGTTAGTGATATTCTTGTCGTCAGTTGAGTATTGTTGTTAGTTAGTGATATTCTTGTCGTCAGTTGAGTATTGTTGTTAGTTAGTGATATTCTTGTCGTCAGTTGAGTATTGTTGTTTGTTAGTGATATTCTTGTCGTCAGTTGAGTATTGTTGTTTGTTAGTGATATTCTTGTCGTCAGTTGAGTATTGTTGTTAGTTAGTGATATTCTTGTCGTCAGTTGAGTATTGTTGTTTGTTAGTGATATTCTTGTCGTCAGTTGAGTATTGTTGTTAGTTAGTGATATTCTTGTCGTCAGTTGAGTATTGTTGTTTGTTAGTGATATTCTTGTCGTCAGTTGAGTATTGTTGTTAGTTAGTGATATTCTTGTCGTCAGTTGAGTATTGTTGTTAGTTAGTGATATTCTTGTCGTCAGTTGAGTATTGTTGTTAGTTAGTGATATTCTTGTCGTCAGTTGAGTATTGTTGTTAGTTAGTGATATTCTTGTCGTCAGTTGAGTATTGTTGTTAGTTAGTGATATTCTTGTCGTCAGTTGAGTATTGTTGTTAGTTAGTGATATTCTTGTCGTCAGTTGAGTATTGTTGTTTTGTTAGTGATATTCTTGTCGTCAGTTGAGTATTGTTGTTAGTTAGTGATATTCTTGTCGTCAGTTGAGTATTGTTGTTAGTTAGTGATATTCTTGTCGTCAGTTGAGTATTGTTGTTAGTTAGTGATATTCTTGTCGTCAGTTGAGTATTGTTGTTAGTTAGTGATATTCTTGTCGTCAGTTGAGTATTGTTGTTAGTTAGTGATATTCTTGTCGTCAGTTGAGTATTGTTGTTTGTTAGTGATATTCTTGTCGTCAGTTGAGTATTGTTGTTAGTTAGTGATATTCTTGTCGTCAGTTGAGTATTGTTGTTAGTTAGTGATATTCTTGTCGTCAGTTGAGTATTGTTGTTAGTTAGTGATATTCTTGTCGTCAGTTGAGTATTGTTGTTAGTTAGTGATATTCTTGTCGTCAGTTGAGTATTGTTGTTAGTTAGTGATATTCTTGTCGTCAGTTGAGTATTGTTGTTTGTTAGTTAGTGATATTCTTGTCGTCAGTTGAGTATTGTTGTTAGTTAGTGATATTCTTGTCGTCAGTTGAGTATTGTTGTTAGTTAGTGATATTCTTGTCGTCAGTTGAGTATTGTTGTTTGTTAGTGATATTCTTGTCGTCAGTTGAGTATTGTTGTTAGTTAGTGATATTCTTGTCGTCA
>NW_027467782.1:43328483-43377351 GCF_004210375.1 Tachypleus tridentatus | reverse complement strand
GCATCCCTGTTGCACCAAACTATACTCGCCTTTTCAGCCGTGGGGGCGATATAATGTGATGGTCAATCCCACTATTCGTTGGTAAAAAAAGTAGCCCACAGAGTTGGCGGTGGGTGGTGATGACTAGCTGCCTTCCCTCTAGCCTTATACTGATAACTTAGGGATGACTAGCGCAGATAGCTGTCGTGTAACTTTGTGCGAAATTTGTATCCAGGAAAACATGAAACTAGAGTGAAAGAAAATTAGCTTTGAAGAGCTCGCTATTGTGGAAAAAAAGGGGAAAAGTGTTTGAAATTGTGCATACGCCATATGTTTTTTGGAAAAAAAATTTAAACTTCAAAAGTTCAGTATACTAAGAAAAAGTAGGTAAGAAATATTGTGTATGTGCCCTCATGCTATATAGAGTAAGATTGAAAAATATGCATTAATAATATTATAATAAGATATTTAAAAATGAAATCAACGAAATGGCAAATCTGACAAAGAAGTATGAGAAGATATCTAACGCAAATAAAAATATAATGCTAGAGGAAAAACTCAGAAGAAACAGGTGGGAGGAGGAGAAACGTTGTTCGTGAAACGTTAAATGAATTTATTAGGTCTGATCCTGAAATAATGCAATATTGGATAAACTTTGAAATAAGCAGTAAACAATAAGCACAGTAACATAGCTTTTATGGATTCGGAAAATGTGAAGCTTATAATTAAAAATTTATAATTTATTGTAAACTTTGAACGTAAATGTTTGAATGACGATGTGGGCATACAAATTCAGAGAATGCACTTTGTTATTAGTAAAATATATATTTCATAGTGAGGTTTTGTGAATAAACCTGTTTGAAAATGCCAATAAAACCTTGACAATTAAGTTAATCAATTACATTAATATATTTATGATTACAACTCTTTACCGTAGTTTTTTATCAGGTTTTGTAATCTATGAAAATTCATGTTCAAATAATTATAAATCTGAGTGAAGTCACCCCTCTTAGATAACTCCTGAATTTGTTGGAAAACATGTTTCAAGAATTCAAATGGTAATGATGAATTTAGTATCAAAAGTAATCAATCATAAACAATTACTCGCGACGTAACGAAATGTCCCAGACCCGTATGTAGTTATACTGGGAACATAAGCCGATAATGTCTTTAAATATATTTATAATAATTCCACAGACTTATATATTATTGTCACCTGTAATTAAACTTAATACAACAGCGACGCAGTACCAGGTAATTCCGGTGTTTCCTATAGTGAATCTTAGTACAACCACAAAGCTACGTACGCTGCTGAAATTACTGAAATTACTATAACCGAAATAAACTACAATAACCGAAATAGCTAGCGACATATCAACCTGACCAGCTGTGTAGGCAAAATTCTTGAGAGAATAATCAGTGAGAGACTCTCCACATTCTTGGAGATACATAACATCAACACTGTATGGCATAACGGTCTCCGGTTCCGAAAGCAAGAAATGGGACTACCGTGGAGAATTATTCACTGGCTATCAAACTTTCTGAAAAACAGAATATGTAGAGTTAATGTTGAATGGACCTTCTCAGAATGTTTTATTCCAGAAGCTGGCATCCATCAAGGATGAATGAACCTAATTTAGTAGTGTAAGACTTGAGGAAGGCAGCTAGTCATCACCATCCACCGCCAACTCTTGAACTACTCTTTTACCAACGAATAGTGAGATTGACCGTCACTTTATAACGGCTGAAAGGGCGAGCATGTTTGGCGCGACGGAGATGCGAACCGCGACCCTCAGATTACTAGTCGCACGCCTTAACACACTTGGCCATGCCGGGCCTCGCTGAAAGTAAGACACACTTCTGTTACGTAAAACGGTAATGTAACGGTCAATCCCACTTTTCGTTGGTAAAAGAGTAGCCCAAGAGTTGGCGGTGGGTGGTGATGACTAGCTGCCTTCCCTCTAGTCTTACACTGCTAATTTAGGGACGGCCAGCACAGATAGTCTTTATTAGCACATATTATGAATGAAAATATTAGCCTCAATACAAATTCAAACGATCCATTTATTCAAATAGCTCTCTTTCTTTAAATAAACGTTGTATAATTTTGTAGCACTGTTTTGGCGATGTGTGTTACCCAGAGGAAAACCCACATCAGGGAAAATTCTGATCCTTTGTTTACAAAGGATAAGTAAACAAATATAATTCTTTAAATTGTTTTACGGAAATAAAATCAGCCTAAGTTAGAACTGTGTTAAAACATTTACACATTCAAAAACATATCCCACAATTTCTCTGCAGCGGGAAAAGAGACAGGTGAGTCTATCTGTTATTGTTTTATGTGTGTATTTATGCATGAATTCACATGATGCAGTTCTGGGTACTTTATAAGCTGTTATAAGTAGTGTATTTTGTATTGTTTGTAGTTTGACTTTACTATTGTGGTTGTTTATTATTAAACACAAGATACACAAAGGGCTATCTATGCTCTGCCCAACACAGTTTCCAGTAGTATAAGTGCGCAGACATGCCACTAGGGGACGTAACTTAAATATCAATACCTTCAGCCATATCATAGCAAACTAGGTTTGCTACAGTTATTACACTATAATTTTCAGAAGCTAATATAAAAGCTTATTAATCGAAAACCTAGAGATATTTGACCAGAGACATTTATATATATTTGGAACATTACAAAGTGTTTAATTTTCAGAGTCCAATGTTAGTTCTAAACATTTTGCAGATGTAGTAGTCTGAATGCCCCATTCACATAGATCTGTGGTTGTACTTTTTTCTGTTTAGTTAACTTTGTGAATAGTATTAGTTATGTTTATTTTGATTCTATATTTTGACAATATTCACTTATTCTATTTAATTGTGGTTGTATATTTGTGGCTCGACTGTTGCGGTAATCTTCTGTCTTACGTGAATTACCAACCCGCTCACTTTAAGGCTACTGTTACTTTTGATGTAGTTGTTCTTTCTTGCAATATTTTTAAAATGTATTTATACAAGCAAAATAACACCTCTGCAGAAAAACAAGAGATGCTCTTAACGAACAGGTAGGGACTAACTAGAGGTTTATAACTGTAGTTTATTAGCACTTTCTATACACAAACAATTAGATAAAACAAGTTACAACTTAGGTTTATTAATCTCAAAAGAAATAATTAGTGTTTCTTCCTGTTCGTACTTTCTGATTAATTCTAGTAATTAAAATATTGTTATATCATTTAATAAAATTTCTCATCATTCTTTTTAAGAAACTCTTATTATTATTATGAAATAATACGTAGTTAGATTTATATCTGTAGACTTGCTAACTTTTTGAAGTTCAACGGGTCCAGCGAACCAACACCGGCAGCTATGCTGAAAATATTGTAAAATGACCATTTGTTTCAATTAATTTGCACAAGGGTGTAGTCAATGACGGGTCTAATGTATGTTTTATATATTCTTATGTTACCTGTCCTTGCTTCATTATATTTACCAGTTAAACTCCCAGCATAGTTTGTTCTTAGCTAAATGTTTGTGTTAATATTATTTATGTGGTTTATCCATAAGAAGGATTGTAACCCATTACTTGTTAAGAGCGATTTGAATAAAGCAAGGAGGAAAACGTTGGGATTTCTGTAGAGGCTTGAATTTTCATTCATACTCTGGGGAGTTTCTGTTATCAAGAGTTGTACTCATTACGTTTAAGTAGAATAGCCCATGCTTATTTAGAAAATGCAGCAAAACACGTCACCAAATATTTAAATTGATTGTTATAGAGACTTAGTAGATCGATAGATCTACTAAATTAGCCTGATATAATCACTCAGTTTCTTGAACATATTAATATTAAATAGTTTTGTGTGAGTATATGTATCTTGACGCCTTTCCTTGATCTAAACTGAGCGTTTTACTTAATACTATTAATGATCTATACAAAGGCTACACAATCATATAGCTAGCAAGATTTCAATTATCATAACAAATGGATTGTAGAATGTTATTCATTGTAATACATTATTTACGACACCTGATGAATTTGGTTTTTACAGCAGACAAAATTAAACCTTAGATGACTGATGATATTAACAGTATTCAGTGGTTTACAATCAAGAAACAAATGGTTATGCAATACAATGTTCATTTATTTAAAATGAGCTTATTTAGACATATTTCGAACGTTCAAATATCATACATGTGGTAGCCAGCGAAATAGTCGAGACTTTTGGCTACTATTTACAAATACTTGGAAGACATGGGAGTTTCTAACAGAACTGGAATGAATATTCAAACTAACATTCCTATGTATTCTACAATGAAAACATCATCATCGCTTAGGTAACTTGCTAACTTTCACCATTAATTGTAGCTTCTGTCTTCTTGCTGACAAACTGGTCACGTATCTAGTTTGCTAACTACCATAAAGGATAATAACGTTCAACATTAGTTATAGTCTTTTCTTTTATACTGACAAGCTGTTTGCTATCTTATTATGATATAACAATGTTTTAATTACTAGAATTAATCAGAAAGTACGAACAGGAAGAAACACTAATTATTTCTTTTGAGATTAATAAACCTAAGTTGTAACTGTGGTTGATGGAGTTTTAATTTTTCCTTTACTTAAACTTATAAGAATATACTAACTTAATAATTATTTCACTGTTAAAATCACCTTATCAAAAGCTTTTTAAAATACCCTAAGTCGTCCAACCTTATCCATAATTCAGATACATGAGCAATATATTAAACAAGAAGTTGACATGTTTAATAAGTCACCAAGGAGGTTCTCTCTCTCTCATTGTTAGTTGGGATTAGTGTTTATACATCCAGGAGGGTCAGGTTTCGTCAACCTGTTCCTCCTTCCTTTGTTTTAGCAACTGTCAAGTGTACTTATACATTGTACATGAGGGCTAGAGTAACCCGCACTTACTCAGGGCAATGTCCATGTACTATCTACATATACACTTGGTGCAAATAAATCATTTCTCTTTATAGTTCCATAATTATTTGCACTATCATTAGATAGGTGTCAACGATAGAACATTCACATAAATCCTTCTTACAAGTAACCCCAATATTAGCAGAGACTCACGAAACATTTCTTGTCAAATTAGTATCTTTACAGTGCCAGTACTTCTTTAAATACAGAATTTCAAGAAGAATACAAAATAATTTGAATAACAAAAACCGAAACGTATAGGTTAACTTCTTTAGATATAACGCTAGTTAAGCCTGTGTTCCGCGAAGATATAATAAATCAATTCTGTAACTTACGTGCGTTTTGCTTGAGTTTAGTTAAAGCTAAAGTACTTTACAGTACTTAATGCCCATAGTTATTTATTGGTAGCGGATATATACGTAAGGCATTCCCCATGTGTGGGAAGGAAAGAAGCATTTTGAAATCATCAAATAACACCTGAAAAGGTGACATTGTGACTATTACTATTTAACATGCTGACCGATATATGCATCCATATCTCGGTTTGTGCCTTGTGGTGAGTGTCCCACATATCAGCTGAGATACAGAGCACGCTAAGCTTACTAGTTACATAGCTATTACAGTTAAGGCTGATCCTAGTGAGATATACTGTTGGTTATAGCTGATATGGCTTTGCTATAAGAAAAACACACACAAACACACACGTATTGTCATATACGAAATAATTTGATATATGCAACTCAAACCTTTCTGCTCAAAAGCATATAAGACTTTTTTATGTTGAGTTAGAACGAAATGTGACGTAGAAATAACACAAAATTCGAACTGTTTACATCTTAATGTTCGTTTTACGTTCCTGCAGCATGGAAAAAATAGCATATAGAGGGCGGCACTATAAGACAATGGCTACTTCTATGAAAGGAGGCAAGTTCCTACTGGAAATACGTTTACAGTAAAGGAATATTAATATTTCCACTAACAAAAGAAACTCTATAGCTGACAGTTTCTCTTTCCTCCCTTTTATTATATTGATGGTGAGTATTGATTAGAACAAGTTTCCTTACATTAACATTTAAACATGGCTTTATGTACAGCTATGAATAACTTCTATGAATTTGATTTTCTGAACAGTTATAGACTTGGATTTAAAACTTAATGATTTAAAATTATACATCTCAACTTTTCATTCTGAAGAAAAATTGTACAATTTCTAGTAAAATTATTGTAAAGACTAAATAAAAATATCACTACACTTTCATTTTGTCTAATGTTTGGTATTTGTGGATATTTAACCAGAATATTTAGTTTTTGAGTAAAAAATGTAAAGTATTGATATGAGTTAACATATAAAGAGGACAAAGCATCAGAAGATTTTGTGGTAGTCACTCACTGAAACTAAAACCATAGAGTATTTCTTAAAATTAATAAATGAAATAGTGGTTGAAAGTAAAGTTTGTTGTTGCAATATTATACTTTCGTATTTACACAGTTGAATTTATCTATTCTTAACCCTTAAGTAAGGAGAACTTTAATAGCTCCTTTATGTTTATAATACCTCTTTTGAACTAGGGAGAGAAGTTTAAAGTATGAATCTGTGTAAAATTTTGTCGCTGTTATTTTTACTTTTAATATCTTGATATTTTCTGTGATTATATTCAATTAAACTGAATTTAGAAGTTCAAATGATGTATGATGCATAAAACTGTTTAACAAAAGCATGAGAAGCATGCACCGCTTATAAGAAGGAATCAGAAACTAGGAAGGAAATTCAAATTTTTTTAAGTTTGAAGTACCAGCTGAACTTCACTTAGATTAGGGATGGAACTTTGAACTTTTGTCCCTAATATGTTGTACAGCAGAAACTCCTTGGCTGGAGAAACCAGCGAGTATCTATGACTCAGGGATATTCTTCAAATTCCTTTCTACGATAACTCTTCTTGAGGACTTCAAAGTGGCATGGGAGTAACCTCAATAGGTACGTTCCCAAGAACTTTGACTTCATGAGAAGTTCACTGTGGTGTGGTATATATGTTTCAACCAAGATGTCTCCAGAACATAATTCATTGACTGATTTGGGAGAGCCAGCAAGCCTATTTAATTCCTCTTGGACAGAAAAGTGTACATTTGCCTTAATGATTTCTCATTCAACGGATGTAAAATTAGAAAATGAGCCACAAAAATCTACTTGAATCGTAATTGTGGAACAGCGTTCTTCAGAGATATGTGGTCGCTTACCAGTTAGTTGTTTTTACGGTTTTATTTTCATTTAGGAGTGAGGGATTCATAAGAAAACGAAAAAGATTCAATGCCCACTGATACTCCCCACCATGGAGTCTTGTGAGGGAATGCACTAGGATGCATATCAATGCTAGGGCTTCGTGAGCACTATAACAAAATACTAGCATCAGACGTAATGCCCACAACACCCATCGAGGATTCCCGGTACTGGTGCTCAGTTGACCCAGCCAATTTAAACATGGGGGTCCCTCTCTTCAAGAATTCAAAGTCAAATTGGTGTGTTGCAGTACCCCAGTCACCTACACGGATGTAAAACACGTGAATGGATGTTCAGGCATCAGAGGAGGTAAACAAAAATTACCAAACTTTTTCTGGGAGATCCATTCACCACGTAAAGGAAGGCGCTTCGAGAGGTCACTAATGATAGAGGATAATATATTACCAACTGGTCTTCCCAGATCATGGGTGCATGAGAAGGAGATAAACTAATTCTAACTCAGTCTGTCTATACTGACAGGACTTTCATTGGCAGCAGGTGTAACATTGCTTGTCAAGATATTTTGGACTCAATGTTTTTCATTTCTTGGTATCAATGTGTTTGAATATGGAATGTTTCTGTTTCCTCTTGTTATTAAGTAGAGCTATCTGTTTAATATCTCTAATCAAGGTTCCTTGTGTTACTTATCATTTTGATATTTTCCTTTTGTGACACCTGACAATAAATTTACACATTACTAAACAGCTTGTGTTCCTTTCTTCTGAAAAGGTATACCTGAAGTGAAGAGGTTATTCAATCCATGACCTCAATGCCATTGACTATCAGCAAAAAATATGATAAACTATAATTTTTCACTGGGTAATTGCAATATTAATCATATATGGTTGGTTTGTGATGGTAAGGTGCTCTCATAATATCATAGATGACAAAAGTTTAGTATTATCATGACTTTGTTATGTTCAATGGAATAAGCCAATCCTTGTCATATTTTATATTGATCTCAATAGTATGAGAAATTTGTTTAGAAACAGGTCTATAAGGAGAATCTGTAAATGTTTCAGTTGTCATGTCTCTTTCATGTTCTTTAACTTTAACGATTTATAACAGTATTATATGTGCATCATCAACAACACTAGGCTGCACAATATCTGAGTAAACACAGAGTCTACCAAATACATTAACAGTATGTAGAGATGCATACGATCAATCTCGTGTATGAATCGTAGAAAAATGCATAATATTTGTTGGATTCATGAAGTAATTTCACTAACTGGTTTAGAATTCCAATTAAATCTTCAGTTTCCTTGTAATGACGTGGTTTAATATAAATTATTTTATTGTGATCATCAGAGATAGGAAAGAAAACTGTCCATCTTCAGCCAACTACACAGGTACTATAATTCTCCTAAATCCACTTTCTTGAGGTAAATAGATTTCGGAAGATGTATATGATTTGACGACGTATTGGTGGCAAGTATCAGTAACATCACATACAACCAATCCTCGCACAGTAATTAGTAATACAATTTTATTGGAGAGAAAAATCTCAGATATTTTAAATCCTTCTCAGCATTATATTACAAGAGGGATCGATAGGAATATATCCTGGGATATGAAAATACTATCCATTTTCAACAAGTCATTAGCAGAAACAACTCATTATTGAGAGAGTTGTCTGAGAATGAAACATCAGAAAAGAAACTCACTTATACAGAAAGAATGATTTTGAGTATTACCTGTAGCACCAATACCTTCAGTATTTGGTAACTTCGCAGAATAAGCCACTGGTAATGTTACCAGACTTTTCAAACTGAACACACAGAATGAATGCTTTTCATTCAAATTATTATTGTTTCTTGTGCATCAACAACTTTTAAGCAACTACAACATTTTGTAACAGTCACTGCAAATTCTTAACATAAACAATAACAGTATGTTTTATATCCCAGGTGTATGTTACCTGAAAATTGTTTAAATTCCTTATTAGTTCTAAACTGTTTATCACAAACTACAAACTGTGTAGTATTTCTCAAGTATGTATTCCTTTATCAAAATGCATGGTAGTTTGTTGGGTGACCAAAACAAAGTACTACATGGCATATTGTGCGTTATTAATGTACAATAGTTTAGCAATTTTCACTCTCTATATTTTGACTGTGGCAATCCACACTATCAAATATTTTTGGTACATGTGCTACACTGGAGTCAAAAGTCATACAGGTGAATGATTTTTCTTGATTATTCATCACCAAATTTTCAGCACAAATTTACAAAATATTTTGAAATTATCCAAATTAAAGACCTTTTAACACAACAAGATATTAGCTTAATCCATTAACACACATAATGATGCTTGACAGGGCTTTACCTACTGCATGGGGGTAATGATAAGAAACTGTTAATCTAAATTCCATGGCATTACTATAAAAACTACTACCATATATTTTTAAAAATCTGGTAATTTCTGCAAATAGTCTGGTTGACTATTGATACTTTTGAACAACATACATTCCTGGTTCACTAATTCACCTGAACATCTGAACAACATACATGCCTGGTTAACTACTTTACCTGAACATCTGAACAACATACATGCCTGGTTAACTAATTTACCTGAACATCTGAACAACATACATGCCTGGTTCACTAATTTACCTGAACATCTGAACAACATACATGCCTGGAACTACTTTACCTGAACATCTGAACAACATACATGCCTGGTTAACTAATTTACCTGAACATCTGAACAACATACATACCTGGTTCACTAATTTACCTTAACATCTGAACCACATACATACCTGGTTCACTAATTTACCTGAACATCTGAACATCATACATACCTGGTTCACTAATTTATCTGAATATCTGAACAACATACATGCCAGGTTTTGCTACTTTACTGACACGTCTGAACAACATACATACCTGGTTACCTACGTTACTGACACACGTCTGAGCAACACACATACCTGGTTACCTACTTTACTGACACGTCTAAAACAACATACATACCTGGTTACCTACTTTACTGACACGTCTGAACAACACACACATACCTGGTTACCTACTTTACCCACACGTCTGAACAACATACATACCTGGTTACCTACGTTACTGACACATCTGGAGAATGTACATGCCTGGTCTTCCAGTTTACTCATACAGCTAAACAACATAAATGCCTGGTAGACTACTGGTACATCTATAGAACACATATACACAGTGGCGTAGATTTTTTACACCCAATGGGGGAATGATTTTGCAATCACTTATGAGGACTGTTCAATTTACAAATTGGTAATCTTAGATTACGTGAACCTCAAAGCTGTAAACATGCAGTCACAGAGTAATCTTGTTGCCACGATACTTGCATGTATACTTAGGCTCTGCTGACTGATAGTTACGAACTATCGCTTAGATCGAAAAGCTTAGAAGCAAACCCATATTAAAGATGTATATTTTGGCTACTGAAAAAAGCTTACATCTAGGCCTAATTATATAAGTCGATTGGTAAGAACACGAGAACCACACAAACAAACATATAATGAACATCTGAACAGCATACATACCTGGTTCACTTCTTTACCTGAACATCTGAGCAACATACATGCCTGGTTCACTAATTTACTTATACATCTGAACAACATAGATGCCTGGTTCACTACTCTTACTGATACATCTATACAACATACATGCCTGGTTGACAATTTTATTGGTACATCTGTACAACATAAGGACTAGTATACTACTTTTATGATACATCTGAAAACGTACATGTCTGGTTGGCTACTTTACTGATACCTCTGAAGACCATACGTGCCATGATGGCTGTTTCACAGACACCTCTGGACAACATACATGCCTGGTTCACTAATTTACCTATACATCTGAACAACGTACATTCCTGGTTGACAGCTTTACTTGTTTATCTGTACAACATACATGCCTGGTTGACTACTGATACTTTTGAACAACATACATGCCTGGTTCACTAATCTACCTATACATCTGAACAACGTACATTCCTGGTTGACAACTTTACTTGTTCATCTGTACAACATACATGCCTGGTTGACTATTTTACTGATACCTCTGAACAACATACAACATTAAATAAAATAATAATTATAAATCTGTACGAACAGTTTTACTCAGATATACTTTAGACTTTATAATTTTGTAATATTTATTGAGTGTAAGTCACAAAGATGTGAGAAACCAATCGAGACCTTCATGTTTGTTTATATGTGAAGTCTGACGAGATTCCCACTATACAATTTACCTGTTGTTTTTAACCCTTAATCCCACACCCTATGGACGTATTTTAACAATACAAAATTTACCTATTATTCTGAGCTTCTAATTCCAAATCCTATTATTGTATTTGTTAAGTAATTCTCAACTTCTTGAAATACTAAATACTCAAGCCTTGTTTTCGTGCAATTATCTTAGTGGTTTACTTTTTACAGACTTCTTATCTTACCCTTTTATGATGTTACAGAATTCGATCTCAACAACAGTCAATGAAGACCGACTTTGAAAGCAGCTGTAGACAATATTTGAATGTGATTGTACAGAGAACATTATTTACTACTTGTTTTATACATACTGTGAACAGTGGTGTCTGTCCATCAGTTCATCTGTCGTCTGTTTATGACGGCTTCATTTCTCATGTTGAGTGTGAAAAGATACGGATGAAGTCAAAGTTCAACATTAACTTTTAAACAACAGTAGAACAGGTATGAATAATGTTGATAAACAGGATATTCTACACTAACTTGTTACGAATTAATAACACTATTTATCAGAATGTAAATATAATAGTTTGTTATTGGTAAATTGTTCTTAGCAGAACACTTACTATACAAAAAATGGAACATCAAACATAGAAAACCAAAACTCATTTAACACACTTACTCTACATTATTATACAATCTTACAATTTGTCTTCAATCACTGCTACACGAGGGCTATTTGTGCTCGTCGTCCCTAATGTAGCAGAAAGACCAGATGGAAGGCAAGTAGTCATCACTACCCACCGCCAAGTCTTGGTCTACTATTTTATCAACGAATAGTGGGATTGACTGTCACATTATAATGTCCCCATGGCTAAAAGGTCAATTATGTTTGGTGTGGCGTGGAGAAGTACACCGGACTTTTGTACCATTAACATATACAAACATGGATCGTCATTACTTTCCTCGACTCAAATGATTACAAGTTGATGTATATATAAATAATTTACGTAGGTTCTCATACACTTTCTCGCTTCATTTACTACTTGTGTCTATTTATATATACAGTATGTACATAGATATAGAATGACGGAATTTAAATAGAGATGTTGTTGGTTGTTTTGTTTTAAGGTAAACACTGTCTTCCCCGTCAGCGTTGGATGAATATTGATGACAAAGCTACGTATGGTCAATTCCACAGAAACCGCGCATGTCAGGTAGATATCAGTGGTTGTCTGATTTAATAACAAGCTCAAGCGATGGTAAAACTATTTTGAAATTTGAAGAAAAATAAACACATGAGTATCCAGAAAACTATGGGAAAATATCAGCATATTTAGTGAAGTATTTTTATGTATTTTTTACTTTATATCTATCTGTGTAAGAGTAGTAACATAGAAATTCAAAAATGTTCCGGTGTTTGTCCTGTTTTTAATTATTTAAATTTTATTGATTACTTCAATGACCACTTCTCAACATATTTCACACCCGAACAATGATGATAAAACTGTAAACAGTTTCAGGTTTGTTTTGTTTTCTTTTAACCAGTAGCTTGACCTTTTAATGTACTCCTAAACATTAGAATCCCCAGATGTTGAGAGATTTATAGAACTGTGTATTCTTAAAAAAATACATTAACTCATTACAGTAAAAGTTATCTCAGGCTGTGACTGTTATATAAGATTAAATATTAAAATAAATAGATACAGCTTAAAGGATTCACCGGTGTTTTCAAAATCTATAAAATAAAAATCAGTCGTAACCTCAGAATCACTAGAAACAAAAGTGCCCGAAACGTATTAAAGATTTTATTGGAAAGAAACGTAAATAGCTTTCCAAAGGAAAATAAATGTCAGAAGAGAATTATTAACTCTTTTTATAGGAAAGTCATCAAAGCCACTGCGCTTCTTTTCCGTTTACTCGGAATCACTTATTTTCTGCATCAGTCCTCATGACGATACTCACCTATAGAGGGAATACATGGTAACTAACGCCTTGTTATAGTCCTCCAAGTAAGTATTTCAAGTCTGATTTTATATGAACGGGGAAAGCAAAAACTGTGGGTCTGGTTCTTACTGGCCATAAATCTGTTATTTTCACATCGCTTCCAAGTCCTTGACAGTGCTGGATATTAAACCTTACGGTCCGTCCAGTTACTATTATTTCTGTATCTTACACAGTTCGTAAGTTTGTGTGTGTGTTTTCTTATAGCAAAGCCACATCGGGCTATCTGCTGAGGGGAATCGAATCCCTGATTTTAGCGTTGTAAACCCTAGACTTACCGCTGTACCAGCGGGGGTGCAGTTCGTAAGTATAAGACAAGTTCTATTCTCCTGTCGCATCAGGAAGTAAAATAAAATAGCGCAATAGGGTGACAACTTGCGAAAAAACTTTCGCGTGTGTGTGTGTTTTCTTAGAACAAAGCCACATAGAGCTATTTACTATATCCACCGAGTGGAATCGAACCTCTGTTTTAACGATGTAAGTCCGTAGAGGAACGTTCCAACTCTATTTCATATTTTTGACAAGTTCACATCCAAGTCGATGACATGTTTACTGAGTCTTGCTCTTTCAGTCCAGTAAGAGAATAAATTTTACAGTAAAGTATTACTCTTAGTCTTGAAATAATTTAAGAGGAGTTCCCAGTGGCACAGTAGTATGTCTGCAGGCTTATACTGTTAAAATCCGGGTTTCGATATTCGTGGTAGGCAGAGCACAGATAGCCCCTTGTGTAGCTTTGTGCTTAACAACAAATAACAACAAGTTTAAGAAGAATTGTCAGTGAGATTAGAAAATATAAATTAATTGTTTATATTGGATTTACCTAAAATATATATCCTGAATGTTATATGATGCTGCAATTGTTAATATGTAGCGCAAAATATCTTACATATTCCACATTCACTATTTAAAGCAAAACAAAAATAATACATTATTTCTACCTAAATAACTAAAATACATTGCTGAAATAACAATTATTTAATCAAAACTAAAATATATAGAAAGTTAATTGCTAAAAAAAAAAAAAATCTTCATATTTTAAATGGAACGATTTGAATGAAGACTACATGATATTCGGTGTTGTTTAAGTTGTTTGATGTAGATGGTTTCTTTAAGTATGAATTCCAGATCAGTGTCATCCCTACAAAGAATATGTATATTTTATCTTTCGTGTCCTGTTTCTTCACTATGTTAGCGTATAAACGAAAACCATGTGTCACCGAACATTTCTGTGTGTTTTCATGAACAATCCCGTATTTTATTAGTTCTTACTACTAGATGGCGTTCGGCTTTCTCAGTACATCAGGCCATGCAGTTTTCTTGGGTGAAAATATCGACAAGCCTTGAACAAAGATAAATTTGGATGTCTTTAGTCAAAAGAATTCCCTTCTGTATGATATGGGGTTAAACTTAATCTGGAACTAAAACATAATTTGTGAGTTATAAAAAGCGGTTACCTATCACCATATTGATCTGCATTTTTTATCCTATTTTTATCTTAACTGTTTTTCTTATCCAACACCAACTTGTAAGCACCTTTCACATGTTGAGTGCCCACCACATATTATATTTTAAACTTTAAGTAAAACATAATGATAAATGTATACTAACAGTTTTATTCATAAATACTTTAGACCTTATAATTGTGAATCATTCATTCAGTATATGTCAAGAATTAAAACCAATCCAGACATTCATGTTTCTTTAAATGTGAACGAGTTTCTCCAGTAGACAACCTACCTATTGATTTTTGACTCCAAATCCCAAATCCTATGATCGTAGTTGTTAACTAATTATCATTTATTCACATACTAAATATTAATGTCTTGTTTTTCGTACAATTTTCTAAGTGGTTTACTTACTGCAATCTTTTATCTTACCTTTTATGATATTACAGAATTTGACCTGAACAACGACCACGACTTGTGAGTAACTTTCAGATGTAGAGTGCACACGTTTATATTAAATATTAAACTGTAAGCAAGAAATAATTTTAAGTCTATATGAATAGTTTTACTCAGAAATACTTTGTAATTTATAATTTTGTGGCATCCATTGAGTGTTAAGTCACAAAGAAAAAAGGAAATCCAATCCAGATTGGACAGAGAACGTTATCTACTACGTTTTATACAACATACTGTGAACCGTGGTGTCCGTTCATCTGTCTCCTGTTTATGTTGAGAATGAAAAGCTACACCAACGTGTTATGAATTAATAACACTGATTCATACATCAACATGTGACGTAACGGTATGTTATTGTTGAGTGGTTCTTAACATGACTGAAATACTCAATCATTACTTCTTGTAGTTGTTGGTATAAGGAATATAGGTTCAGAAAGTTTGATTAATAACACCAAAATATACCAATCATTCAAATTAATATAGAATTTTGTCTAATGAACAATTAATTTTATGTTTAAGGACATTAAAGTCATTTGTTGAAACACTACACACAAAGAGATAAAGAGACCTTTAAAACGGATTGTTTGAAAAATTCTGTTTCATATTCTATCTGAGATGTTTACCAACTTTAGGTTCCAGTTACATACAGATAATTTGAACACATTTAATCCTAGCATTTCGTTACCATTATATAACAAATACTATGCTTCATATATTTTAATATAATTCATTCCCCATATGGTACAGCACTTATTGTACAGAGTTACAACGTTAAAATCATGGTTTAAATTATTCTCAGTTAACAGATAGCCAGATATGGCTTTACTACAGAAATAACACACACATAATATAATTTAATTTTATTTAATGTTATACTTGGAAAAATGTTTATTTCACAATATATTTTTCAACAAATTATTTACTAATATTTTTATTCAGATATTTTGTACTCGATATAAAGTTAATAGTCGTGATTTTATTTAAATATTGATTTCAGATATTATTACATTATTATTTGTCATGTAAAATGTTGAGTTTTTTTACATATTTGTATTCATAGTTAATGGTTTGTTTCTACCAAATATACTGCACAGAATTATCTGAGATAACTTGATATACTGGTTCAAGTGTAAATGGAAACTATAAGAAGAAATAAGAAGAAAAGATATTTCTGTTTGTCTGCCACATTAATTGGTTGAATTCAGAGTATTAGAAATGTTTGATTGGCAGACAACATTATTTTGGAAGACAATGTAATAAGATGCAAAATGTTTTTTAGGCATCGTTTTGAAAAATATTTAAAACTATATACTCATAGAAGACTATACCAGATTATTGTACATAGTCTAAAATATCTAGTTTCATACTATTTTCGATAGAATATCTTTTTGTTCTCACATAACAACTATTATTGTTCAGTGCAGCCTTCAATATGCGAAAATATTTTTGGTTCCACTAGCCTTGAAATTCTCATCTACCGCACGTTTCAACAATGGTTCATCTGCGTTGTAGCATGTAAATAAACAAGCACAACGCTTCACTGAAACATACTCTACTATCAAAGCTGGAAGCTGGCTTCCTATTTACTGTAGAACACAGTCTTCAAAGTTGACACAAAAGAAGTACCAGAAGTGTGAGGAGAGTAAAGTATCAATGGGAATATATTTTTAGTGTAAGAAAACATCAACTTTGACACGATATCTTACCTAAAAATAACAGGAACCACATTGAGAAGCTCATATTGACTTGGTGGGGGAACCTAGATGACCAGTCCTCGGAAAGTGTCCACAAGATGCCCTCGGAGTGTGACTTCTCTTCTTGGAGGAACGCACTTGTGGGATAACGTGTAAGTAACTAGGTACACTCTTTTTCCTATCTTGAAAGTACAGGTCACGACGTTGGGTGTAAAATGACATTTTTAACTGTAGATATCCTGGCTGGTCCACCTTCTTTCCCATGTTGGGGGGAGGGACATCTTAGCAAATACAGTACATATAAAGTTGTCCACTTTTTTTTTCCCATGGTAGAGTGGGGAGTATCTTAGTAAACACAATACATATAAATTAGTCCACCTTCTTTCTCATGGTAAAGTAAGGTGCATCTTAGTAAACACAATACATATAACTTAGTCCACCTTCTTTCCCATGGTAGAGTGAGGAGCAATTTAGTAAACACAATACATATAAATTAGTCCACCTTCTTTCCAATGATAGAGTGGGGAGCATCTTAGTAAACACAATATGTATAAATTAGTCCACCTTCTTTCCCATGATTGGGTGGGGAGCATCTTAGTAAACACAATACATATAAATTAGTCCACCTTCTTTCCAATGATAGAGTGGGGAGCATCTTAGTAAACACAATATATATAAATTAGTCCACCTTCTTTCCCATAATTGGGTGGGGAGCATTTTTCTCAACGCGATACATCTAAACGGGTCCACCTCTTTCCCTATGATAGGGTGGGAAACATCCGAACTAAAACATCACATCTAAAGTAGTCCACCCTCTTTCCCATGATTGGGTTGGGGGCATCCTAGCCAACACAATACATCTAAACTGATCCACCTCTTTTCCATACCAGATCTCCAAAGAACCAGCCTGCAGGAGATGGTAGGAATGGAGTTTCTCGGCCGACTGGTATATTCATTGGCTGCTACAGCTCCTTCTGAAACAAGATAAACCTTTTAACACAGTTGAGATGTCTTCTCTGTTCATTTGCCTTAGAGATTTTTCTCTTTAGACAATTGCCATCTTGGCTCATAAGATATCTCATAGTTCAGCATGTGTCTTCCAACAATCTTAGAAACACTAACTTCCTATTTTCTCGTTTCTCTGTGGTATTTAAAAATTGTTTTGTAGATTTACTAGTTTTTAATAACAGAGATTTGCTTTGTTTCTCGAATTACTTTTTCTTCAATTTATTAACGTAGAAGTCCATAACACTATTTCTCTATCCTTTGTGAGAGAAGAATGTTTACACATAAGTGAAATTTCAACAGTGGCGAGGAGATGAAAGTTACGTGTTGATGACGTGACACCCACTTTTCATATATTAGTGAACACCATTCTGTAGCCTGCAACTTCATTCACATATATTTGACACTCTTTCATCCCTTCGATGTCAATAGGAATTTCAGCAGAAGGTCAGCTTGTTTGTTTACGTTCATCTACTTCTAAGGCTATGTGAAACCCCCACTGAGGACAGTATTCGACCATCCTCTCTTTATGTGGGCTTAATTTCTCATGTATATTCCATTCCAGGTCTTTCTCCCTCTTTCACAATCCCGTTTGTATAAATCTAATCCTGATGTATTATTTGTTTTGCATCAGTTACTTACATCTGCATACATACTGATCTCTTTTTACACCAACTACATTTCCAGGACTATATGTCTGGTCCTCGTAGTCTTGCTGATTTACTGATTAAGAATTATAGTTAATTTTACATGCACTATCTAGATTCACAAACTGTGGTATAAATTTTGAATTTTTGGAAAGCTGACCCATTTATTCAGTTCAACTACCCAGTACACAATTACCCTGTTTTTCCTGAACCGTCTTTGTTTGCCTCCTTGCACTTTACGTCTTCATTTCATGTCAGAAGTACTTCATAGAGATGCTGTTCCCTTTGGAATGATTCTTGTTCCATTCTGTTTTCTGCTGTGGCTTGTTCCATACAATGTTTCTTCCTCTGGTCCCACATGTCAAATACGGATGGATTACAACCATTCTTACACATAAGATTTCACTCCAGTTCTTTTCTCTCTAACGATCAGTTCTAAACCTGTTCAATTTCATCCACTTTGAAAACTATTCCGTTTTCTTTAGGTGTGAAGAAATTTACCAATCATCTTACAAGGTTTTACTTGATGTCCTTAAAAAGACACGGAGGGGAGTTAGTTATTAATCTGTGCAAAGTTTTCATTTAGAAAAGTTCTCTTCACTTCGTTGGATCATTATTCCATATTCAGGTCTATATTACAAACGCCTTTCTTCCTATTCCCATCACAGAGTTCTCTAGATGCTTCCTTTTCTACATCCACTGATGTTATAATTTATTGTTTCAAACACTACATTGTCTCCTATAATTTCAGTCACGTGGTCAAAGCGTGTACTTTACATCTTCGTTGACTTGTCTGTGGTTTCGTTATTACATGCAAGATAGCCTTCTGTTTTCATACTCATGGAAAGAGTCCTCCAGTCATATCTTTGATGGTAGAAACCCGTTTTAGATGAATTGACAAAATGTTTAAATCCTTACTCACTCCAACCCAATACTTTATCCTCTTGACCCAACCATTTTCCCTGTTTCCGACTGTTTTGGTTCCTTCACTTTGAATCGTACCAACCCCTCACCTCTTCAGAAATGTTATGTTTACTGGTTGTAATACATCATTGAACAACAATATCATCTTAAACATATGTACCAGCATAAGCAATTCTTCCACATCAGTGTGCCCGACCTCTTTTCTGTACATTGGACATGTTTGTATTCCTTACCACTGCTTGTGAATTGTTTGATTATGATCCATTCTGATAATTTCGTGGTGATTTTTTACATCAATTATAGAGCAGATATCAGGTCTTTAATTCCTTTTAAAACACTCGACCGTCATGATTCGGCATCCATTCAATGGATTTGCTGTATAGATTCTTATGTATTTGAAGCGATTAATTTGAAAACAGATCATTTGTATCATGATCTGCCTATCAAATAGCCGCTTCACTCACAAGTTTTCTGATGCTTATGTGTTCATTTGGGTAATTACGACTTATTTTTTCTTTAATGATGAAATTTCATGAGTGGAGCAGTGTAGAGGGAGCTATTAAACAATAACATCATTATCCATTAATAAGAATCACGTGAGTTCAGATTGAAGTTGCCTAAAAACTAGTGTCATGCAGGTACTCAAGGCAGATGTTCACAGAAGATATAATGTCTGTGTGAAATGGTAAGTGTCTAATGGAAACACATTTTCATGTAAGAAAATGTTAACTTTTTCCAAAACCAGATGTCTTCTGAACTAACCAGTTGGAGATAATAAAATGGGGGTTCCAATCTTCATCTCTACATTTGACACAATAGTTTTATGATGTGTTAAAATGTTTCCTTCTTTTTTTTTACTTTAACCTTTTTCATGCTGTTTATTACTTTTTATTTTGTACAGTTATTAAGTAACTAGTTTCAAAATTCACTCCATTTAAACACGAATCTTAAATTTCGTGTTACTGTTCATACACTTTTCACCTGGGATATTTTTCAACACATTTCTCAATCGGTCTGAATTTTCTTTCTTTTCGTTTAGATTGATGCAGTCTTAATCTGTCTACTAGTGAAGTAATTTATTTACTGGAGGTAATAGCTGTAATGGAAGTCCTTATGCCTTTGAGTCACACTCACTTTCACATCTGTTACTGAGTATAACAGAATCAATGGAACCTGGTATCCATTACTCAATACCTATAAGATCCTTTGTAGAGTGTGTTCTTTCAATACCCAAGTGTTCTGATAGTTATATAATCAGTGAAATACTCAACCTCTGTACACATTTACCATCCATCTCATAAAAAAACAGTCATAACTTTTTTGGTCCCCAATACCACATCGTTTTGCTTAGATAGTAAATTAATTCTATTTAGTTAGACCAAGTTACTTATATATGTTTCCTTCTCAAGGTTTTATACGTCACTCAGTCCACACCTGCATCTGTCCTTTTGATAACACATTTATGGACAGCTCAAACTTAATTTCCAGTCCTTATCCTTCTTCACAAAATACCCCCTCTTAGTACTTCCCTTAAATATCACTCATTCATCAGACTCGGTATCAAATTATCATTCCACTATCACCACTCTCCGGTTTCAAACGTGGCTTTTGGATTAACTGTACATGTAGCTTATTTACTTTTCATTTCTATATATCATTTTTCCTGTACTATACTACACTAGAGAATGTTATAACTGTACAATCTCCTGCTGGTTAGTTTGTGGTAAAACTGGTTTTAGAAAAGTACTGGACCAACCAAATAGTATTAGTTGGTTAAGAAACCCCTGTCATATCTTCTTCAAAAGGTTTATTCCCAGGTGGTCTGGTATAGAAAGGAGACAGACAGGTCGAGATGCACTGTGTTGGCTAGGATATCACACATTACCATGGGAAAGGTGAACCAACCATCATATTTACAATTAAGGATGTCATCCTCTTTGACACCCAGTTTAGTGAAACGTACTGTCAACATGGGCGAAGACTGTATCTGGTTATGAGCGTTGTCCCACATGTGTTTTCCTCTAGGTTGAGATGTTGCACTCCAATAGATATGCATTTGGACACTTTCCGAAGGGTGCTCATCACTGTTTCCTCAACCAAGTCAGTGTGAGTTTAGGTAAGATGTCGTGATATCGACTCACACTTCTGGTACTTCTTTTCTTGGAAGCGGCTGCGACAGTAGAAGTAGTCACGTTCCTGTTGAAACCTTGGGTAGGTGGAACTAGTGGTAACAGAAACTAAACAGTAAAGCCATCTTATGAGAAGTGGTATCTATCGGAAATATAATTACGGTGTATGAGAAATATTAAGTTTCATAAATTCACAATCAACGTACAATAACTTTTTCTTTAAGAAATATAGACACTACAGATGTAAACCAAAGCTGAAAATCGACATTACCAAAACTGTATTCAACTTTTATGTGTGTATTTTAGTGTATATATAAATAACCATAAATAAACGTATTTTCTGGTCCTTCTGTTTGTAAGTTCAAAAGTAGAATTATTTGACTTTCTTTATTCAAAATATTTACCATCATAACTTATCAGAGTGTTTAACTTGTAAAGGCAGATCGCAGATATAATGACACATTTAAATGAAATAACAGTAATATCTGATTCTATGTAGTCCAAAACATCAATTATGCTAAGGATATTGTTGAATCATGTTATTCAGAAGAGATTCAAAGAGACTATATCCACATGTTCAGATTATTTATTGATACGAATAATTGAAATCATGTATATGTTTTTGCAATAAGATTTGATCAAAACTGTAGGTGTGCTGTATAAATATAATTATAAAAAAACAACAATTAAAGACTGAATTATTTAAACAGTGAACAGACAGTTTGTCTGATATATTTTCATTACAATGGTTCTTAACCAATATGAGGAATTTCTTTACATTTGTTAATTTCAATACAACTACGTACTGAAAATACAAAGTACTAACTAATTTACATTTTATAGTATCTTTGTATAGTTCTACTATTATTAGATAGGCTTGTTTAAAAGATTCTAGCAAACAAGTTTTTAAATCTTCATAACATGTTCGATCCTACCTGATTCATTCAATACTAAATTATTATTTAACAGAAACTGATCAAGAAAGCATTTCTATATTTACTGAAATATTAAAATTGTTCATGTATGATGATTTAATACATTTTATATTTTTAGTAGGATGCACAGGGTTCAGAATGTTATATTAAAATAATGTTGAATAACCAAATCAACATCTTGAATATAAGGTTACAGTGGTACAGTAACAACATTTGTAATTTAGTATGTAGTTGGATGTCACTAATACTTTGTCACGTTTGGGAATGTATGTGATGATCATGAAAAATAATAATGTACATGGATTGTGAAGATATGTTCACATGAAGGACTTTTCAAGATGGAGATAATCCTTAAACTTGAATTAAGAAACAAGGCAACATACATCAACATTTTCAACAACTTTCACTAACACCTATACCTTCATTGGTATACCTTCATTAACACTATATTAGTCCTGTATGACCAGATGAGTAGTCCCAATGTGAGAGTGACGGGTTCGAATCCCTGTCCCACCAAACATGCTTGTCCTTTCAGCCAAGTGACGGTCAATCTCAGTCTTCATGACTAAAAGACCAGGTGAAGAGTTGGCGGCCTTTCACTGCTAAATTAGGCTAGCGGAGATAACTCTCATGTGACTTTAAACAAAGTTCAAGCTACACCAAACCAATTTACACAATATCACTGATATACTTTATTATGTAAGGGATATATTCGACTTTATTTTGATATAGTTTCGTTGAAGTGGGTGTTTACTGTAACCTACTTCATTAATACCATTTTCACGATATTAACACCAATAACAGCTTCGCTTCAGTCACAGTGACACCCATGTTGATGTCTCAGAAGTCACAGTGACACTTGTAGAGGTAACTGAAAGCGGAGCTAGTTTTACTATCTGGCATTTTGTGTGTAAATATGACGAGTTTCTGTAACGTTTATTGCATACAGGAAAACCTTCTGTTTACAGTTTTGACTGATGATTTACATAAGGTAAAATGTCAGTAATTTGGAATGTCTATGACGAACTCCTATTTCAACCTTGCAACAATAACCACAGACTTAGCTGCCGTTCACAGAGACACAGTTATGGATATTCCAGACACAGAATACCTAGATGTTTTCTAATAGGCTGGGTGTACAGTGTCAGACTCGTTCATTTTGATGAGGTAGTCGAAACTAAAGAACTGGTATAAAAATTGTTAAACTGGACCCAGATGTGTTCTATATAATCACCTGTACTTACTTAGCAGTAATTCATGTGTGCTGATGGGTGGTATCTTTCTTTGTCTTAAGAGAATCAGCTTGTTTGTCAGGTTGTTCGATAACGTTTACCACATTTTTTGTGTCAGACCTATATTGTTTGTTTTTGAAATTTCTCGCAAAGACTATCTGAGCTAGCCGTCCCTAATTGAGTAGTTTAAGAAACGAGGAAAGCAGCTGGTCATCATCACCCACCGCCAACTCTTGGGCTACTATTTTATCAACTAGTACTGGGATTCACTCATTTTATAACGCCACCTCGACTGAAAAGGCGAGCATGCTTGTTGTGACAGGGATTCGAGCCGTTTTCTTCAGATTACAGGTCGAGTACCCTAACCACCTGGCTATACCGGGACGTTAGACCTGGAATCTAGATCTAATTGTTTATCTACACAACGCTTGTATTGTAACGATACGCTACATGTACATTTTTAATTTACAGACCATATACTAGTAAAGTTTTTAATGTGTGATTTGATCCAAATATTCACACTTCGCGTAAAACAAGCACCACCTTCAGGCTGCTAAATATACTTACAGTTTCGAGATAATATAATGTATTGATGAAATATGTATTATTAATTTGTAAAAATGACACAACACTTACAAAAGTTCTACTTTCATATTGGTGAACTACTAATCCTGTAATTAAAAACATTAGGACCAACACGATGGTGATTAACTTACCAGTAGTTCACATATGAACAAAAGTTTATATATTAAGGGTGTATTTCACATGCTACCCTATATATGTAATCATAACTTATGGTTAGGATAGAGTATTGTTTTAGTTGGGCTTGATTGGGTCTGTATCACAAAATGTCTGTTTTTGAAGCTTTTGTGATTCTAATATTAATATTCGTGATGTACTCCGATTAAACAGTGGTGCACCTTCAGATGTCATCTCTAGAATCAGTGGTTCGATTCTCTCGGTAGACGCAGGAGATAGCCCAATATTCATGATAATTTCATTCTCCGAAAGAAAACACATTAAATATGTTACGAATATGTTTGTAACTACGTCAGTCACAACCACTGTCTTACAGTTGTTTGTATGGGTTGTAGTTCAACTAGAGGGTCAGGACTTGACTGTACGTGGCACGTGCATAACAGGAATATGATGGTGTTACTCACGTGCAGCAGCCACATTATTCTACATGGAGACACCAACAAAGATAACCAAAGGTCAACCCTGTATTTTTCAACCAACAGCATCACAACCAACTATAATTATTACACGATTCAATTCTAAGTATTTAACTGAAAATAGGGTTTCTGTATTTTTATTATTTTGTTATTAGGTCCAATGTAGCGGAATAAACAAAGTCGACCAGGTGCATGAAGTCACGTGCGTAACCTTTATAACAGTCTCGTACACGTTACTCTGACACCTACATACAGACTCAAGACAGTCACAGTGACATCTATAACAGTTTCAGTAATGTTGACATTCATAACGGTCTCACACAAGCCACTGTCACCTATAAAAATAGTCAAATCAGCTACACTGAGGAATATAACAGTGTTAGTCACACTAACTCCTATAATCGTTTCTCAAATGTCAATCTGACACCTAAATCGTCTCACACCAGTGATACTGACATAAATAATGTAATCAACCCTAGTTGCACTGATGCTCATCGTAGTGTCACATCAGTCACATCGGCTCTAATTTAAACACTAAACAGAAGATGGAGCTGCTGTTATAGTTTTATTAATCTCGAAGTGGTTACGAAAAAAATAATATTAAACACATGCTTATTGATTCCGAAACAATCTTTTACCAATGAATCATTTTTGAACATTTGTTTTTGTTTTGCTTTAAATCCATCAAACAAAGCAAAGTGTAACTAGAAACTTTCAAATTTTCTACCATGAATACATCATGGTTTATTAACAGGTGGTTTGTTCACTGATTTTCTTCCACAGATGTCTCCTTTAGTCGTCCCTAATTCTTGAAGCGACAGACTAAAGTGGGATTGGCTGTTACATTTTTAACGCCTTCAAAGTAGAAATGGTAAACATGTTTCAAAATGGGTTTTGATCCAGTGATTTTTAAATTACGAAACAAGCATCTTAATCCCTAGGTCATGTCAGGCATCGCTAACAACCAAACATTTCCAGTACAAAACATAGAGTTCGAATACAAGAAATCCGTTTGGCTAAGCATTTTATGTCATAAAATTTCATTGATAAATAAAGGGAGACAAACAGAGACTAGTATAATTACATTAGATATTACACTTTATTACAATCAAACCATACAATTAGACTGATTAGTCAGAGAAACAAGTACAATGTAATGTATTTCGATTAATTTATCACTGTGTTCAAATGTTTAGAAACGTATTATTATTTATTAGCCAGATCTAGAACTTCTGAAAAGAAATATGGTAAACAATCATCTCAACTGGTATATAAAACAATCTGATATATAATACTACCGGTTTTATGTTTCTTGTGTACTTTAGTAACGATGTAAAGTTAACAGTGTTGTTACTAATAATACAGAATGATATTCATCTTCTCTACATCATGAGATAAAACAGTTAAATCTGTCGGTTTATAACTAAATAAACATGTTTTCAGTTCTTCCTCTTTGTTATAAAATTATTTAATCACTTTATCTTGTTAACAGCGATGACCAACTCAGAGTTAACTGTACGTCTTGGAGTCTCGCGTCTTTTATCAGTGTCTAAAGAATCATATTATGGAAAAAGACTTTATGTTATTTTGTGTTATCTGTCTTTAACATGTCTAAAGCATCTAGAAGGAGCTGTATTCATGTCAGTCTCATGTTGATTGTTTACTAATGTGAATGTTTTCACATACCATATCAAGCTGTGTTTACGGACAACCTTACTATTTCCATAAGTAGTGTGGCTCCCAGAAGAGAAAAGACAAATACCATGCGTGTAAAAATCAAAGTTGTGGTCATTGAAGGTTATTAAATGTGATAGGCTAATCCAACCTTTTATGATCCAATAGGGTCGTATGGTAGACACTTATGATGTAAGTGAAACTGACACTGTTAACAACAGAAGTAGTTGATATACAAAAGACGTCTTAAGTTACTTAGGCTATATTCTTTACATAGATTCAATAGCGGAGTAAATATCTTGTCATAACTTTTGATAAATGTAAGGTTTAATTGTTCTTATAAGATACACATTACTACGAAGTAACCAATCTCAGTGAACTTGGAAGAGAACACTACACCAAAAGGACGAAACAACCATTGAATCACAAGTACTGGCAAAACAAAAGCTCTAGACATGTGGTCTTTTCAGCAGACAAGATGGAATTAATCATAGGGTTCTTATAAATGTAGATCAGTTAAATTCAATTGATGAAACAAAACAAAAACTCAACATACTAAGAAACCAAATAAATACAGCCATAAACTATGTTCACCACATAAAATTAACGACGAATTAGACAAAATGAAACAATACTTCATCAACATCAATAAGTTTCCTCCACAAATCATATAAAACATTATACGTACACACATAGACAAAAAGCAAAATCAACTAACAAAATTAAATATATCCCACGAATTAAATAATCACAAAACCATATACTGCTGCACACCATATATCCCCGACATCAGCAGAAAAATAACCAACATTTGGCAAAAACTAGTCACAAAATATGACATTACAGTTAATAACAAATTTATTCACAAACCAGGCACAAAACTAAGGTCTATACTATGTAAAAACTACATTGACAAACACCACACCAACATTATTTATAAAATACAATTAGACAACTGTCACGACTTCTATATTGGAGAAACAAGTAGAAAAATAGAAACCAGATTCAAAGAACACAAAAAAGTCACCTTCACACGTTTTTGAACATTGCAACTCAAATAAACACAACATAATCATGGAAAACACTCAAATACTAAATAAAGAAACAAACATAAACAAACGCAAAATTAAAGTAGCCTTACTACAACAACAACTCAAGCCCAAAATAAATGCATATGTTGTTAATTTATTTCTAGAGTCAATATTTTATGTTTGTTTAGTTTTGTTTGTAACATGATATTTACAAGCAATTAATTTAAAGTAAATGTTATAACAAGTTTAATTACGTAACTCTATAATAGTCGTATGTTGTGTTCGTATTTCATTGATGTTGAGATTATCGATTGTCGCGTGAAATTTCTTGATGTCTAGAATATAGCGCACAGACGATTAAGTAATGAAGATAAATAGTGTAGAATGAGAGGTAAAAGTATACAGACATTGAAGACAGAGGGAATTGAATGGAAAGTTAATGGTCGTGGAATATAAAAATATTTTTTTCAGTATAATATTTCTAAATAACTTGCAAATGAGAAACACTGACACCATCCTTCTTAAAATTAAAGGTAAACCTTCAGCTCAATCAAAAAATCAAATATATCATAGAAAAACCCCAAATAAAATGTTTAAAACAAACTATAAATGAACTGAATCCTCGCAGCAAACATACAGGTTTAACTGCCTCTGAAGATTACAACTTTCGTCAATACAAAAAAAAAGCGCCAACTGTAAAGGCTTAACTATCAACTGGAGGCTAGGCAGAGGGCAAGAAAATCTTTGCTGTCAGTAAAAAAACTGTAAAGAATAATATAAACCAATTTGTGAACTTTCAACTTAGTGAACCTCATACTATCACCCTAAATAAATGTGTAAACTATATAATTCCTTAAAATTCTTAAAAGGCCTAACAAATATTGAAAAAAGTGTCTGGGCGTGTTAAACCACAGTATTATTTTACCAATTTTCAATAGAAAAAAGTTCAAAATTTGAAGGAAACAAGAACAACAAAAGACATTAAAAAGTGTCAGTCTTTATCATTACCAAAACAACCTTAATCAATCAAAGGTGAAAGGAAAGTGTAGTGAGTGTTTAAAATAATACCATAATTTACACCTAGAAGAAAGCATTGAACGTTGAAAGTAAGCCATGGAATGCTTTGGGGGAAGGAAAAAAGTGGCACTGTTTAATCCATTAAGGGCTTCTCAAAGCGTTAAAAAATAGAGTAAGTATAGATGGATTAGAAGTAAGAAAAGATAGGTTAACACTACTCTTGGCTTACGCACGAACAAGATGCCAACAAAACTCAAACTTTTGTTTGTTTGTTGTTAAGCACATAACTACCCATCTAGCTGTAAATGCCCACTATACGTTTCGAAACCACGTTTCTTGAGTATTAATACTGCAGGCATACTGCTGTGTCAATGGTTGACTTGAAACGTTTTAATTCACATGAATACAAAATAGGTAAATTACATGCTGAACTAGACATTTTTTAACACCATAAAGGCACAGAAAATAAATACAATTTACAATATGTAACAAAATTCTTTAGGTTCACAATCAGTGAGCAGTATTCTTCCTAATAAGTGTGCAAAAGGTATGGAAATAATTTCTAAAGTATATGGAAATAATTTTTGTACTTTAGAAATTTGGGAAACTTGTGAGACAGAAAAAATGAAAAAGGGAAAATACTGAGAAGTAAAAGAAGAATTGAGAGCGAAGTAAGGGAGTAGAAAATGGTAAAAAAGAAACTGTATATTGACCATTGTCACTGAAGATGTGCTGTTATGGTATTGGTGTCAAAACAGTCAGAATAGAAAAACGAATAATTTTAGGAGGCTTGGTTGAAGGTATGGAAAATTATTTTATTATTTGTAAAAATGTTTATTCCATCTTCACTGTCTGATAAATAGAATATAACAATATTCTTCAGGTTAAGCAGTTTCCCTTCTATGACAGCTCAGCATGGCCAAATGGTTAAGGCACTCGTAATACTTCAGTTGTTGCTCATCCTGTACTTTATATATAATGTGGATTCAATAGTTTGAACATTTTAGTAATGTTTTCTGGTTACCATCGCACGTAATAATGACTACGCAAATAATGTACGATAGATCAGTTGTTGTTCATTCTGAAGGTCATATCTCAATGTGTCAGGTTCTAACTGATCCTTACTTGTTGTTCATCCTGTACTACATATCTCAATCTACCAGATTCTAACTGATCCTTACTTGTTGTTCATCCTATATACACATCACAATCTACCAGGTTCTAACTGATCCTTACTTTTTGTTCATCCTGTACTACATATCTCAATCTACCAGGTCCTAACTGATCCTTACTTGTTGTTCATCCTGTACTACATATCTCAATGTTCTAACTAATCCTTAGTTGTTGTTCATCTTGTACTACATATCTCAATCTACCAGGTTCTAACTGATCCTTAGTTGTTGTTCATCCTGTACTACATATCTCAATCTACCAGGTTCTAACTGATCCTTACTTGTTGTTCATCCTATATTACACATCACAATCTACCAGGTTCTAACTGATCCTTACTTTTTGTTCATCCTGTACTACATATCTCAATCTACCAGGTCCTAACTGATCCTTACTTGTTGTTCATCCTATATTACACATCACAATCTACCAGGTTCTAACTGATCCTTACTTGTTGTTTATCCTGTACTACATATCTCAATCTACCAGGTTCTAACTGATCCTTAGTTGTTGTTCATCCTGTACTACATATCTCAATCTACCAGGTTCTAACTGATCCTTACTTGTTGTTCATCCTGTACTACATATCTCAATCTACCAGGTTTTAACTGATCCTGGTAATGCCCCTGTCCTCGGAAAACAGAATTCAACCACATAACCAAGTAAATAGAACAAAGAAGCAAGTTCTCTGGATTTTACATCGAATTAGATCAAATGTATTTCAGATATTGTCACATTTACAAACCCTTATTGGCTGCTGTAACGCAGCTAAATAATAGGTGTAATTAAATGGTAACACGTGAGGCAGTAAAGTAAAGGTTGATCTGAAGGACTGTAGCGCCATACTTGATCAGAATATTGAAACAAGCTGTGTACATACATGTAGATGTTGTCATTCGGAGTAAAGAAGACAACCATCAACTGTTCAACAAGAAATTGATAAAGTAAAGGTTGATCTGAAGGACTGTAGCGCCGTACTTGATCAGAATATTGAAACAAGCTGTGTACATATATGTAGATGTTGTCATTCGGAGTAAAGAAGACAACCATCAACTGTTCAACAACAAACAAACTGTGTGATTAAACCATATCTTATTAAGTTGGTTAATCAATTTTCAGAATTTAAATGGGACGATGATTCAATGTGATATGTTACAAAGAATGTTATCATGTTTATATAAAAATCAAGTCCACATATGAAGTTTGAAAGAAAAGTATTAAAGTACTTTTGTTGTAAGATTATGTCTTAGTATGTAGTTAATAAGTAAATACATGTGTACTTTTGTAGGGTTAAACATCAATTTATGGTTAAGTTAAGAAGTGGTAATAAAAGTACTTATGTAAGTATTTGATATTTTTAATTTTGATGACATCTTTTGTAATACATGGGCGAAAGAACTGGGACAGATCCCCAAAACTTTAGCCATAGCTATCACTGGCTTGTAAATGATTACTAGATGAAGGACAGCCAGACAGTAGTAACCGCTGTCTATTCAGTTACTCTTAACCGAATATTGGGATTGTATGTTTCTATCAAAACGTATCACAATTGGAGTTTTCAGTAATCAGTAGTATATCGCAACATGAATCTTGGATCTTCCAATGCACAAGCTAATCTCTAGGTCGCACCCGGCTCGATCTTATGCAGGACTAAGTACGACTGTACGAGTAACATGTGAATATTCAGATATTTAGAGCTAAAAGATTAATAGTGGTCTAAAAGTATCTGTAATTTCGATCTGAACATTTTATTATAAGTTTTATCTGGTGAGACAATTCATCAATTTATAAACAAAAATCAGAGAATTATTTTACGTGTGTCTGTTTCGATGTGATCATAGTTTCATTTGATATGCAACTTATAATATAAAACAAAAAATGAAATATCATATGCATATAGATGAACAAACTACTGATAATATGAAATACTTTAGGTTTAACATCACACAGTACACATGCTGTTTTGAAAAACATAATTCAGCGGAAGAAAAACAAAGTCACATGTATATTTTGAAACGTATTTTTAAACAAAGTTAATACAGAAACTTTTAATAGTAACCTTATAAAATTAGGTTATTATAATTATTTTATACCTTCTGTGTTCCATGATTCAACTTTATTGTCTCTTTCTCGACGCGAACAGAAGCGTCTAAGTCCGACTCACTTCTATAAAATTTCGGCTTTCTTAAAAGATGCGTTGTAAACACAAACCGAAAGTGACAAAAAAAATAAATTATTGTATTAATGAACAAAGTTAACTTATTTTTTAACAATGAATATAGACTTTGTAAATAAAAATTGTTTTTTGAGAGAAAAAAAAGGTTAGTAAAAATGGACAATTTTAATAATGTACAATTAACAAAAATTTGATTATGAAGTAGCAATATTATAACTTAATATATATGTGTATATATATATATATATTATTTAAGTGCAAGTTAGTTTTTATACAAGTTGAAAAACATGTGATAAACCAAGAAGCCTGTTGAAACTTAAAACTTCATTTAGTGTTTACTTTATCTTGTTTTAACTTGCTAAGAACAAAATTCTTTACACTAACTTTGTTTTTAAGCTGGCAAAGCACAATTATAATTAATTACACTTGTTATAAGACGTTAGTATTAGATCTATTGTATTTTGTAACACTACATTCTTATTCGGTCTTTGGGGGGGTTTGATGGATAAAAAGATTGTATAACAGTATTTTAACCTTATTAAATGTAAATAACATTTCTCTGTGTGTGTTCTTATAGCAAAACCACCTCGGGCTATCTGCTGTGTCCAGTTGGGACAGCGGTAAGTGACATTTCTGAATGAGATGGATTGAAATACACAAACTATTGAACAACATTGAAGGTCATATTTCTGTCAGAGATGATTATTACAAGTCTGTCAAACAGTAACTACCTTTCTAAATGTCTATCATTTAATATGGAAATGATAACTCGTATTCTCACCGAAATGTCATGTCGCTTTACATTTTATGTATATAAAATAAAAAAAAAAAGATATTTTTTCTCTATTCACTGTTCCACCTTCTAAATTAACAAAAGTGTCATAGAACTACCCTGATTTATTTGTCCGAGCATCAGTGTCAAGTATTTATAATCGGACAGCTGCTTTGACCTCATTCCTACTCAGTTGACCAGAACAACAAACTGCTCAGCTAGTTATAATTGAAAGTAATTAATTTCGTCAACGTAACCTAACTAGTAAAACATTACATTAATAAATGTACAGAGTTAAAAAATAGCTAAGAATGATAATACGGTTAATCCTAGGATTAAAAAATAACTCAGAAATATCATTATGACATTTAGAAGCTGAATATTGAGTAATTTATCATTGGTTGGTTGGTTTAATCCAACATTTGTTGGATTTATTGAGTCTTGGAAGTTTAAGTTGTCTTTATTAATAATTAAGTAAAGCAGGTGAAAGTAATTTGCTTCAGTTTAAATTATCTAAGTTTTGAATAAGGCTGAATAGGAAATGAGATTTCTTTCCATATGTATATTTTAATTTGTAGTACATTTCATATTCCTGTCTTATTAATAAGTGAATGTTGTTTTTCACTTTTTTATCTTCAGTTTAACATTTGTGAAGAATAGATGCAGATGACTTAATACAGAGAAAAGAGATGGAATTTAGAAATAAATATAATACATTGAATAGTTATATAGTTTAAAGTAACATTTAGGGTGGCTTAAAGCTATGAAATAGGTTAAAAAGTAATTTATCAAAATAGTTTATTAAAAACATAAAATCCCAACAAGGTGCCATTTGTTCCTAGAAGGCTGTAGTTAAATATCCTTATCTGAGAAAGTGCTGCCCTCTACTAGTGATAACAATAACTCATTTCATAAACCAATCACAATTATAAAAACAAGTTTTGCTGGTATCTTGACATTTTTCTTTTAAATTTCTAACATTATGCCTTCTTGTGTTCACAATATAGCAAAGATATTACAAGCTTTTATCCTACTAATCCCTTGGATAATTTTACATACTAACAGTGTATTTGGCACATAATAGTAGAATTAACATGTTAACTAGTGGTTCAGGCATGGGAACTCAATTTGTAATATACAGGTTGCAGGTTTGAATCCCTGCTACCAATCATGCTGATCCTTTATTTGCTTTAGGAACAAGATATCTGTATGTAATCTTTCTTGGCTAATACAAAATGTCTGAACATGTATAGTTAAAAAAAAAGATGACATATAAGCATTGTTTAATGAAATTTAGTCAACTTATTCTAACTTTGGTAGTGAGGAAAGCTGTAGCATACTAGTAAATAAAAACTGATGGAATTTTGACAAGCCATAGTTTTAGCTTAGTTTGTTGTATACATAGATCAAACTGAAAGAAACTTAAAATTTAGAATGAAAAAAAAAACCAACTAAAATGTTGGGGAAAAAAAGGTAATTCCTACATTATGTGAACATCCATATTATATCAGTTGTATCATACATTGGAAAAGAACTGTTATTTTTGATCAACTGAATGAAATAACAGCTGGAAATATTAGATAATATACAAAAGAAATGAAAGTGAAAGTAATAATAAATAAAGATAAAGGGTTGGCAAGTCAACCAGTATATGAATGGCATGTTTTTCTGAAAGTTCAGTATATAAATTAAATACTTATGTGATAAGTGGCTTTTACATATTTATTGTTTACATGTATAGTACCTGGTTTCAGACTATTTAAACTTTCAGAGAAACATTGATCACTTGAGTGCCTTATTTAAACTGCATCCTTGTTATTTGTGGAGTTCCTGAGAGTCAGTGTTTGGGCTTTCGTTCTTTCATATTTACATTAATTATATTGATAGAGGCATGTCATGAGAGTTTACTGAGTTATATTCAAAATTTAATTAAATTACTTTTATTATCATGGAATATAAACTTGGTAACAAAACTTAGCTTGTAATACAAATTTGGAAACTATATAGTTTTAATTTGCTAGTTTTATGAGACAAGATTTAAAAATGTCTTCAATTTTCCATTGTTTCAGAATTGTGATGTTTTACCTTTTAGTATTTCCCCTTTTGTTATTTATTTACCACATCTACAAGAAGTACAAAATTTAACATAAGTTGCTCATTATAATATTGTTATTACTCAGACAAAGTATAATTTTCATAGCCTACAATCTTATTTGATTACAGAGTGATAAACTAGAAAATCAAGTCCCTTTAGCCACACCCACACATTACATTTTCTCTTTCACAAGCTTCCAATATTTATTCTTATTGATTTTTAAAACTATATTACTTATAACCAATAGAAATCCAAATATTTAATCTAACACACTGCATATTATGTTACATTGTTTTCTGTATAGCAGTTTGTCTATTTTGCTTCCAGTGTAAATTTTATTCCAACAGGAAACACATTGGCAAGTTTACCTAAATTTTTATTAGGTTTATTAAATAGTAAGAAAGCCTGAAAATTTGTATAGTCCTAGGGCAATGTGTGCTTTTAGCATGTTATTTTGTATTCTTTGTTATATTTTTGATTAACGAACAATCATTTCGCGAAGTAATACCATTATAATAATAGTTAGTTTTAATTGAGAGTTGATAAAAGATACCCATTTAAGTACTATATTTCTGGTTTTTCATGTGTATTATTTATTATTATAAAGGTAAATAAAATATAAGTTTTAGATTACGCTAAATAGATAAAAAACATTTTATTACGTCTCCAATTCTGGAAATTGCTCAGTGGATTCAGATTCCACTGTAGCCAGGTTTGCTTATATTTCAGTAGGTAAGGTTAGGGTTGGTTTAGGTTTAGAGTTAGGTTTGGATAGGCTAGGTTTTGGGTTAGGTAAGAGTTAGGTTGGGTTAGGGTCAGGATAAGGTTTAGGTTAGGGTAGGTTTAGGTTGATGTTTTGGTTATGTTAGGTTTCTTAGGTTAGGTTAAGGTTAGTTTAGATTAGGTTAAGGTTAGGTTAGATTTAAGTTGGTTAGGTTTGGTCAGGTTAGGTTAAGGTTAGGTTGAGTTAGTTAGAGTAGATTGGTTAGTTAATTAGAATTAGGTTAAGATTTAGAGTTAGATTAGTTATATTAGGATTTAGGTTAGGATTAGGTTAGGTAGAGTTAGGTTTAAGTTAGGATATAGAGTAGATTAAGTTTAGGATTTAGGATAGGATTAGATTTAAATTGGGATTAGGAGTTAGGTTGATATAAGTTAGGAGTTAGGTTAAGGTTTAGGATTTAGGTTAGGATGAGTTTAAGTTTAGGTTAGGTTAGGATTAGGATTTAGAGTTAGGTTAGGATTTTCTTAGGTTAGAAGTTAGATTGAATTAGAATTATATTAGAGATTAGGTTAGGGATTATTAGGGAGTTAGATTAGGTTAAGTTTAGGTTAGTTCAGGTTAGGTTAAAGTTTAGAATTAGAAGGATTAGGTTAGTTAGGATTAGAGTTGAGTTTAGTTTAGAGTTAGAATTAGGTTAGATTGAATTGAGTTTAGTTAAGGTTAGAGTTAGGACGAATAGTTTAGGAGTTAGGAATTAGAGGTAAGGATTAAAGTTAGAGATTAGGATTTTTAGATTGTGGATTGGAGTTAAGTTAGAGAGATTAGAATTTAGAATTTAGGTTATTGAATTAAGATTAAATTAAGAGATTAGGATTAGGTTAGGTTAGGATTAGGATTTGATTTAGAGTTAGGTTAAGTTAGATTAGGTTAGATTAGATTAGAGTTTAGATTGATTAGGTTTAGGATTTAATTTAGATTAAAGTTAGGATGGTTTAAGTTAGTTGGGTTAGATTTAGAATTAGATTTAGAGTTAGGTTAGGTTAGAGTTATTAGATTGGAGTTAGGTTAGGAATTAGGTTAGTTAGTTGAATTAGGTTAGAATTGGAATCCCAGATTAGATAGAATTTTAGAGTTAGAAGTTTAGATTAGAGTTAGGGATTTAGAGTTTAGGATTTAGGAATTATGTTAGATTTAGAGTTAGATTGAATTAAGTTAGAAATTAGGTTAGATTGGAAGGTTAGGATTGGAAGTTAAGATTGAAGTTAAAGGTAAGATAGATTTAGATTAGAATTAGAGATTTAGAGATTAGAATTAGGATTAGATTAGAGTTAGAGTTAGGAGTTAAGTTTAGATTAGAGTTAGGATTAGGTTAGGTTAGGTTAGGATTAGGTTAGGATTAGATTGATTGGGATTGAAGTTTAGGATTAGGTTAGGATTAGGAATTAGGTTAGGTTTAAGTTAGATTAGGATTAGGAATTAGAATTAGGTTAGGTTTAGAGTTAGATTTAGGTTGAATTGGAGTTAGTTAGTTAGATTAGAATTGAATTGATTTAGGTTAGTTAATTGAATTGATTAAGTTAGGTTATTTTAGTTAGATTATGTTAGAGATTTAGGTTAGATTAAATTGAGGTAAGTTAAGTTGGGATTTAGGTTGAGGATTTAGGTTATATTAGGATTTCTTACATTAGGATTTAATTTTAAGTTTAGAATTAGGATTAGAATTAGAGTTAGGATTTAAAGTATTAGAGTTACAAGTTAGAGATTTTAGGTTAAAATTGGAGGTATAGAGTTAGGATTTAAATTTAAGAGTTAGGATTAATTTAGGTTAGAGTTAGTTAGAATTAGAGTTAGGATTAGGTTAGATTAGGTTTTATGTTAGGTTAGATTAGATTGGATTAGTTAGTTAATTAGGTTAGGATAAGGTTGAATTGAATTAGTTAGAGTAGTTAGGTTTAAGTTTAGGTTTAGGTTAGGATAGGGTAGGTTAGGTTTATGTTAGGTTAGGTTAGGTTTAGGTTTAGGTTGAGGTTTAGGTTATGTTAGGTTTCTTTCGTTATGTTAGGTTTCTTACGTTAAGTTAGGTTAAGTTTAGGTTAGGTTAGGTTTAGGGTTATGTTAGGTTAGGATTAGGTTTGTTAGGTTAAGGTTAAACTAGGTTAGTAATGTTAGAAGTTTAAATTTAGGATTTAGAATAAGGTATAGGTTAGGTTAGGATTAGGTTAGTTAGTAATGTTAGCTTTAGGTTAGAGATAGGAGCCAGTTGAATTAGGTTAGAATTAGGTTAATTAGGTTAGGATTAGGATTTTGTTTGTGTTAGGTTTAGGTTAGGTTAGGTTAGTAATGTTAGGTTTAGGGTAGGATAGGGTAGGTTAGTTAGGTTAAGGTTTAGGTTAGGTTAGGTTTAGGTTAGTTAAGTTAGGTTTAGGGTAGGTTAGGTTGGTTAGGTTAGGATAGTTAGGTGAGGTTAAGGTTAGGTTAGATTAGGTGCAATGGTAGGGAAAAATGCAGAATTAGTTGTACTTATCAAAGTGATCCCTGCTTTGCAGAGTTTTTCCCTGTTTTTTCTTCATTGTGAACACCTGGCAGTCAGATACTTCAAGCATGATATATTGCTTGATTTCTAACTAATACAAACTGAGAAAGACAACAATAAAATGGAACCATAATATTATTGAATATTTGCGTATAGTAACTAAGGAGACGAAATCTTAAAGTAAGAATCGAACTGTGCGAAGAAAGAACTAAATTTTATAGTGTATATAATGGGTCCTTCGATCAGTATAATTTGTCGGTATAAAGTTTTGTATAAGTATTTTGATTGTTTTTCTGATAAGTTCTTTGTATAAATCTGAATTAAATTCTTGTAGTAAGAGACGAAAGTTAGACAACTCGTAAGTAACATTTACGTCACTATATAACCTATGTGAAGCTAAGTAATTAGAGTTTGCAAACTTTGGGCTGATTTAGAAAGCGTCATAGTGAATAGTACAGTGAAAGTGAATATTTTATAAGAAAAAAGATTCTATTTTACAGCAAGTGCTACGGGCGAAAAGTGTTCGGATTGTACTGATATACAATGTATTTTTTATCAATTAAATGTGGTATTATTTGTTGAAAAATATTTTTTTAAAGAAGAACTCCATTCCTTAAAACTATATAAATTACACCATTATAGATATAATCACATTTTCAGGTTCAGTCCCAGTGAAAGGTCGAATATTGGACTAAGCGGCTCATGTTTCCCACAACACTTACAAACGAAATTTCCAAGGGTAATAAAATTGTAATTAAAATGTGTAAAATATTTATTATATGGTTCAAAGTTTCTCCGGTTCAGTAAACACTGTAGGACAGTGCTTCCCAACCAGATAACATATTTTTTTGTCGGCCATGTAGGGTTCATGCAACTTTTAGTTTATTGTAATATTTTTCTTTTCCAAATGTTTCGTTTTTGTTTACATACTATTAAAACTAATTATAAAAATTTGTTTTGGCCATCTTCACCTTTATTCTTAAATAAATAATTACTGTGAGGTGTGCGAGAACATATTAAAATTTTTAGAGGTGCGGGTTATAAAAAACGTTGGGAACCACTGGTGCTGGATCTGATGTCGCAGGTTTCAGTGCTACTGCTCATCCATTTTATGTATGTCGAATTTCGCAGCATATGTGTATGAAGGTGTTATATGTGCACTTGGTCATAAAATTTACTGTTCTCTTGTTTTAAAGTTGTCAAGTGTTGAATGTGGTATAATGTGGTGTTAAATTTACCTTTGTTGAGACAATAACACAAATGCAGTAGGCCTAACTACGTTATTGGCCTACAAAACTATGCTATTTCGGCTACCATACGTTACTGTATCATATACACATGCATATTACTATTTATTTATTAATGTTTACATTTTAGTTGTATTTCTTAAAACATAAAAAGTAAATGAGAAATACATTGATTTCAAGGACTTCATGAAGTATAGTTTAAGAAACCACGAGTATCACACAATCTTACAGTTTGTTTTTATCACTGTTAGTAAACTGTATATACCTTTCAAATTTAAATATTTGTTTCTTAGTAGCATCTATTTGTTTACTTTAATATAATCTTAAAATATTTGTGGTTCTCCCTATTTTTATATTTTATATAATACATACATATAGTGTATATAAATATATATACATAAGGTTAAAGTCGTATGTACAGAATAAATCTACAGACGACAAATAAAACTTGTCACATTTAAATCTTGTTGTTCTGAGATCTACACAGACAAATCGTCATACACGTGATCGCGAAAAACAACCCTTTATTTATAATATAGGTACAATTTCTTTATTACATTTAAATGATACAATTTCGTTTTCATAACTAAGCTTTCAATATCTAAATTTTCCCATTGCTACCTCCTCACTTATCAGTTTTATTTTTCTGTCATTTTCCTTCTCTTTGGCTTACGTCATTTCATTACAACAATTGATTCAAGAGTATAGTTACCTTTGAAACCAATACAAACTGTGAAGAAAGACAACAATAAAATGGAACCACAATATTACTAAATATTTGCATATAGTAACTATGGAGACCAGATATTAAAATAAAAGCCGAACTTTGAGAAGAAAGAAAAAAATTTTATTGCAAAATATTACCCACCTTACATTTCACGGGTATTTGGACCAGTGGAATTTGTAGGGTTAAAGTTTTGTATGAATATTTTTTATTGTATATTTACATAAGATCATTCAATAAATCTGAATTAAATTCTTGAAATGAGAAACAAAATTCGGACAACTACTAACATTCACTTTACTCTGCAACCTGTGAGAGGCATAGCAATTACGGTTAGCAAATACTGGGCTGTTTTACATAGCGTCGCACTGAAAAATTTCGAAAATGAGACAATTTTCCAAGACAAAAATAATATTTTTGCAGTAATTAATACAGTGGAAAACTGTTCTCATTGTGCTAAGCAAACGTTATTTTTGGTCTGTTAAGTGTGTTATCTTTTATTTAAAAATTAACAGTTTTAACTCCTTTCCTTAAAACAAAATAAATTACATCAATAAAGATATAACCAAACCTTCAGATTTAGTCCTAGTGAAAGTCGGGTTCTTGTTACAAGGACAGTACTTTAAAATTCTGTTCTTTGATAAATATAGGTTTGTCGTACGTAAAGTAGTTATTTTATAATTGTCTAAATTTAGAATACCAAAGTGGGAATTTTTATAGATTTTTTTGTGTGTTGCCATTTTATAGATAGTGACACAATGTATTTGTTATTTCGGTTACATAGATACAAATATGCACGCCATGTCCTTCAGTTTGTTTGTTTTTTTTTGTTTTTTGGAATTTCGCACAAAGCTACTCGAGGGCTATCTGTGCTAGCCGTCCCTAATTTAGCAGTGTAAGACTAGAGGGAAGGCAGCTAGTCATCACCACCCACCGCCAACTCTTGGGCTACTCTTTTACCAACGAATAGTGGGATTGACCGTAACATTATACACCCCCACGGGCGAGCATGTTTAGCGCGACGCGGGCGCGAACCCGCGACCCTCGAATTACGAGTCGCACGCCTTATGCGCTTGGCCATGCCAGGCCATGACCTTCAGATAAGTTAGATTAGAAAATATAACGTAATTAATACTTTGTATTGGATTTACTAAAATATATTTTTTCAGTATAAGATAATGCTGCAATGGTTAATAGATAGCCTATACCATGTTGCTGTATTATTAATTAACTGTGCTTTTAGTTCGTGATTTTAGTAAATTTAGGATAATTATATCTATGTAATCCACAATAGCGACTCAATATACCGTGATGTTTTACTTGGTGTCGTATCATTATCAATCAAATGTCTACAATATTTTTCTTTCTAAGTTCTCTCAGGTATCTTTGGAATGTTTCTTCACGTTCGACGATAATGAATTAATAGGTATTAATAAGGATTTTTAATGTTCTTTTGTTGAAAAGAATAACCACCATTTTGATCAAGTAATTATTTTAGTTAAGAATAACAATCTTATTGTCGGACCAAAAAACATAAATATTTTTTATTTAACGATAGTTCTTTTAAAATATTTCTTCAAGGCTTAAACGCTGAGGACGAACATTAGGGATAAAATCATTAGTAGAAAACGCAGATTTCTTTATTTTTGTCATGAAAAAGTTACTGAGATAATAAAGAGTTATTTTACTTTTCGTAAGAAGGTTTTTTAGGTTTCTGTATTGTGATTTGAAAGTGTAAACTATGTTAGGTACATAGAGTTTACGTGGTGAAAGAGAGAACTGAAGACCTTTAGCTAGCACTGATTTACACTGATTATTTATGTTATGATTACATAGGTTAACAATCTGGTCGCCAGGATGAAACTAGGAATGAATGCTGTTAATCAATCAATTAAGCCTCAAATTTTGGACATGTTCACACTGCACAATTTGTCTTCGTTCCATTGGTTCCACTTGTTTAGTTCATCGGTGTAATCAACACTGTCAACAATCATTCTGAGGTTAGTACAATACACTTTGAACTTTTCCAGTAAAATTTATGTTCTGTTGATGTTTTGTACGAAATTCTTGATCCAACTCCAACAAACATGCTCACCGTTTATGATGTGTGTGTGGGGGAGGGAGAACATTGTTAGGGTCAGTCTCACTATTCGTTTGTGAAAGAGTGGTTAGTGGATGGTGATGACTAGGTACCTCTATTCTTTCACTGCTAAATTACATACGACTAGCGTTGATAGCCCTCGTGTAGCTTCAGCCCAATGTAAATCAAAGCAATAGTATCTTCAGACAAATCTGATAATCTAACAACTTTTGAACATTTTGGTTTGGTTCTTTAAAGTGTAGAAACTTTGGATTCACGTTTTGAAGAATGTTTCTGAAAGAAAGCAAATTTCAAGGTTGATGATTAATAGTACAACTATATTGAAGATGAAGAAATAGATTCATACAAGAGAAGGGAACAGAGATAAAGTTTTCAATATTTTACATATTCAGTATTTAAAGTAAAAAAATCTTGATGACGAGAAACCCACTTCAGATAAAAATGTATATCAGAATGTCTGGTATGGGTTGTAACACATTTATTGTATATCAGAATGGCTGGTATGGTTACTGACACTTACATTGTATATCAGAATAGCTGGTATGGGTACTAACACTTCTATTGTGTATTAGAATAGCTGGTATGGGTACTAACACTTGTATTGTGTATCAGAATAGCTGGTATGGGTACTAACACTTCTTTTGTATATCAGAATGTCTGGTATGAGTACTAACACTTATATTGTATATCAGAATGGTTAGTATGGGTCCTAACAGTTGTATTGTACATCAGAATAGCTGGTATGGGTACCAACACTTGTATTGTATATCAGAATGGCTGGTATGGGCACTAACACTTTAATTGTATATCAGAATAACTGGTATGGGTACTAACACTTGTATTGTGTATCAGAAGGGCTGGTATGGGTACTAACACTTGTGTTGTGTGTCAGAATGGCTAGTATGGGTATTAACACTTGTATTGTGTATCAGAATGGTTGGTATGGGTACTAACAGTTGTATTGTATATCAGAATAGCTGGTATGGGTACTAACACTTGTATTGTATATCAGAATGGCTGGTATGGGTACTAACAGTTGTATTGTATATCAGAATAGCTGGTATGGGTACTAACATTTCTATTGTTTATCAGAATGGCTGGTACGGGTACTAACACTTGTATTGTATATCAGAATGGCTGGTATGGATACTAATATTTGTATTGTATATCAGAATGGCTGGTATGAGTACTAACACTTGTATTGTATATCAGAATAACTGGTATTGGTAGTAACACTTTTATTGTATATTAGAATGCCTGGTATTGGTACGAACACTTGTATTGAGAAGGAGAGAAAAACGTTTCGACCTTCCTAGGTCATCTTCAGGTTAAGGAAGAGAGAGTTTCCAAGTGGCCGTTGCCGGACACATCTCTTAGTGACGAGTGTATAAACAGATACGGAAAGTTTTTCAACCATTGATGAAATAAAACATTGTTATTTTACTGTCAACACAAGGGCAAACTGCTATCTGCAGTGTCGTGTATAAAAACAACATAAACCACGATAAGGTCTTCCCCCAGTTTTAGTTAACCTATAGCTGGCAGAAAAGCCTAATTTACACCCTGAACTGTCCTTGCGGGCAGCCTGAAATTTTTACTTGGGGCACTCAACCCTGTGACTAAGCATCGGGAATGTATTGCTTGTGCTTACAAGACACTGCTGGACAGAGCAGCAGATCAAGGAGCTTGCTTGATCGATGTTCACAGGTGTCCGCGACACACGCTTCAAAACCACAGTCGTAATATTTGTCTGTTCATTCTGTCATTGTTAATTTGTTATGTTACTTAATAGCATTACATACAAAGTAAGTTTTACTTTGCAGGTAACATGTTTATCAAACAAATGAAGACAACATGTTCTACTCAGTGTTCCTCTTTATTGAATCACTAAATGTCAACACAAGTGTATATTATGTATACTGAAAGTTTGCCAAATTTCATACAGATACACAAGTCGTATCGATACAGTCCTCTCGAGTTCTTCATGGTAAGTACTCGCATGTTTCTCTTTTATCGACACATTTTTAATATTTAGTGTTTGAATTAATTAAATACAGAAACAGACAAGGAAAGCTATTCAACCATTGATGAAACAAAACATGCCTATTTTACTTTCAAAACAATGGTAAACAGCTATCTGCAGTGTCGTGTGTGGAAGCGTCATAAACCATGAGAAGGTCTACCCCCCCCCTGGTACATCTGTACAGCATACATGTCTGATTGACTACTTAAGCATCTGTAACACATACATATCGTGTTGATTACTTTACTGATACCACTCAACAACTAAATTACCCTGTACAACTGATATCTGGTTCACTAGATTACCCTGTACAACTGAACAACATAGATATCTGGTTCACTAAATTACCCTGTACAACTGAACAATATAGATACCTGGTTCACTAAATTACCCTGTACAACTGAACAACATAGATATCTGGTTCACTAAATTACCCTGTACAACTGAACAACATAGATACATGGTTCACTAAATTACCCTGTACAACTGAACAACATAGATACCTGGTTCACTAAATTACCCTGTACAACTGAACAACATAGATACCTGGTTCACTAAATTACCCTGTACAACTGAACAACATAGATACCTGGTTCACTAAATTACCCTGTACAACTGAACAACATAGATATCTGGTTCACTAAATTACCCTGTACAACTGAACAACATAGATATCTGGTTCACTAAATTACCCTGTACAACTGAACAATACAGATACCTGGTTCACTAAATTACCCTGTACAACTGAACAACATAGATATCTGGTTCACTAAATTACCCTGTACAACTGAACAACATAGATATCTGGTTCACTAAATTACCCTATACAACTGAACAACATAAATACCTGGTTCACTAAATTACCGTGTACAACTGAACAACATAGATACCTGGCTCACTAAATTACCCTGTACAACTGAACAACACAGATACCTGGTTCACTAAATTACCCTGTACAACTGAACAACATAGATGTCTGGTTAACTTCTTTACTGTTGCATCTGTACAACAGACACACCTGGTTGACTAATTTACTGCTACACCTGTACAACACATATGCATGTTTGACGACTTTACTGATACGTCTGTACAACACACATGCCTGGTTGTGTATTTTACTGATAACTCTGGACAACATACATGCCTGGTTGACTACTGATACCTTTAAACAACATGCCTGGTTCATTAATTTACTTATACATCTGAACAATGTCATTCCTAGTTGACTACTTCACTGGTACATCTGTACAACATACAACTTTAAATAATAATTATCAATCTGTACGAACAATTTTACTCAGATTTTCTTTGGACTTTATAATTTTGTAATATTTATTGAGTGTAAGTCACAAAGATGTGAGAAACCAATCGAGACTTTCATGCTTTTTTATATGTAAAGTCTGACGAGATTTCCCAGTATACAATTTACCTATTGTTTTTTAACTTCTAAACCCTAATCCTATTATTGTATTTGTTATCTAATTCTCATTTCTTGACATAGTAAATACTCAAGCCTCGTTTTTCGTACAATTTTCTTAGAGGTTTACTTTTTACAGACTTTTTATCTCACCCTTTTATGATGTTACAGAATTCGATATAAACACCAATCAGTGAAGACTGACTTTGAAACAGCTGTGGACAATATCTGAATGTGATTGGACAGAGAACATTATTTACTACTTGTTTTATACATACGTGAACAGTGGTGTCTGTCCATCAGTTCATCTTCTCCTGTTTATAACGGCTTCACTTCTCATGTTGAGTGTGAAAAGCTATGGATGAAGTCAAAGTACAACATTAACTTTTAAATAACAGTAGAACAGGTATGAATAATGTTAACAACAAACAGGATATTTTACACTAACTTGTTATGAATTAATAACACTATGTATCAGAATTTAAAATGTGACATAACGGTTTGTTATTGTTAAATTGTTCTTAGCAAACACTTGCTATACAAACATAGAAAACCAAAACTCATGTAACACACTTACTCTACAGTATTATACAATCTTACAATTTGTCTTTAGTCACTGCTACACGAGGGCTATTTGCGCTAGTCGGCCATAATGTAGCAGAAAGGCCAGATGGAAGTCAAGTAGTCATCGCAACCAACCGCCAAGTCTTGGTCTACTATTTTGTACTATTTGCTGGTGTATATCTCATCATATACAAAGATGGATCACCATTAGGTTCCTCGACTCAAATCACTACAAGTTGAAGTATATATAAATAATTTACGTAGGTTCTCATACACTTTCTCGCTCCATTTACTATGATAAATGTATTTATACATACACATATATATGTATGTACATAGATGTAGACGGACGAGAATTTAAATAGAAATGTTGATTGTTATTTTTTTAGGGTAACACTGTCTTCTCAGTCAACGTTGTACGAATGTTGATGACGAAGCCACGGATGGACAATTCCTCAGAAACTGCGCATGTCAGGTAGATATTAGTGGTTGTCTCATTTAATAACAAGCTCAGCGATGGTAAAAACTATTTTAAAATTTTAAGAAAAATAAGCATATGAGTATCTAGAAAACTATAGGAAAATATCATTATATTTAGTGAAGTATTTGTTGTATTTTTTACTTTATAAGTAATTCTATCTTTCTAAAAGTAGTGACATAGAAATTCAAAAACGTTCTGGTGTTTGTCCTGTTTGGCATTGTTTAGATTTTTATTGATTACTTCAATTACCACTCCTCAACATATTTCACACCTGAACATTGATAATAAAACTGTAAACAGTTTCAGGTTTGTTTTGTTTTATTTTAATCAATAGCTTAACCTTTTAATGTATTCCTATACATCAGAATTCCCAGATGTTGAGTGATTTATAGAACTGTGTATTCTTAAAAAAGCTCATTACCTTATTACAATAAAATTTATGTCAGGCTGTGACTGTTATATAAGATTAAATATTAAAATAAATAGATACAGCTTAAAGGATTTTTCAAAATCTATAAAATAAAAATCAGTCGTAACCTCAGAATCACTAGAAACAAAAGTCCACGAAACGTATTAGGGATTTTATTGAAAAGAAATGTAAACAGCTTTCCAAAGGAAAATATATGTCAGAAGAGAATAAATAACTGTTTTTATAGGAAAGTTATCAAAGCTACTGCGCTTCTTTTCCGTTTATTCGGAATCACTTATTTTCTGCATCAGTCCTCATGACGATACTCACCTAGAGAGGGAGTGCATGGTAACTAACGCCTTGTTGTAGTCCTCCAAGTAAGTATTTCAAGTCTGATTTTATATGAACGGGGAAAGCAGAAAAATGTGGGTGTGGTTCTTACTGGCCATAAATCTGTTATTTTCACATCGCTTCCAAACCCTTGACAGTGCTGGATATTAAACCTTACGGTCCGTCCAGTTACTATTATTTCTGTATCTTACACAGTTCGTAAGTTTGTGTGTGTGTTTTCTTATAGCAAAGCTACATCGGGCTATCTGCTGAGTCTGCTGAGGGAAATAGAATCCCTGAATTTAGCGTTGTAAATCCTGGACTTACCGCTTTACCAGCGGAGGGGAAGGGACAGTTCGAAAACTGTCTGACAGAATATTTATTAATCATTTCTTTGGTATGTCAATGTATGTATAACCACAACTATCTGGCTATAATTCTTAAGCCTTCTGAACTAACTAAAAGAACAACAGTGGGAAATTATCATTACTTAAACTTAAGTCAAATTATTTACCGACAAACTAACTCAGTGTAACATCTGAAGTGGTCATCACCAACCACTGCCTAATCTTGGGCTACTCCTTTACTTACGAATAGTGTTATTGAAGGTCACATAATGACACCTCAACGGCTGAAAGAGCGGCCACGTATAGTAACTAAGGAGACAAGATATTAAAATGAGAACCGAACTGTGCGAAGAAAAAATTTTATGGAAGAAAGTTTCTCACACTGCTGTTCATGGGTACTTCGTCCAGCACAATTTGTAGGTATAAAGTTTTCTATAAATATTTTAATTGTATATTCCCATGGAAACATTTTATACATCTGAATTAAATTCTTAAAATAAGAAACAAAAGTTAGACAATTAGTAAGTAACATTCACTTTACTCCACAACCAGTGAGAAGCCTAGTAATTAATGTTAGCAAATACTTGTCTGTTTTCAATAACGTCGTGTTGAAAAGTTTAGAAAAATTGAACATTTTCTATAAAAAAAGAGAGAATCTTTTTACGACACGTACTGCATGGGAAAGGTTTTCGGACTGTTCTAATATACACTATATTTTATTATCTGTTAAATGTGGTACCGTTTATTGAAAAAATAAGTTTTAAACTCCATTTCTTAAAACTGTATCTATAAATTATATCAATAAAAAAAGATATAATCAAATCTTCCTATTGAAAGTAGGGCTCTTGTTATACGAAGAGTACTTAATATTCATTACTATGGAAAAACAAACGCTTGTTGTTCGTATCGCAGTTACTTTTAATATTATCCGAATTTAGAATGTTAAAGTGGGAATTTTTTATAGATTTTTCTTTATAGAAACATTTGATGAATAG
>NW_027467782.1:43196005-43327983 GCF_004210375.1 Tachypleus tridentatus | reverse complement strand
GCCCTTGCCACTTGGCCATGCTGGGCATGTTCACGTTTCAAAAGAACATTCTTACAGGCCTTTCCTCTGATTTCTTGACTTCTTCCCATGAGTAAACTGCATTTCCGTTGGGTTTTCAGTGATTTGTGAAAGGATGAACAAAAACGAACGAGTTTCGGTTTCCTTTGTTACATTTACAAGGTGTTATATACATATATTTATCTTTAAAATTAATATTTATCTGACAAAGCTACTTTTAAATAGAGTTTAATTTATATTTATTTAGTGCTTTGCACAAGTCCTTGTTGTCCCTAAACATTATATTGTGACTTTTTATCTTTTATATTCCATGGTAAAAGTAGTCCAAGAGTTCACGGAGGATGATGTTTACAAGCTGCCTCATTTGTAGTGTATTAACTTCAAAATTAGAACCGGCTGAACATCCACAAATAAATAAACATATAAGGAAGTTATAGTCACTCTGGACAAGTTTTACATTATCAAGGTGGCTGAACAACGTGATATTTACTGTCTGGAACACAATAGTAACAAACTGAAGAGTATCTCAATACAGCCAATCTTACTTCACATTCACAAGAACTTCAAACAGAACTCTCCAGTGAAAACGACTGTCTTCTTTGGCAAATAAACTATATTGTTTGCTGTAGCTTGTTAAGACAAAATAAATATAAAAATAAGAATTTAAAAATATGTAAATATGGATTGTAAACAAAACAAGGAAACCGGATTGGATATACTGTAAACATTATTTACTGAAACTAGAAACCCTTATTTTGGTTCCATGTTTTTTACCTTTGCTTATATTTGGTGTTTTCAAAATGAACTTTCTTTCCTAATTATTTTATGGCGTTTATTTGCAGGTAGCAAACTTTATACATTGTAATGATAATATACATAACTAATACCTAGTTGATACGGTTCGTGATTATTTACTGTACTATTGACTATTTGATCGCATTTGTTTGAAATATAAAATGTTAAACTGCAGATGGAGATTTGTTTGAGAATATAGTGAACATTAATAGCTGCCGTGTAACGACATTATGTATGTATAGTAAAGGAAAACTATATACAAGACACAACTTCCACTACGTGAGTATAACATTTTATAAGTACAACAGCAGTATTTCAAATAAAACATGTAAGACTAAAATGTCACTATAAATATTTCTTCGTGTATTTTAAAGTAATTATTCTACCATGTGTGTAATAAAATTTGATATTATGTGTATTGATTTATTTACTACTTCTCTTCATATATATAATATAGGGGCTGGCTACTTAAAACACCAACTGTTTGTTTAGAAATTAAACACAAAATTACATGGGGACCATGGGTATCGAAACTCGGTTTCTAGCGTTATAAATTCGTAGATGTACCACTGTGCCACTAGAGGTGACCGAGTGTATAATGTAGAAAGCATTTAGTATCTATATGTTACATATAAATATATTTATCTGTTATGGGCTGATAATTCTTCTTTCACCTTATATTTAACATTTTTTAAATGGGTCGTTTTGTACTGCTTTTATTTTTACATATTTTATATATGTATAGTCTTAGTAATAAACAACAAAGGGTTTAATGTGTTTTTGAACTGAATTGAATATTTACTATTTAAGGTGTTTTCGTCGTCACATTCTATACGGTTTTGTTGTGATCCATTTTACGAAATACTACTGTGGTTCATGATAAAATTTGTTTATTATGATTGTGCTGGCTCTCTTTATTTATACTGGTTTTATTTCTCACTTAGTCCAATAATATAAAATTAAAAAATATCCCATTATTCACCATATCTTTATTGCTACTCAAATCAGAAATCAGTACAATATAAAATACAATATTAGAAACATTGCTTTACGTGTATCATTTCTGTAGCTGACCAACTGTAGTACAATTAGAAGTAATGTATTGCCGTCTTTTCTTTCCCTCCGTAGCTTCCTGGTTTATCAACACATACTTGATTATTCTATTATTCTCCGTGAAGAAGACACTATATGTATTATTTTTACACTGTTCTGTCTGAAGAAACACAGAATTTTATTCAAGTTTAATTTTTCAAATGAATTTAAGATTTTATATGTTTTAGTATGTGTGTTACTAAAATAAAGTCTTGTCCTCTCATTGGAATAAAGCTTCTTGGTGTGGTAATTTTATTTTTATGTGATATTAGCTGTCGTACATTATGAAAGTGCTCTACAAACTTCACCCCATCACTTACTAGTAAGGCTGGTATCGAACCCTGGATACCCTGTACAATGGTCAAGTGGTTGACTTACTGAGATAACGTACTGAATATTCGATAACTAAGTACAAAGTCATTGGACAGTTTCCTACTCAATGTTATGTATCTATAAATTGTGTTTTAGTTGTCTTCTACTCGCTACGGTACGTCAACCTATATCCATACAGGATTTTAAAATATTTAGTGTTTCCGCTATTAACTTATCTTTCTTAATTACTCAGTTGATAAATCGTTTAAAATACTAAAATAAATATCGAGTCTAATCTATCGGTAAGTTTGTCAACTGTATTTGAGAAATATCAGTTTTGGAAGATTATTCACCCATCAGTTACCTTGAAAATACATCAGCGGTATATCTTTAATACCTTTGAAAACTGTACTTATATTCAACATCAATGGTTTAAAGCTCTTCATTAACAATAATTTCTCTTTATTAACCATTTTATGATAACTAATTCTGATGTTCTATCGACGTGGTTCGGTTTGAATTTCACGCAAAGCTAAAGGTGGGCTATCTGCGCTACCGTCCCTAATTTCGCAGTGTAAGACTAGAGGGAAGACAATTACTCTCGAGTTAGTATCATCTACATCCTCACTTAAACATAAATAAGTCGTGTAACAACACGTACTGTCAGTCGAAGTTCAACACCTAAGCTAAACCAACCACTCGGCCTGCCTCCTCAGCGTTACGTGATTGGTGAAGTCTTGGAGGATACTTTTGGGTACGTAACAACAGGATGGTTAAAGTAAAGAAAGAAGTTGAGGTAGAGAAGTTAGTTTAAGGTTCTATAAGTAGTGTGAGTAAGTAACTGTGGCTACTGCTGGCATAATACTCAAAATAAAAATAGTGTGGCTGTAGTAACTGTGGCTACTACCAGAAGGACTGGCATGAACACACCACTACTACCAGAAGGAGGCTGATGATAATGTGAAAGCTGTGCCAGATACACCACTCAGATAAGGCACACCCACTACCATAAAAGGGCTGAGATAATAAGCGTTACGTGAGGCACTAAACACTACTACTACCAGAAAGGGCTGATGATAATGTGGAAGCTGTGTCAGATACCTGAGAAGAGCTGATGATAATGTGAAAGTACATCCACCCACTCAAGTAGGTTCGTGAGGCACTAAACACTACTACTACCATGTGGAGGGCTGATGATGATAATGTGGAAGCTGTGTCAGATCAAGTGGGTTCGCGTGGCACTAACACTACTCAATGTGGCTGGTGTCAGTAGGTTCGTGAGGCACTACTTGGGTTCGTAACACTACTACTACCAGAAGGGCTGATGATAATGTGAAGCTGTGTCAGATACACACTGAACACTACACTACCAGAAGGGCTGATGATAATGTGAAGGTTCGTGAGGAGGCACTAAACACTACTACTACCAGATACACCCACTCAAGGGATGATGATAATGTGGAAGCTGTGTCAGATCCACCCACTCAAGTAGGTTCGTGAGGCACTACTACACTACTACTCACTCAAAAGGGGCTGATGATAATGTGGAAGCTGTGTCAGATCCACCCACTCAAGTAGGTTCGTGAGGCACTACACACTACTACTACTACCAGAAGGTATGATGATAATGTGGAGCTGTGCTAGATCTACCCACTCAAGTAGGTTCATGAGGCACTACACACTTAACGGCACGATACCTTTTTTTCACTGTAAGCTCGACGAGGATGTCGAAAGTTTTGTAGATGCATTAAATGAAGCTGTTAGAATATCTGGTTGGACTGACGCATAGAAATCAGACATCTTGAGACTAAGAACAGCAAGAAAAGCAAAACGTTTGATTGAGGCATTGCGTAAAACTGTAGTTTTTCAGTTTTTAACACGTATGCTAACAGAGGAATATGGTAAACGAGAAACGCCAAGCACAATCATGGTACAATTACGAAATATGAATCAAGAAAAAGGCGAGTCTGTCCGAGTGTTTGGACATAAGCTACAAGAGCAAGGTAGTAGATCACGTAGAACTTGGCTAGGCAAATCCTCTTAAACAAATAAAAACAAATGCACGTGCCAGTCACTTGACTATGGGCTACTCGTATATCAACAAGGGGTGTCACAACCTTGAGTTATCACGCGGTTTGCCGCCAGAGCAGATCACTCTTTATGCATATAATGTTTTTCATGCTACACGGTCTTCTTTTAACGGATGATACACATGATTACCTAGGTGACTCATCGGTCCGGTGTATAACTAAAAGGACAAAACTTAGTAGTTCTCTTGAAAAATTTTAAGAAGAAACTCTGAAATACAGTGAATACTGAAAAAAAATGTAACTAAGGAACTAGATATGATATGTCTGTACATCAAAATAGCCTACAATAATATAAAAATCATTTGCTTGAACAATGCCTTGCAGGTGTTGTTCGTTACATATATTAATTTTTTACTTATTACATTTTTCAGGATCTCCTCCGGCTGTGGAGTCACGTTGTTTCACATTTGTGAGACAGTGTTACGTCATCCCTATTTTGAAACATCCATCACAAAAGAGACAACCTAACGGCAGTAACCTATGCTAGTTTTAAACTTATTAGACAGTTATTTATTATGTAAATGATTTTTATTGTATTTAAAAATGTTTAGTATTATTATTAAACATGATTTTTTTACAAAGTTCCCAATGTTAATAAAAAGATATAACGCTTTTAATATAAAAAAGCAATATGGTTAACAAACGTAACCCCATTATATATATGTGTGTGTGGTGTATTAGTATATGTATATTATAACCACAAATTTTAAGACCATAAACCAAAACACATTAACATGAAATAAAATACTTTGCACATTTTAAGAAAGAATCCCAGGGCACAAACTACAACGTAGGATTATGAAATGTATCGTGGGTTTTTGAGGTTACTGTAGAAATAGAACACACATTGTGGTGGAGATACACCGTGTATCAGTCTTAGGTCTCAATTCGCTAGTCTCACATAAGAAAATTAGAAATATATATACACACAAACAATTGTACAAACTAAACAAATTAATCTAAGCTAGCCATTGTATTTTAAAATTCAATTAGAATATCTACAAGAAATTAAGGAAAATATTAATATTTCTAACCATACTCTGTAATTGAGAACAAAAGTTGCAAACGTTTAACTAATTAAGCTAAGTGCTTCTTGTCTTTTTTATTTAATAAAATAATACAGTTTGATATACATTTTTAACACGGTAAAATTAGGTGTATATGCAATGTCTTAGCGATAAATAAAGTAGTACCGGAACATGAAATCTCCTACACAATGCGTGTAAAGTGGTATTCGTTCAAAACAGAGGCGATATGGAGTTCCGACTACAAAATAAAAAAGGACAGGTTTGTTGTGTTTACGTGTTCCCACCCCTAATCGATGGAAGTATATACATATATAAAACCATTGGTTTTTGCTTCTCTTTTCCTTTCTGCGAGGAATCATTAATAGTATGATGAGCAAATGTTCATCTATGTTTATATGAAAGGCGTTGTTTCGATCCTCTAGTGTGTGTCAGCCCATTAAAATAGGTGTGTCATTCATTGTTTTATGGGCACATTAACAAATTACAACTAAAACCTAATTTTATAAAATAAATAAACTAGAGTATACTCAGAGATCCTGAACGTTTGATGATAATCAGAAACCGGGAAGTTGGGTAATTTTCAACAAGGACAAACAGGCATATAAAGCACAAATCTCTTTTTGTAAAAAAAAACAACATCCATAGAAAACTATGTATTGTGTCAGTTATTTCTGTTTTAATACCGTCACATGTATGTTTAACCTTCAAAATATGTATCACATCACACCGAATAAATATGTTAACATTAAAAGAAAAATCAAGTAAATATTATTCTACACGTGTGAGACGAATATTCACTTCATTATAGACGTTTAAATTTATATTTTAAAAGCGTTTGAGGTAAATTACGAGTCTGCTATATGTTGGAGAATTACCTGCTGGAATCGTATAGTACGCAACACTAATAAAGTTACTATAGTTTAACGCAATAATAATTTTAAGACCTCTTACGCTAATGATTTATATTTTATTAAAATATTTACCTTCCTATATCAAATCTGGGATATATAGCTTCAACAAAACTCATGTTATGGTATAAGTTTGTTTGTTTTTTTCTTTATAGATGTAACTACTTTTTAAAATAAAATAATTTCAGACATTCATGTTGTTCCCGTTCATTGACTGACAAACAGCTGAATAAACAGCAGGACTAGATGGTATTGACGTAACGAAAAAGTCAGTTAAAATAGTCGTACATATTTTTCGTTTGAAATGGGGAAGCAAAACCACATAATGAACCACTTCTATATATAGACGTTTTTGACTTTACCACCTCAGGCATGAATTAAAGATTGGATACTATGTTAAGATCTTTTACAGGTAATTGACCGTGGAGATAACTGTTACAAGAAAAATTTTCACCTATCTGTCTTACAGGTTTTAGATCGTTGCATTTCACATGGGACTTGTCACAGTACGTTTTAACTATACACATGACGAACAATTCTATAATTTTTTACTCAAGGAAAAAAACCTATCTGGTTTTTCCCTGAGCTAATAATAGTTAAACACACACACCAGTGTTTCTATAGTTCACATTATTAGTAATAGAAGAATAAACATGCACAAAATTGAAATGTTTCTATAGTTAACATACACACAGATTTCTATAGTTAACATTATTAATTACAGAATGATAAATCTACACACAGGTAGCAATGTTTCTATAGATGGCAGTATATCTTTAGCCTCCATTTTTAATAACAGAAAAATAAGCAATCACTCTTAGCACTTCTCTATGGCTCACATTATTAATAACGGAGAATAAACATAGACAAAGATAGCAGTATTTCTATTTACATTGTTGATAATAGAAAAATAAACATACACAGAGTTAGTAATGTTTCCATATCTTTCTATTATTTATAACAGAAGAAGAAAACACACAGAAAGCAATATTTCAACAAACTACATTATATATGGGTTTGTGTTTGCACAGTGTTTGACAAAACTTACTCAGAATGCAGGACAAACGAAGGCATTGAACTGTGCTTTACTGGCTTTTGTCTCATTGCTTCAGGTTCTTCAGACCATTATCAGCCGTTGCAGCTTGCTTCCAGCTGTGAATCTGCAAAATCAAACTTCATGTTATTTGATAAGATCTCCCTTGTCACAACGTTCATAAAGTCCAGTTATACTATCAATAACATGAACTGAATCTGTAACTTAAAACTTTTGTCTTCCTTTGGTAATCTTCACTTGTCTAACCTTTCCAACTTCTGATGGAGAAGGGCGAAGAGGTACTTTTCCGTCCTCTTCGTAAATAATACACTGGGAAATTTCATCATCTTCCCTTCTGTGTTTAGATGAATTGGTTGATTCACCTCTATGGTCTAGTGCCACATAAGAACCTGAGAGAAAATAAAAAGGGTTTTGTCACACGCGCTTTAATGGAAATAATGATAGAATGCAAGCACAATACAGATACAATGGAAACAAGATGCAAGTGTGTATTCACACATATGTCAAAACCTTGCAAAAATGGCATATTTATGTAAAATTTCACCTGTAACTCTCAAGATCAAATACTAAACTAATGCCTACTTCATTTGATTATTTGAATGAAATACAGCACATCTATATGAAATATAAGATTATGTTTACCTCTGGCAATTAGGAGAGAACTAAGTAAGTTAAAGAAAATATACAAAACTGCTTAATATTTCACTAATATGAGCTTAAAGGCCAGATGCGAAGATAATATCCCTTCTGAAGATAATATACCTTCTGATTCAAACAATGGTTTAATACAGAAGACATCCAGGATGTCATCAACTTATAACAAAAAGTATCATCAAAACCTTTTTCTTAAGGATAGTTAATGTGTTTGGTCAGACAACTATGGTGCTGAAGAAACTTAAAAGCTTAGTTAGTTCTATAACTTAGACATGAGATATCTGAAGATTTTATCTACGTATCTACTGTAAATGTGGAGAGCTCACAAGTTAGGTTTGTACGTAAGATTATGGTGGCTGCTGATGACCTGACAGGGCTGAAATTAAATAGCTCAAAATAATAAAAGTTAAAGTTACACTGGAACATAAATAAATTTCCACTGCATAATTATACAAGTGCATCAAACTTGGAAGGCATGATTCTGGCAGTGTCTCAGGCCATCAATAGAACCTTCCCGGGTTCGAAATCATGTCAGATAAACGATTACAACATGGTCTATGAAGGAAGATCCTCCAACAAACTTCTCCTATTACTGCACCAGTTCCTCGGTAGTACAGAAGTAAGTATACGGATTTAACACGCTTACATTAGGGGTTCGATTCTCCTCGGTGGACTTAGCAGATAACCCGATGTGGCTTTGCTATAAAAACACAAACACGTCACTGCACTATTTAAACAGTCACGATATCGGATATTCGCACTCATTCATTTGCTAAACACACTTACGAAGCAAGATCTACCGAGTTCTTGTACCATAGAACTATTTTAAACATGCTATACAGGATATTCACATCCATAGTACTATTTTAAACATGCTATACAGGATCTTCACATCCATAGTACTATTTTAAACATGCTATACAGGATCTTCACATCCATAGTACTATTTTAAACATGCTATACAGGATCTTCACATCCATAGTACTATTTTAAACATGCTATACAGGATCTTCACATCCATTGTACTATTTTAAACATGCTATACAGAATCTTCACATTCATAGTACTATTTTAAACATGCTATACAGGATCTTCACATTCATTCTGTTTTAAAACGAAACTATTGAGGCCCTGCATGGCTTGGTGAATTAAGGCGTGCGACTCGTAATCTGAGGGTCACGGGTTCGCATCCCTGTTGCACCAAACATGCTCGCCTTTTCAGCCGTGGGGGCGATATAATGTGATGGTCAATCCCACTATTCGTTGGTAAAATAATAGCTCACGAGTTGGCGGTGGGTGGTGATGACTAGCTGCCTTCCCTCTAGCCTTATACTGATAACTTAGGGATGACTAGCGCAGATAGCTGTCGTGTAGCTTTGTGCGAAATTTGTATCCAGCAAAACATGAAACTAGAGTGAAAGAAAATTAGCTTTGAAGAGCTCGCTATTGTGGAAAAAAAGGGGAAAAATGTTTGAAATTGTGCATACGCTATTTGTTTTGAAAAAAAAATTAAACTTCAAAAGTTCAGTATACTAGATAAAAGTAGGTAAGAAATATTGTGTATGTGCCCTCATGCTATATAGAGTAAGATTGAAAAATATGCATTAATAATATTATAATAAGATATTTAAAAATGAAATCAACGAAATGGCAAATCTGACAAAGAAGTATGAGAAGATATCTAACGCAAATAAAAATATAATGCTAGAGGAAAAACTCAGAAGAAACGGGTGGGAGGAGGAGAAACGTTGTTCGTGAAACGTTAAATGAATTTATTAGGTCTGATCCTGAAATAATGCAATATTGGATAAACTTTGAAATAAGCAGTAAACAATAAGCACAGTAACATAGCTTTTATGGATTCGGAAAATGTGAAGCTTATAATTAAAAATTTATAATTTATTGTAAACTTTGAACGTAAATGTTTGAATGACGATGTGGGCATACAAATTCAGAGAATGCACTTTGTTATTAGTAAAATATATATTTCATAGTGAGGTTTTGTGAATAAACCTGTTTGAAAATGCCAATAAAACCTTGACAATTAAGTTAATCAATTACATTAATATATTTATGATTACAACTCTTTACCGTAGTTTTTATCAGGTTTTGTAATCTATGAAAATTCATGTTCAAATAATTATAAATCTGAGTGAAGTCACCCCTCTTAGATAACTCCTGAATTTGTTGGAAAACATGTTTCAAGAATTCAAATGGTAATGATGAATTTAGTATCAAAAGTAATCAATCATAAACAATTACTCGCGACGTAACGAAATGTCCCAGACCCGTATGTAGTTATACTGGGAACATAAGCCGATAATGTCTTTAAATATATTTATAATAATTCCACAGACTTATATATTATTGTCACCTGTAATTAAACTTAATACAACAGCGACGCAGTACCAGGTAATTCCGGTGTTTCCTATAGTGAATCTTAGTACAACCACAAAGCTACGTGCTGAGGCTGAAATTACTATAACCGAAATAAACTACAATAACCGAAATAGCTACCGACATATCAACCTGACCAGCTGTGTAGGCAAAATTCTTGAGAGAATAATCAGTGAGAGACTCTCCACATTCTTGGAGATACATAACATCAACACTGTATGGCATAACGGTCTCCGGTTCCGAAAGCAAGAAATGGGACTACCGTGGAGAATTATTCACTGGCTATCAAACTTTCTGAAAAACAGAATATGTAGAGTTAATGTTGAATGGACCTTCTCAGAATGTTTTATTCCAGAAGCTGGCATCCATCAAGGATGAATGAACCTAATTTAGCAGTGTAAGACTAGAGGGAAGGCAGCTAGTCATCACCATCCACCGCCAACTCTTGAACTACTCTTTTACCAACGAATAGTGAGATTGACCGTCACTTTATAACGGCTGAAAGGGCGAGCATGTTTGGCGCGACGGAGATGCGAACCCGCGACCCTCAGATTACTAGTCGCACGCCTTAACACACTTGGCCATGCCGGGCCTCGCTGAAAGTAAGACACACTTCTGTTACGTAAAACGGTAATGTAACGGTCAATCCCACTTTTCGTTGGTAAAAGAGTAGCCCAAGAGTTGGCGGTGGGTGGTGATGACTAGCTGCCTTCCCTCTAGTCTTACACTGCTAATTTAGGGACGGCCAGCACAGATAGTCTTTATTAGCACATATTATGAATGAAAATATTAGCCTCAATACAAATTCAAACGATCCATTTATTCAAATAGCTCTCTCTCTTTCTTTAAATAAACGTTGTATAATTTTGTAGCACTGTTTTGGCGATGTGTGTTACCCAGAGGAAAACCCACATCAGGGAAAATTCTGATCCTTTATTTACAAAGGATAAGTAAACAAATATAATTCTTTAAATTGTTTTACGGGAAATAAAATCAGCCTAAGTTAGAACTGTGTTAAAACATTTACACATTCAAAAACATATCCCACAATTTCTCTGCAGCGGGAAAAAGAGACAGATGAGTCTATCTGTTATTGTTTTTTATGTGTGTGTATTTATGCATGAATTCACATGATGCAGTTCTGGGTACTTTATAAGCTGTTATAAGTAGTGTATTTTGTATTGTTTGTAGTTTGACTTTACTATTGTGGTTGTTTATTATTAAACACAAGATACACAAAGGGCTATCTATGCTCTGCCCAACACAGTTTCCAGTAGTATAAGTGCGCAGACATGCCACTAGGGGACGTAACTTAAATATCAATACCTTCAGCCATATCATAGCAAACTAGGTTTGCTACAGTTATTACACTATAATTTTCAGAAGCTAATATAAAAGCTTATTAATCGAAAACCTAGAGATATTTGACCAGGGACATTTATATATATTTGGAACATTACAAAGTGTTTAATTTTCAGAGTCCAATGTTAGTTCTAAACATTTTGCAGATGTAGTAGTCTGAAGGAATGCCCCATTCACATAGATCTGTGGTTGTACTTTTTTCTGTTTAGTTAACTTTGTGAATAGTATTAGTTATGTTTATTTTGATTCTATATTTTTGACAATATTCACTTATTCTATTTAATTGTGGTTGTATATTTGTGGCTCGACTGTTGCGGTAATCTTCTGTCTTACGTGAATTACCAACCCGCTCACTTTAAGGCTACTGTTACTTTTGATGTAGTTGTTCTTTCTTGCAATATTTTTAAAATGTATTTATACAAGCAAAATAACACCTCTGCAGAAAAACAAGAGATGCTCTTAACGAACAGGTAGGGACTAACTAGAGGTTTATAACTGTAGTTTATTAGCACTTTCTATACACAAACAATTAGATAAAACAAGTTACAACTTAGGTTTATTAATCTCAAAAGAAATAATTAGTGTTTCTTCCTGTTCGTACTTTCTGATTAATTCTAGTAATTAAAATATTGTTATATCATTTAATAAAATTTCTCATCATTCTTTTTAAGAAACTCTTATTATTATTATGAAATAATACGTAGTTAGATTTATATCTGTAGACTTGCTAACTTTTTGAAGTTCAACGGGTCCAGCGAACCAACACCGGCAGCTATGCTGAAAATATTGTAAAATGACCATTTGTTTCAATTAATTTGCACAAGGGTGTAGTCAATGACGGGTCTAATGTATGTTTTATATATTCTTATGTTACCTGTCCTTGCTTCATTATATTTACCAGTTAAACTCCCAGCATAGTTTGTTCTTAGCTAAATGTTTGTGTTAATATTATTTATGTGGTTTATCCATAAGAAGGATTGTAACCCAATTACTTGTTAAGAGCGATTTGAATAAAGCAAGGAGGAAAACGTTGGGATTTCTGTAGAGGCTTGAATTTTCATTCATACTCTGGGGAGTTTCTGTTATCAAGAGTTGTACTCATTACGTTTAAGTAGAATAGCCCATGCTTATTTAGAAAATGCAGCAAAACACGTCACCAAATATTTAAATTGATTGTTATAGAGACTTAGTAGATCGATAGATCTACTAAATTAACCTGATATAATCACTCAGTTTCTTGAACATATTAATATTAAATAGTTTTGTGTGGAGTATATGTATCTTGACGCCTTTCCTTGATCTAAACTGAGCGTTTTACTTAATACTATTAATGATCTATACAAAGGCTACACACCATATAGCTAGCAAGATTTCAATTATCATAACAAATGGATTGTAGAATGTTATTCATTGTAATACATTATTTACGACACCTGATGAATTTGGTTTTTACAGCAGACAAAATTAAACCTTAGATGACTGATGATATTAACAGTATTCAGTGGTTTACAATCAAGAAACAAATGGTTATGCAATACAATGTTCATTTATTTAAAATGAGCTTATTTAGACATATTTCGAACGTTCAAATATCATACATGTGGTAGCCAGCGAAATAGTCGAGACTTTTGGCTATTTACAAATACTTGGAAGACATGGGAGTTTCTAACAGAACTGGAATGAATATTCAAACTAACATTCCTATGTATTCTACAATGAAACATCATCATCGCTTAGGTAACTTGCTAACTTTCACCATTAATTGTAGCTTCTGTCTTCTTGCTGACAAACTGGTCACGTATCTAGTTTGCTAACTACCATAAAGGATAATAACGTTCAACATTAGTTATAGTCTTTTCTTTTTATACTGACAAGCTGTTTGCTATCTTATTATGATATAACAATATTTTAATTACTAGAATTAATCAGAAAGTACGAACAGGAAGAAACACTAATTATTTCTTTTGAGATTAATAAACCTAAGTTGTAACTGTGGTTGATGGAGTTTTAATTTTTCCTTTACTTAAACTTATAAGAATATACTAACTTAATAATTATTTCACTGTTAAAATCACCTTATCAAAAGCTTTTTAAAATACCCTAAGTCGTCCAACCTTATCCATAATTCAGATACATGAGCAATATATTAAACAAGAAGTTGACATGTTTAATAAGTCACCAAGGAGGTTCTCTCTCTCTCATTGTTAGTTGGGATTAGTGTTTATACATCCAGGAGGGTCAGGTTTCGTCAACCTGTTCCTCCTTCCTTTGTTTTAGCAACTGTCAAGTGTACTTATACATTGTACATGAGGGCTAGAGTAACCCGCACTTACTCAGGGCAATGTCCATGTACTATCTACATATACACTTGGTGCAAATAAATCATTTCTCTTTATAGTTCCATAATTATTTGCACTATCATTAGATAGGTGTCAACGATAGAACATTCACATAAATCCTTCTTACAAGTAACCCCAATATTAGCAGAGACTCACGAAACATTTCTTGTCAAATTAGTATCTTTACAGTGCCAGTACTTCTTTAAATACAGAATTTCAAGAAGAATACAAAATAATTTGAATAACAAAAACCGAAACGTATAGGTTAACTTCTTTAGATATAACGCTAGTTAAGCCTGTGTTCCGCGAAGATATAATAAATCAATTCTGTAACTTACGTGCGTTTTGCTTGAGTTTAGTTAAAGCTAAAGTACTTTACAGTACTTAATGCCCATAGTTATTTATTGGTAGCCCGGATATATACGTAAGGCATTCCCCCATGTGTGGGAAGGAAAGAAGCATTTTTTGAAATCATCCAAATAACACCTGAAAAAGGTGACATTGTGACTATTACTATTTAACATGCTGACCGATATATGCATCCATATCTCGGTTTGTGCCTTGTGGTGAGTGTCCCACATATCAGCTGAGATACAGAGCACGCTAAGCTTACTAGTTACATAGCTATTACAGTTAAGGCTGATCCTAGTGAGATATACTGTTGGTTATAGCTGATATGGCTTTGCTATAAGAAAAACACACACAAACACACACGTATTGTCATATACGAAATAATTTGATATATGCAACTCAAACCTTTCTGCTCAAAAAGCATATAAGACTTTTTTATGTTGAGTTAGAACGAAATGTGACGTAGAAATAACACAAAATTCGAACTGTTTACATCTTAATGTTCGTTTTACGTTCCTGCAGCATGGAAAAAATAGCATATAGAGGGCGGCACTATAAGACAATGGCTACTTCTATGAAAGGAGGCAAGTTCCTACTGGAAATACGTTTACAGTAAAGGAATATTAATATTTCCACTAACAAAAAGAAACTCTATAGCTGACAGTTTCTCTTTCCTCCCTTTTTATTATATTGATGGTGAGTATTGATTAGAACAAGTTTCCTTACATTAACATTTAAACATGGCTTTATGTACAGCTATGAATAACTTCTATGAATTTGATTTTCTGAACAGTTATAGACTTGGATTTAAAACTTAATGATTTAAAATTATACATCTCAACTTTTCATTCTGAAGAAAAATTGTACAATTTCTAGTAAAATTATTGTAAAGACTAAATAAAATATCACTACACTTTCATTTTGTCTAATGTTTGGTATTTGTGGATATTTAACCAGAATATTTATTTTTTGAGTAAAAAATGTAAAGTATTGATATGAGTTAACATATAAAGAGGACAGAGCATCAGAAGATTTTGTGGTAGTCACTCACTGAAACTAAAACCATAGAGTATTTCTTAAAATTAATAAATGAAATAGTGGTTGAAAGTAAAGTTTGTTGTTGCAATATTATACTTTCGTATTTACACAGTTGAATTTATCTATTCTTAACCCTTAAGTAAGGAGAACTTTAATAGCTCCCTTTATGTTTATAATACCTCTTTTGAACTAGGGAGAGAAGTTTAAAGTATGAATCTGTGTAAAATTTTGTCGCTGTTATTTTTACTTTTAATATCTTGATATTTTCTGTGATTATATTCAATTAAACTGAATTTAGAAGTTCAAATGATGTATGATGCATAAAACTGTTTAACAAAAGCATGAGAAGCATGCACTGCTTATAAGAAGGAATCAGAAACTAGGAAGGAAATTCAAATTTTTTAAGTTTGGAGTACCAGCTGAACTTCACTTAGATTAGGGATGGAACTTTGAACTTTTGTCCCTAATATGTTGTACAGCAGAAACTCCTTGGCTGGAGAAACCAGCGAGTATCTATGACTCAGGGATATTCTTCAAATTCCTTTCTACGATAACTCTTCTTGAGGACTTCAAAGTGGCATGGGAGTAACCTCAATAGGTACGTTCCCAAGAACTTTTGACTTCATGAGAAGTTCACTGTGGTGTGGTATATATGTTTCAACCAAGATGTCTCCAGAACATAATTCATTGACTGATTTGGGAGAGCCAGCAAGCCTATTTAATTCCTCTTGGACAGAAAAGTGTACATTTGCCTTAATGATTTCTCATTCAACGGATGTAAAATTAGAAAATGAGCCACAAAAAATCTACTTGAATCGTAATTGTGGAACAGCGTTCTTCAGAGATATGTGGTCGCTTACCAGTTAGTTGTTTTTACGGTTTTATTTTCATTTAGGAGTGAGGGATTCATAAGAAAACGAAAAAGATTCAATGCCCACTGATACTCCCCACCATGGAGTCTTGTGAGGGAATGCACTAGGATGCATATCAATGCTAGGGCTTCGTGAGCACTATAACAAAATACTAGCATCAGACGTAATGCCCACAACACCCATCGAGGATTCCCGGTACTGGTGCTCAGTTGACCCAGCCAATTTAAACATGGGGGGTCCCTCTCTTCAAGAATTCAAAGTCAAATTGGTGTGTTGCAGTACCCCAGTCACCTACACGGATGTAAAACACGTGAATGGATGTTCAGGCATCAGAGGAGGTAAACAAAATTACCAAACTTTTTCTGGGAGATCCATTCACCACGTAAAGGAAGGCGCTTCGAGAGGTCACTAATGATAGAGGATAATATATTACCAACTGGTCTTCCCAGATCATGGGTGCATGAGAAGGAGATAAACTAATTCTAACTCAGTCTGTCTATACTGACAGGACTTTCATTGGCAGCAGGTGTAACATTGCTTGTCAAGATATTTTGGACTCAATGTTTTTCATTTCTTGGTATCAATGTGTTTGAATATGGAATGTTTCTGTTTCCTCTTGTTATTAAGTAGAGCTATCTGTTTAATATCTCTAATCAAGGTTCCTTGTGTTACTTATCATTTTGATATTTTCCTTTGTGACACCTGACAATAAATTTACACATTACTAAACAGCTTGTGTTCCTTTCTTCTGAAAAGGTATACCTGAAGTGAAGAGGTTATTCAATCCATGACCTCAATGCCATTGACTATCAGCAAAATATGATAAACTATAATTTTTCACTGGGTAATTGCAATATTAATCATATATGGTTGGTTTGTGATGGTAAGGTGCTCTCATAATATCATAGATGACAAAAGTTTAGTATTATCATGACTTTGTTATGTTCAATGGAATAAGCCAATCCTTGTCATCTTTTATATTGATCTCAATAGTATGAGAAATTTGTTTAGAAACAGGTCTATAAGGAGAATCTGTAAATGTTTCAGTTGTCATGTCTCTTTCATGTTCTTTAACTTTAACGATTTATAACAGTATTATATGTGCATCATCAACAACACTAGGCTGCACAATATCTGAGTAAACACAGAGTCTACCAAATACATTAACAGTATGTAGAGATGCATACGATCAATCTCGTGTATGAATCGTAGAAAAATGCATAATATTTGTTGGATTCATGAAGTAATTTCACTAACTGGTTTAGAATTCCAATTAAATCTTCAGTTTCCTTGTAATGACGTGGTTTAATATAAATTATTTTATTGTGATCATCAGAGATAGGAAAGAAAACTATCCATCTTCAGCCAACTACACAGGTACTATAATTCTCCTAAATCCACTTTCTTGAGGTAAATAGATTTCGGAAGATGTATATGATTTGACGACGTATTGGTGGCAAGTATCAGTAACATCACATACAACCAATCCTCGCACAGTAATTAGTAATACAATTTTATTGGAGAGAAAAATCTCAGATATTTTAAATCCTTCTCAGCATTATATTACAACAGGGATCGATAGGAATATATCCTGGGATATGAAAATACTATCCATTTTCAACAAGTCATTAGCAGAAACAACTCATTATTGAGAGAGTTGTCTGAGAATGAAACATCAGAAAAGAAACTCACTTATACAGAAAGAATGATTTTGAGTATTACCTGTAGCACCAATACCTTCAGTATTTGGTAACTTCGCAGAATAAGCCACTGGTAATGTTACCAGACTTTTCAAACTGAACACACAGAATGAATGCTTTTCATTCAAATTATTATTGTTTCTTGTGCATCAACAACTTTTAAGCAACTACAACATTTTGTAACAGTCACTGCAAATTCTTAACATAAACAATAACAGTATGTTTTATATCCCAGGTGTATGTTACCTGAAAATTGTTTAAATTCCTTATTAGTTCTAAACTGTTTATCACAAACTACAAAACTGTGTAGTATTTCTCAAGTATGTATTCCTTTATCAAAATGCATGGTAGTTTGTTGGGTGACCAAAACAAACTACTACATGGCATATTGTGCGTTATTAATGTACAATAGTTTAGCAATTTTCACTCTCTATATTTTGACTGTGGCAATCCACACTATCAAATATTTTTGGTACATGTGCTACACTGGAGTCAAAAGTCATACAGGTGAATGATTTTTCTTGATTATTCATCACCAAATTTTCAGCACAAATTTACAAAATATTTTGAAATTATCCTAATTAAAGACCTTTTAACACAACAAGATATTAGCTTAATCAATTAACACACATAATGATGCTTGACAGGGCTTTACCTACTGCATGGGGGTAATGATAAGAAACTGTTAATCTAAATTCCATGGCATTACTATAAAAACTACTACCATATATTTTTAAAAATCTGGTAATTTCTGCAAATAGTCTGGTTGACTATTGATACTTTTGAACAACATACATTCCTGGTTCACTAATTCACCTGAACATCTGAACAACATACATGCCTGGTTAACTACTTTACCTGAACATCTGAACAACATACATGCCTGGTTAACTACTTTACCTGAACATCTGAACAACATACATGCCTGGTTCACTAATTTACCTGAACATCTGAACAACATACATGCCTGGTTAACTACTTTACCTGAACATCTGAACAACATACATGCCTGGTTAACTAATTTACCTGAACATCTGAACAACATACATACCTGGTTCACTAATTTACCTTAACATCTGAACCACATACATACCTGGTTCACTAATTTACCTGAACATCTGAACATCATACATACCTGGTTCACTAATTTATCTGAATATCTGAACAACATACATGCCAGGTTTGCTACTTTACTGACACGTCTGAACAACATACATACCTGGTTACCTACGTTACTGACACGTCTGAGCAACACACATACCTGGTTACCTACTTTACTGACACGTCTAAACAACATACATACCTGGTTACCTACTTTACTGACACGTCTGAACAACACACATACCTAGTTACCTACTTTACTGACACGTCTGAACAACATACATACCTGGTTACCTACGTTACTGACACATCTGGAGAATGTACATGCCTGGTCTTCCAGTTTACTCATACAGCTAAACAACATAAATGCCTGGTAGACTACTGGTACATCTATAGAACACATATACACAGTGGCGTAGATTTTTTTACACCCAATGGGAGGAATGATTTTTGCAATCACTTATGAGGACTGTTCAATTTACAAATTGGTAATCTTAGATTACGTGAACCTCAAAGCTGTAAACATGCAGTCACAGAGTAATCTTGTTGCCACGATACTTGCATGTATACTTAGGCCTGCTGACTGATACTTACGAACTATCGCTTAGATCGAAAAGCTTAGAAGCAAACCCATATTAAAGATGTATATTTTGGCTACTGAAAAAGCTTACATCTAGGCCTAATTATATAAGTCGATTGGTAAGAACACGAGAACCACACAAACAAACATATAATGAACATCTGAACAGCATACATACCTGGTTCACTTCTTTACCTGAACATCTGAGCAACATACATGCCTGGTTCACTAATTTACTTATACATCTGAACAACATAGATGCCTGGTTCACTACTCTTACTGATACATCTATACAACATACATGCCTGGTTGACAATTTTATTGGTACATCTGTACAACATAAGGACTAGTATACTACTTTTATGATACATCTGAAAAACGTACATGTCTGGTTGGCTACTTTACTGATACCTCTGAAGACCATACGTGCCATGATGGCTGTTTCACAGACACCTCTGGACAACATACATGCCTGGTTCACTAATTTACCTATACATCTGAACAACGTACATTCCTGGTTGACAGCTTTACTTGTTTATCTGTACAACATACATGCCTGGTTGACTACTGATACTTTTGAACAACATACATGCCTGGTTCACTAATCTACCTATACATCTGAACAACGTACATTCCTGGTTGACAACTTTACTTGTTCATCTGTACAACATACATGCCTGGTTGACTATTTTACTGATACCTCTGAACAACATACAACATTAAATAAATATAATAATTATAAATCTGTACGAACAGTTTTACTCAGATATACTTTAGACTTTATAATTTTGTAATATTTATTGAGTGTAAGTCACAAAGATGTGAGAAACCAATCGAGACCTTCATGTTTGTTTATATGTGAAGTCTGACGAGATTCCCACTATACAATTTACCTGTTGTTTTAACCCTTAATCCCACACCCTATGGACGTATTTTTAACAATACAAAATTTACCTATTATTCTGAGCTTCTAATTCCAAATCCTATTATTGTATTTGTTAAGTAATTCTCACTTCTTGAAATACTAAATACTCAAGCCTTGTTTTTCGTGCAATTATCTTAGTGGTTTACTTTTTACAGACTTCTTATCTTACCCTTTTATGATGTTACAGAATTCGATCTCAACAACAGTCAATGAAGACCGACTTTGAAAGCAGCTGTAGACAATATTTGAATGTGATTGTACAGAGAATATTATTTACTACTTGTTTTATACATACTGTGAACAGTGGTGTCTGTCCATCAGTTCATCTGTCGTCTGTTTATGACGGCTTCACTTCTCATGTTGAGTGTGAAAAGATACGGATGAAGTCAAAGTTCAACATTAACTTTTTTAAACAACAGTAGAACAGGTATGAATAATGTTGATAAACAGGATATTCTACACTAACTTGTTACGAATTAATAACACTATTTATCAGAATGTAAATATAATAGTTTGTTATTGGTAAATTGTTCTTAGCAGAACACTTACTATACAAAAATGGAACATCAAACATAGAAAACCAAAACTCATTTAACACACTTACTCTACATTATTATACAATCTTACAATTTGTCTTCAATCACTGCTACACGAGGGCTATTTGTGCTCGTCGTCCCTAATGTAGCAGAAAGACCAGATGGAAGGCAAGTAGTCATCACTACCCACCGCCAAGTCTTGGTCTACTATTTTATCAACGAATAGTGGGATTGACTGTCACATTATAATGTCCCCATGGCTAAAAGGTCAATTATGTTTGGTGTGGCGTGGAGAAGTACACCGGACTTTTGTACCATTAACATATACAAACATGGATCGTCATTACTTTCCTCGACTCAAATGATTACAAGTTGATGTATATATAAATAATTTACGTAGGTTCTCATACACTTTCTCGCTTCATTTACTACTTGTGTCTATTTATATATACAGTATGTACATAGATATAGAATGACGGGAATTTAAATAGAGATGTTGTTGGTTGTTTTGTTTTTTAAGGTAAACACTGTCTTCCCCGTCAGCGTTGGATGAATATTGATGAAAAAGCTACGTATGGTCAATTCCACAGAAACCGCGCATGTCAGGTAGATATCAGTGGTTGTCTGATTTAATAACAAGCTCAGCGATGGTAAAAACTATTTTGAAATTTGAAGAAAAATAAACACATGAGTATCCAGAAAACTATGGGAAAATATCAGCATATTTAGTGAAGTATTTTTATGTATTTTTTTACTTTATATCTATCTGTGTAAGAGTAGTAACATAGAAATTCAAAAATGTTCCGGTGTTTGTCCTGTTTTTAATTATTTAAATTTTTATTGATTACTTCAATGACCACTTCTCAACATATTTCACACCCGAACAATGATGATAAAACTGTAAACAGTTTCAGGTTTGTTTTGTTTTCTTTTAACCAGTAGCTTGACCTTTTAATGTACTCCTAAACATTAGAATCCCCAGATGTTGAGAGATTTATAGAACTGTGTATTCTTAAAAAAATACATTAACTCATTACAGTAAAAGTTATCTCAGGCTGTGACTGTTATATAAGATTAAATATTAAAATAAATAGATACAGCTTAAAGGATTCACCGGTGTTTTCAAAATCTATAAAATAAAAATCAGTCGTAACCTCAGAATCACTAGAAACAAAAGTGCCCGAAACGTATTAAAGATTTTATTGGAAAGAAACGTAAATAGCTTTCCAAAGGAAAATAAATGTCAGAAGAGAATTATTAACTCTTTTTATAGGAAAGTCATCAAAGCCACTGCGCTTCTTTTCCGTTTACTCGGAATCACTTATTTTCTGCATCAGTCCTCATGACGATACTCACCTATAGAGGGAATACATGGTAACTAACGCCTTGTTATAGTCCTCCAAGTAAGTATTTCAAGTCTGATTTTATATGAACGGGGAAAGCAAAAAATGTGGGTCTGGTTCTTACTGGCCATAAATCTGTTATTTTCACATCGCTTCCAAGTCCTTGACAGTGCTGGATATTAAACCTTACGGTCCGTCCAGTTACTATTATTTCTGTATCTTACACAGTTCGTAAGTTTGTGTGTGTGTTTTCTTATAGCAAAGCCACATCGGGCTATCTGCTGAGGGGAATCGAATCCCTGATTTTAGCGTTGTAAACCCTAGACTTACCGCTGTACCAGCGGGGGTGCAGTTCGTAAGTATAAGACAAGTTCTATTCTCCTGTCGCATCAGGAAGTAAAATAAAATAGCGCAATAGGGTGACAACTTGCGAAAAAAACTTTCGCGTGTGTGTGTGTTTTCTTAGAACAAAGCCACATAGAGCTATTTACTATATCCACCGAGTGGAATCGAACCTCTGTTTTAACGATGTAAGTCCGTAGAGGAACGTTCCAACTCTTTTTCATATTTTTGACAAGTTCACATCCAAGTCGATGACATGTTTACTGAGTCTTGCTCTTTCAGTCCAGTAAGAGAATAAATTTTACAGTAAAGTATTACTCTTAGTCTTGAAATAATTTAAGAGGAGTTCCCAGTGGCACAGTAGTATGTCTGCAGGCTTATACTGTTAAAATCCGGGTTTCGATATTCGTGGTAGGCAGAGCACAGATAGCCCCTTGTGTAGCTTTGTGCTTAACAACAAATAACAACAAGTTTAAGAAGAATTGTCAGTGAGATTAGAAAATATAAATTAATTGTTTATATTGGATTTACCTAAAATATATATCCTGAATGTTATATGATGCTGCAATTGTTAATATGTAGCGCAAAATATCTTACATATTCCACATTCACTATTTAAAGCAAAACAAAAATAATACATTATTTCTACCTAAATAACTAAAATACATTGCTGAAATAACAATTATTTAATCAAAACTAAAATATATAGAAAGTTAATTGCTAAAAATAAAAAAAAAATCTTCATATTTTAAATGGAACGATTTGAATGAAGACTACATGATATTCGGTGTTGTTTAAGTTGTTTGATGTAGATGGTTTCTTTAAGTATGAATTCCAGATCAGTGTCATCCCTACAAAAAATATGTATATTTTATCTTTCGTGTCCTGTTTCTTCACTATGTTAGCGTATAAACGAAAACCATGTGTCACCGAACATTTCTCTGTGTTTTCATGAACAATCCCGTATTTTATTAGTTCTTACTACTAGATGGCGTTCGGCTTTCTCAGTACATCAGGCCATGCAGTTTTCTTGGGTGAAAATATCGACAAGCCTTGAACAAAGATAAATTTGGATGTCTTTAGTCAAAAGAATTCCCTTCTGTATGATATGGGGTTAAACTTAATCTGGAACTAAAACATAATTTGTGAGTTATAAAAAGCGGTTACCTATCACCATATTGATCTGCATTTTTTATCCTATTTTTATCTTAACTGTTTTTCTTATCCAACACCAACTTGTAAGCACCTTTCACATGTTGAGTGCCCACCACATATTATATTTTAAACTTTAAGTAAAACATAATGATAAATGTATACTAACAGTTTTATTCATAAATACTTTAGACCTTATAATTGTGAATCATTCATTCAGTATATGTCAAGAATTAAAACCAATCCAGACATTCATGTTTCTTTAAATGTGAACGAGTTTCTCCAGTAGACAACCTACCTATTGATTTTTGACTCCAAATCCCAAATCCTATGATCGTAGTTGTTAACTAATTATCATTTATTCACATACTAAATATTAATGTCTTGTTTTTCGTACAATTTTCTAAGTGGTTTACTTACTGCAATCTTTTTATCTTACCTTTTTATGATATTACAGAATTTGACCTGAACAACGACCACGACTTGTGAGTAACTTTCAGATGTAGAGTGCACACGTTTATATTAAATATTAAACTGTAAGCAAGAAATAATTTTAAGTCTATATGAATAGTTTTACTCAGAAATACTTTGTAATTTATAATTTTGTGGCATCCATTGAGTGTTAAGTCACAAAGAAAAAAGGAAATCCAATCCAGATTGGACAGAGAACGTTATCTACTACGTTTTATACAACATACTGTGAACCGTGGTGTCCGTTCATCTGTCTCCTGTTTATGTTGAGAATGAAAAGCTACACCAACGTGTTATGAATTAATAACACTGATTCATACATCAACATGTGACGTAACGGTATGTTATTGTTGAGTGGTTCTTAACATGACTGAAATACTCAATCATTACTTCTTGTAGTTGTTGGTATAAGGAATATAGGTTCAGAAAGTTTGATTAATAACACCAAAATATACCAATCATTCAAATTAATATAGAATTTTGTCTAATGAACAATTAATTTTATGTTTAAGGACATTAAAGTCATTTGTTGAAACACTACACACAAAGAGATAAAGAGACCTTTAAAACGGATTGTTTGAAAAATTCTGTTTCATATTCTATCTGAGATGTTTACCAACTTTAGGTTCCAGTTACATACAGATAATTTGAACACATTTAATCCTAGCATTTCTTTACCATTATATAACAAATACTATGCTTCATATATTTTAATATAATTCATTCCCCATATGGTACAGCACTTATTGTACAGAGTTACAACGTTAAAATCATGGTTTAAATTATTCTCAGTTAACAGATAGCCAGATATGGCTTTACTACAGAAATAACACACACATAATATAATTTAATTTTATTTAATGTTATACTTGGAAAAATGTTTAGTTCACAATATATTTTTCAACAAATTATTTACTAATATTTTTATTCAGATATTTTGTACTGGATATAAAGTTAATAGTCGTGATTTTATTTAAATATTGATTTCAGATATTATTACATTATTATTTGTCATATAAAATGTTGAGTTTTTTTTACATATTTGTATTCATAGTTAATGGTTTGTTTTGATTTACAGAATTCTACCAAATATACTGCAGCTGCAGATAACTTGAAATTATCAATTATCTGAGATATTTCTGTTTGTCTGGAGAAATGTTTGATTTACTTTATTTTGGAAGGACAATGTAATAAGATTCGCAAAATGTTTTTTTAGGCATCGTTTTGAAAAATATTTAAAACTATATACTCATAGAAGACTATACCAGATTATTGTACATAGTCTAAAATATCTAGTTTCATACTATTTTCGATAGAATATCTTTTTGTTCTCACATAACAACTATTATTGTTCAGTGCAGCCTTCAATATGCGAAAATATTTTTGGTTCCACTAGCCTTGAAATTCTCATCTACCGCACGTTTCAACAATGGTTCATCTGCGTTGTAGCATGTAAATAAACAAGCACAACGCTTCACTGAAACATACTCTACTATCAAAGCTGGAACTTTGGACACTGTAGACATCTTCAAAGTTGACAGAAAAGAAAGAATAACAGGTAAACCATCATTGAGAAAAATCAGGAATCATATTGAGAAGCTCATATTGACTTGGTGGGGAACCTAGATGACCAGTCCTCGGAAAGTGTCCACAAGATGCCCTCGGGTGTGACTTCTCTTCTTGGAGGAACGCACTTGTGGGATAACGTGTAAGTAACTAGGTACACTCTTTTCCTATCTTGAAAGTACAGGTCACGACGTTGGGTGTAAAATGACATTTTAATTGTAGATATCCTGGCTGGTCCACCTTCTTTCCCATGTTGGGGAGGGACATCTTAGCAAATACAGTACATATAAAGTTGTCCAGATATAAATTTTTTTTTTCCCATGGTAGAGTGGGGAGTATCTTAGTAAACACAATACATATAAATTAGTCCACCTTCTTTCTCATGGTAAAGTAAGGTGCATCTTAGTAAACACAATACATATAAATTAGTCCACCTTCTTTCCCATGGTAGAGTGAGGAGAGCATCTTAGTAAACACAATACATATAAATTAGTCCACCTTCTTTCCCATGGTAGAGTGGGGAGCATCTTAGTAAACACAATACATATAAATTAGTCCACCTTCTTTCCCATGATTGGGTGGGGAGCATCTTAGTAAACACAATACATATAAATTAGTCCACCTTCTTTCCAATGATAGAGTGGGGAGCATCTTAGTAAACACAATATATATAAATTAGTCCACCTTCTTTCCCATAATTGGTGGGGAGCATTTTTCTCAACGCGATACATCTAAACGGGTCCACCTCTTTCCCTATGATAGGGTGGGAAACATCCGAACTAAAACATCACATCTAAAGTAGTCCACCCTCTTTCCCATGATTGGGTTGGGGGCATCCTAGCCAACACAATACATCTAAACTGATCCACCTCTTTTCCATACCAGATCTCCAAAGAACCAGCCTGCAGGAGATGGTAGGAATGGAGTTTCTCGGCCGACTGGTATATTCATTGGCTGCTACAGCTCCTTCTGAAACAAGATAAACCTTTTAACACAGTTGAGATGTCTTCTCTGTTCATTTGCCTTAGAGATTTTTCTCTTTAGACAATTGCCATCTTGGCTCATAAGATTTCTCATAGTTCAGCATGTGTCTTCCAACAATCTTAGAAACACTAACTTCCTATTTTCTCGTTCTCTCTGTGGTATTTAAAAATTGTTTTGTAGATTTACTAGTTTTTAATAACAGAGATTTGCTTTGTTTCTCGAATTACTTTTTCTTCAATTTATTAACGTAGAAGTCCATATCACTATTTCTCTATCCTTTGTGAGAGAAGAATGTTTACACATAAGTGAAATTTCAACAGTGGCGAGGAGATGAAAGTTACGTGTTGATGACGTGACACCCACTTTTCATATATTAGTGAACACCATTCTGTAGCCTGCAACTTCATTCACATATATTTGACACTCTTTCATCCCTTCGATGTCAATAGGAATTTCAGCAGAAGGTCAGCTTGTTTGTTTACGTTCATCTACTTCTAAGGCTATGTGAAACCCCCACTGAGGACAGTATTCGACCATCCTCTCTTTATGTGGGCTTAATTTCTCATGTATATTCCATTCCAGGTCTTTCTCCCTCTTTCACAATCCCGTTTGTATAAATCTAATCCTGATGTATTATTTGTTTTGCATCAGTTACTTACATCTGCATACATACTGATCTCTTTTTACACCAACTACATTTCCAGGACTATATGTCTGGTCCTCGTAGTCTTGCTGATTTACTGATTAAGAATTATAGTTAATTTTACATGCACTATCTAGATTCACAAACTGTGGTATAAATTTTGAATTTTTGGAAAGCTGACCCATTTATTCAGTTCAACTACCCAGTACACAATTACCCTGTTTTTTCCTGAACCGTCTTTGTTTGCCTCCTTGCACTTTACGTCTTCATTTCATGTCAGAAGTACTTCATAGAGATGCTGTTCCCTTTGGAATGATTCTTGTTCCATTCTGTTTTCTGCTGTGGCTTGTTCCATACAATGTTTCTTCCTCTGGTCCCACATGTCAAATACGGATGGATTACAACCATTCTTACACATAGGATTTCACTCCAGTTCTTTTCTCTCTAACGATCAGTTCTAAACCTGTTCAATTTCATCCACTTTGAAAACTATTCCGTTTTCTTTAGGTGTGAAGAAATTTACCAATCATCTTACAAGGTTTTACTTGATGTCCTTAAAAAGACACGGAAGGGATTTAGTTATTAATCTGTGCAAAGTTTTCATTTAGAAAAGTTCTCTTCACTTCGTTGGATCATTATTCCATATTCAGGTCTATATTACAAACGCCTTTCTTCCTATTCCCATCACAGAGTTCTCTAGATGCTTCCTTTTCTACATCCACTGATGTTATAATTTATTGTTTCAAACACTACATTGTCTCCTATAATTTCAGTCACGTGGTCAAAGCGTGTACTCCACATCTTCGTTGACTTGGTCTGTGGTTTCGTTATTACATGCAAGATAGCCTTCTGTTTTCATACTCATGGAAAGAGTCCTCCAGTCATATCTTTGATGGTAGAAACCCGTTTTAGATGAATTGACAAAATGTTTAAATCCTTACTCACTCCAACCCAATACTTTATCCCCTTGACCCAACCATTTTCCCTGTTTCCGACTGTTTTGGTTCCTTCACTTTGAATCGTACCAAACCCACACCTCTTCAGAAATGTTATGTTTACTGGTTGTAATACATCATTGAACAACAATATCATCTTAAACATATGTAACAGCATAAGCAATTCTTCCACATCAGTGTGCCCGACCTCTTTTCTGTACATTGGACATGTTTGTATTCCTTACCACTGCTTGTGAATTGTTTGATTATGGTCCATTCTGATAATTTCGTGGTGATTTTTTACATCAATTATAGAGCAGGTATTAGGTCTTTAATTCCTTTTTAAAACACTCGACCGTCATGATTCGGCATCCATTCAATGGATTTGCTGTATAGATTCTCATGTAGTTGAAGCGATTAATTTGAAAACAGATCATTTGTATCATGATCGGCCTATCAAATAGCCGCTTCACTCACAAGTTTTCTGATGCGTATGTGTTCATTTGGGTAATTACGACTTATTTTTCTTTAATGATGAAATTTCATGAGTGGAGCAGTGTAGAGGGAGCTATTAAACAATAACATCATTATCCATTAATAAGAATCACGTGAGTTCAGATTGAAGTTGCCTAAAAACTAGTGTCATGCAGGTACTCAAGGCAGATGTTCACAGAAGATATAATCTCTGTGTGAAATGGTAAGCGTCTAACGGAAACACATTTTCATGTAAGAAAATGTTAACTTTTTCCAAAACCAGATGTCTTCTGAACTAACCAGTTGGAGATAATAAAATGGGGTTCCAATCTTCATCTCTACATTTGACACAATAGTTTTATGATGTGTTAAAATGTTTCCTTCTTTTTTTTACTTTAACCTTTTTCATGCTGTTTATTACTTTTTATTTTGTACAGTTATTAAGTAACTAGTTTCAAAATTCACTCCATTTAAACACGAATCTTAAATTTCGTGTTACTGTTCATACACTTTTCACCTGAGATATTTTTCAACACATTTCTCAATCGGTCTGAATTTTCTTTCTTTTCGTTTAGATTGATGCAGTCTTAATCTGTCTACTAGTGAAGTAATTTCTTTACTGGAGGTAATAGCTGTAATGGAAGTCCTTATACCTTTGAGTCACACTCACTTTCACATCTGTTACTGAGTATAACAGAATCAATGGAACCTGGTATCCATTACTCAATACCTATAAGATCCTTTGTAGAGTGTGTTCTTTGAATACCCAAGTGTTCTGATACACACCTCTGTACACATTTACCATCCATCTCATAAAAAAACAGTCATAACTTTTTGGTCCCCAATACCACATCGTTTTGCTTAGATAGTAAATTAATTCTATTTAGTTAGACCAAGTTACTTATATATGTTTCCTTCTCAAGGTTTTATACGTCACTCAGTCCACACCTGCATCTGTCCTTTTGATAACACATTTATGGACAGCTCAAACTTAATTTCCAGTCCTTATCCTTCTTCACAAAATACCCCCCTCTTAGTACTTCCCCTTAAATATCACTCATTCATCAGACTCGGTATCAAATTATCATTCCACTATCACCACTCTCCGGTTTCAAACGTGGCTTTTGGATTAACTGTACATGTAGCTTATTTACTTTTCATTTCTATATATCATTTTTCCTGTACTATACTACACTAGAGAATGTTATAACTGTACAATCTCCTGCTGGTTAGTTTGTGGTAAAACTGGTTTTAGAAAAGTACTGGACCAACCAAATAGTATTAGTTGGTTAAGAAACCCCTGTCATATCTTCTTCAAAAGGTTTATTCCCAGGTGGTCTGGTATAGAAAGGAGACAGACAGGTCGAGATGCACTGTGTTGGCTAGGATATCACACATTACCATGGGAAAGGTGGACCAACCATCATATTTACAATTAAGGATGTCATCCTCTTTGACACCCAGTTTAGTGAAACGTACTGTCAACATGGGCGAAGACTGTATCTGGTTATGAGCGTTGTCCCACATGTGTTTTCCTCTAGGTTGAGATGTTGCACTCCAATAGATATGCATTTGGACACTTTCCGAAGGGTGCTCATCACTGTTTCCTCAACCAAGTCAGTGTGAGTTTAGGTAAGATGTCGTGATATCGACTCACACTTCTGGTACTTCTTTTCTTGGAAGCGGCTGCGACAGTAGAAGTAGTCACGTTCCTGTTGAAACCTTGGGTAGGTGGAACTAGTGTCGGCAGAAACTAAACAGTAAAGCCATCTTATGAGAAGTGGTATCTATCGGAAATATAATTACGGTGTATGAGAAATATTAAGTTTCATAAATTCACAATCAACGTACAATAACTTTTTCTTTAAAAAATATAGACACTACATATGTCAAGCAAAGCTAAAAATCGACATTACCAAAACTGTATTCAAATTTTATGTGTGTATTTTAGTGTATATATAAATAACCATAAATAAACGTATTTTCTGGTCCTTCTGTTTGTAAGTTCAAAAGTAGAATTATTTGACTTTCTTTATACAAAATATTTACCATCATAACTTATCAGAGTGTTTAACTTGTAAAGGCAGATCGCAGATATAATGACACATTTAAATGAAGTAACAGTAATATCTGATTCTATGTAGTCCAAAACATCAATTATGCTAAGGATATTGTTGAATCATGTTATTCAGAAGAGATTCAAAGAGACTATATCCACATGTTCAGATTATTTATTGATACGAATAATTGAAATCATGTATATGTTTTTTGCAATAAGATTTGATCAAAACTGTAGGTGTGCTGTATAAATATAATTATAAAAAAACAACAATTAAAGACTGAATTATTTAAACAGTGAACAGACAGTTTGTCTGATATATTTTCATTACAATGGTTCTTAACCAATATGAGGAATTTCTTTACATTTGTTAATTTCAATACAACTACGTACTGAAAATACAAAGTACTAACTAATTTACATTTTATAGTATCTTTGTATAGTTCTACTATTATTAGATAGGCTTGTTTAAAAGATTCTAGCAAACAAGTTTTTAAATCTTCATAACATGTTCGATCCTACCTGATTCATTCAATACTAAATTATTATTTAACAGAAACTGATCAAGAAAGCATTTCTATATTTACTGAAATATTAAAATTGTTCATGTATGATGATTTAATACATTTTATATTTTTAGTAGGATGCACAGGGTTCAGAATGTTATATTAAAATAATGTTGAATAACCAAATCAACATCTTGAATATAAGGTTACAGTGGTACAGTAACAACATTTGTAATTTAGTATGTAGTTGGATGTCACTAATACTTTGTCACGTTTGGGAATGTATGTGATGATCATGAAAAATAATAATGTACATGGATTGTGAAGATATGTTCACATGAAGGACTTTTCAAGATGGAGATAATCCTTAAACTTGAATTAAGAAACAAGGCAACATACATCAACATTTTCAACAACTTTCACTAACACCTATACCTTCATTGGTATACCTTCATTAACACTATATTAGTCCTGTATGACCAGATGAGTAGTCCCAATGTGAGAGTGACGGGTTCGAATCCCTGTCCAACCAAACATGCTTGTCCTTTCAGCCAAGTGACGGTCAATCTCAGTCTTCATGACTAAAAGACCAGGTGAAGAGTTGGCGGCCTTTCACTGCTAAATTAGGCTAGCGGAGATAACTCTCATGTGACTTTAAACAAAGTTCAAGCTACACCAAACCAATTTACACAATATCACTGATATACTTTATTATGTAAGGGATATATTCGACTTTTATTTTGATATAGTTTCGTTGAAGTGGGTGTTTACTGTAACCTACTTCATTAATACCATTTTCACGATATTAACACCAATAACAGCTTCGCTTCAGTCACAGTGACACCCATGTTGATGTCTCAGAAGTCACAGTGACACTTGTAGAGGTAACTGAAAGCGGAGCTAGTTTTACTATCTGGCATTTTGTGTGTAAATATGACGAGTTTCTGTAACGTTTATTGCATACAGGAAAACCTTCTGTTTACAGTTTTGACTGATGATTTACATAAGGTAAAATGTCAGTAATTTGGAATGTCTATGACGAACTCCTATTTCAACCTTGCAACAATAACCACAGACTTAGCTGCCGTTCACAGAGACACAGTTATGGATATTCCAGACACAGAATACCTAGATGTTTTCTAATAGGCTGGGTGTACAGTGTCAGACTCGTTCATTTTGATGAGGTAGTCGAAAGTAAAGAACTGGTATAAAAATTGTTAAACTGGACCCAGATGTGTTCTATATAATCACCTGTACTTACTTAGCAGTAATTCATGTGTGCTGATGGGTGGTATCTTTCTTTGCCTTAAGAGAATCAGCTTGTTTGTCAGGTTGTTCGATAACGTTTACCACATTTTTTGTGTCAGACCTATATTGTTTGTTTTTGAAATTTCTCGCAAAGACTATCTGAGCTAGCCGTCCCTAATTGAGTAGTTTAAGAAACGAGGAAAGCAGCTGGTCATCATCACCCACCGCCAACTCTTGGGCTACTATTTTATCAACTAGTACTGGGATTCACTCATTTTATAACGCCACCTCGACTGAAAAGGCGAGCATGCTTGTTGTGACAGGGATTCGAGCCGTTTTCTTCAGATTACAGGTCGAGTACCCTAACCACCTGGCTATACCGGGACGTTAGACCTGGAATCTAGATCTAATTGTTTATCTACACAACGCTTGTATTGTAACGATACGCTACATGTACATTTTTTAATTTACAGACCATATACTAGTAAAGTTTTTAATGTGTGATTTGATCCAAATATTCACACTTCGCGTAAAACAAGCACCACCTTCAGGCTGCTAAATATACTTACAGTTTCCGAGATAATATAATGTATTGATGAAATATGTATTATTAATTTGTAAAAATGACACAAAACTTACAAAAGTTCTACTTTCATATTGTTGAACTACTAATCCTGTAATTAAAAACATTAGGACCAACACGGTGGTGATTAACTTACCAGTAGTTCACATATGAACAAAAGTTTATATATTAAGGGTGTATTTCACATGCTACCCTATATATGTAATCATAACTTATGGTTAGGATAGAGTATTGTTTTAGTTGGGCTTGATTGGGTCTGTATCACAAAATGTCTGTTTTTTGAAGCTTTTGTGATTCTAATATTAATATTCGTGATGTACTCCGATAAAACAGTGGTGCACCTTCAGATGTCATCTCTAGAATCAGTGGTTCGATTCTCTCGGTAGACGCAGGAGATAGCCCAATATTCATGATAATTTCATTCTCCGAAAGAAAACACATTAAATATGTTACGAATATGTTTGTAACTACGTCAGTCACAACCACTGTCTTACAGTTGTTTGTATGGGTTGTAGTTCAACTAGAGGGTCAGGACTTGACTGTACGTGGCACGTGCATAACAGGAATATGATGGTGTTACTCACGTGCAGCAGCCACATTATTCTACATGGAGACACCAACAAAGATAACCAAAGGTCAACCCTGTATTTTTCAACCAACAGCATCACAACCAACTAGAATTATTACACGATTCAATTCTAAGTATTTAACTGAAAATAGGGTTTCTGTATTTTTATTATTTTGTTATTAGGTCCAATGTAGCGGAATAAACAAAGTCGACCAGGTGCATGAAGTCACGTGCGTAACCTTTATAACAGTCTCGTACACGTTACTCTGACACCTACATACAGACTCAAGACAGTCACAGTGACATCTATAACAGTCTCAGTAATGTTGACATTCATAACGGTCTCACACAAGCCACTGTCACCTATAAAAATAGTCAAATCAGCTACACTGAGGAATATAACAGTGTTAGTCACACTGACTCCTATAATCGTTTCTCAAATGTCAATCTGACACCTAAATCGTCTCACACCAGTTATACTGACATAAATAATGTAATGAACCCTAGTTGCACTGATGCTCATCGTAGTGTCACAACAGTCACATCGGCTCTAATTTAAACACTAAACAGAAGATGGAGCTGCTGTTATAGTTTTATTAATCTCGAAGTGGTTACGAAAAAAATAATATTAAACACATGCTTATTGATTCCGAAACAATCTTTTACCAATGAATCATTTTTGAACATTTGTTTTTGTTTTGCTTTAAATCCATCAAACAAAGCAAAGTGTAACTAGAAACTTTCAAATTTTCTACCATGAATACATCATGGTTTATTAACAGGTGGTTTGTTCACTGATTTTCTTCCACAGATGTCTCCTTTAGTCGTCCCTAATTCTTGAAGCGACAGACTAAAGTGGGATTGGCTGTTACATTTTTAACGCCTTCAAAGTAGAAATGGTAAACATGTTTCAAAATGGGTTTCGATCCAGTGATTTTTAAATTACGAAACAAGCATCTTAATCCCTAGGTCATGTCAGGCATCGCTAACAACCAAACATTTCCAGTACAAAACATAGAGTTCGAATACAAGAAATCCGTTTGGCTAAGCATTTTATGTCATAAAATTTGATTGATAAATAAAGGGAGACAAACAGAGACTAGTATAATTACATTAGATATTACACTTTATTACAATCAAACCATACAATTAGACTGATTAGTCAGAGAAACAAGTACAATGTAATGTATTTCGATTAATTTATCACTGTGTTCAAATGTTTAGAAACGTATTATTATTTATTAGCCAGATCTAGAACTTCTGAAAAGAAATATGGTAAACAATCATCTCAACTGGTATATAAAACAATCTGATATATAATACTACCGGTTTTATGTTTCTTGTGTACTTTAGTAACGATGTAAAGTTAACAGTGTTGTTACTAATAATACAGAATGATATTCATCTTCTCTACATCATGAGATAAAACAGTTAAATCTGTCGGTTTATAACTAAATAAACATGTTTTCAGTTCTTCCTCTTTGTTATAAAATTATTTAATCACTTTATCTTGTTAACAGCGATGACCAACTCAGAGTTAACTGTACGTCTTGGAGTCTCGCGTCTTTTATCAGTGTCTAAAGAATCATATTATGGAAAAAGACTTTATGTTATTTTGTGTTATCTGTCTTTAACATGTCTAAAGCATCTAGAAGGAGCTGTATTCATGTCAGTCTCATGTTGATTGTTTACTAATGTGAATGTTTTCACATACCATATCAAGCTGTGTTTACGGACAACCTTACTATTTCCATAAGTAGTGTGGCTCCCAGAAGAGAAAAGACAAATACCATGCGTGTAAAAATCAAAGTTGTGGTCATTGAAGGTTATTAAATGTGATAGGCTAATCCAACCTTTTATGATCCAATAGGGTCGTATGGTAGACACTTATGATGTAAGTGAAACTGACACTGTTAACAACAGAAGTAGTTGATATACAAAAGACGTCTTAAGTTACTTAGGCTATATTCTTTACATAGATTCAATAGCGGAGTAAATATCTTGTCATAACTTTTGATAAATGTAAGGTTTAATTGTTCTTATAAGATACACATTACTACGAAGTAACCAATCTCAGTGAACTTGGAAGAGAACACTACACCAAAAGGACGAAACAACCATTGAATCACAAGTACTGGCAAAACAAAAGCTCTAGACATGTGGTCTTTTCAGCAGACAAGATGGAATTAATCATAGGGTTCTTATAAATGTAGATCAGTTAAATTCAATTGATGAAACAAAACAAAAACTCAACATACTAAGAAACCAAATAAATACAGCCATAAACTATGTTCACCACATAAAATTAACGACGAATTAGACAAAATGAAACAATACTTCATCAACATCAATAAGTTTCCTCCACAAATCATATAAAACATTATACGTACACACATAGACAAAAAAGCAAAATCAACTAACAAAATTAAATATATCCCACGAATTAAATAATCACAAAACCATATACTGCTGCACACCATATATCCCCGACATCAGCAGAAAAATAACCAACATTTGGCAAAAACTAGTCACAAAATATGACATTACAGTTAATAACAAATTTATTCACAAACCAGGCACAAAACTAAGGTCTATACTATGTAAAAACTACATTGACAAACACCACACCAACATTATTTATAAAATACAATTAGACAACTGTCACGACTTCTATATTGGAGAAACAAGTAGAAAAATAGAAACCAGATTCAAAGAACACAAAAAGTCACCTTCACACGTTTTTGAACATTGCAAATCAAATAAACACAACATAATCATGGAAAACACTCAAATACTAAATAAAGAAACAAACATAAACAAACGCAAAATTAAAGTAGCCTTACTACAACAACAACTCAAGCCCAAAATAAATGCATATGTTGTTAATTTATTTCTAGAGTCAATATTTTATGTTTGTTTAGTTTTGTTTGTAACATGATATTTACAAGCAATTAATTTAAAGTAAATGTTATAACAAGTTTAATTACGTAACTCTATAATAGTCGTATGTTGTGTTCGTATTTCATTGATGTTGAGATTATCGATTGTCGCGTGAAATTTCTTGATGTCTAGAATATAGCGCACAGACGATTAAGTAATGAAGATAAATAGTGTAGAATGAGAGGTAAAAGTATACAGACATTGAAGACAGAGGGAATTGAATGGAAAGTTAATGGTCGTGGAATATAAAAATATTTTTTTCAGTATAATATTTCTAAATAACTTGCAAATGAGAAACACTGACACCATCCTTCTTAAAATTAAAGGTAAACCTTCAGCTCAATCAAAAAATCAAATATATCATAGAAAAACCCCAAATAAAATGTTTAAAACAAACTATAAATGAACTGAATCCTCGCAGCAAACATACAGGTTTAACTGCCTCTGAAGATTACAACTTTCGTCAATACAAAAAAAAAGCGCCAACTGTAAAGGCTTAACTATCAACTGGAGGCTAGGCAGAGGGCAAGAAAATCTTTGCTGTCAGTAAAAAAACTGTAAAGAATAATATAAACCAATTTGTGAACTTTCAACTTAGTGAACCTCATACTATCACCCTAAATAAATGTGTAAACTATATAATTCCTTAAAATTCTTAAAAGGCCTAACAAATATTGAAAAAGTGTCTGGGCGTGTTAAACCACAGTATTATTTTACCAATTTTCAATAGAAAAAAGTTCAAAATTTGAAGGAAACAAGAACAACAAAAGACATTAAAAAGTGTCAGTCTTTATCATTACCAAAACAACCTTAATCAATCAAAGGTGAAAGGAAAGTGTAGTGAGTGTTTAAAATAATACCATAATTTACACCTAGAAGAAAGCATTGAACGTTGAAAGTAAGCCATGGAATGCTTTGGGGGAAGGAAAAAAGTGGCACTGTTTAATCCATTAAGGGCTTCTCAAAGCGTTAAAAAATAGAGTAAGTATAGATGGATTAGAAGTAAGAAAAGATAGGTTAACACTACTCTTGGCTTACGCACGAACAAGATGCCAACAAAACTCAAACTTTTGTTTGTTTGTTGTTAAGCACATAACTACCCATCTAGCTGTAAATGCCCACTATACGTTTCGAAACCACGTTTCTTGAGTATTAATACTGCAGGCATACTGCTGTGTCAATGGTTGACTTGAAACGTTTTAATTCACATGAATACAAAATAGGTAAATTACATGCTGAACTAGAAATTTTTAACACCATAAAGGCACAGAAAATAAATACAATTTACAATATGTAACAAAATTCTTTAGGTTCACAATAAGTGAGCAGTATTCTTCCTAATAAGTGTGCAAAAGGTATGGAAATAATTTCTAAAGTATATGGAAATAATTTTTGTACTTTAGAAATTTGGGAAACTTGTGAGACAGAAAAAAATGAAAAAATGAAAATACTGAGAAGTAAAAGAAGAATTGAGAGCGAAGTAAGGGAGTAGAAAATGGTAAAAAAGAAACTGTATATTGACCATTGTCACTGAAGATGTGCTGTTATGGTATTGGTGTCAAAACAGTCAGAATAGAAAAACGAATAATTTTAGGAGGCTTGGTTGAAGGTATGGAAAATTATTTTATTATTTGTAAAAATGTTTATTCCATCTTCACTGTCTGATAAATAGAATATAACAATATTCTTCAGGTTAAGCAGTTTCCCTTCTATGACAGCTCAGCATGGCCAAATGGTTAAGGCACTCGTAATACTTCAGTTGTTGCTCATCCTGTACTTTATATATAATGTGGATTCAATAGTTTGAACATTTTAGTAATGTTTTCTGGTTACCATCGCACGTAATAATGACTACGCAAATAATGTACGATAGATCAGTTGTTGTTCATTCTGAAGGTCATATCTCAATGTGTCAGGTTCTAACTGATCCTTACTTGTTGTTCATCCTGTACTACATATCTCAATCTACCAGGTTCTAACTGATCCTTACTTGTTGTTCATCCTGTACTACATATCTCAATCTACCAGGTTCTAACTGATCCTTACTTTTTGTTCATCCTGTACTACATATCTCAATCTACCAGGTTCTAACTGATCCTTACTTGTTGTTCATCCTGTACTACATATATCAATGTTCTAACTAATCCTTAGTTGTTGTTCATCTTGTCTACCAGGTTCTAACTGATCCTTAGTTGTTGTTCATCCTGTACTACATATCTCAATCTACCAGGTTCTAACTGATCCTTACTTTTTGTTCATCCTGTACTACATATCTCAATCTACCAGGTTCTAACTGATCCTTACTTGTTGTTCATCCTGTACTACATATCTCAATCTACCAGGTTCTAACTGATCCTTAGTTGTTGTTCATCCTGTACTACATATCTCAATCTACCAGGTTCTAACTGATCCTTACTTGTTGTTCATCCTGTACTACACATCAATCTACCAGGTTCTAACTGATCCTTAGTTGTTCATAACTACATATCTCAATCTACTTGTTGTTCATCCTGTACTACATATCTCAATGTTCTAACTAATCCTTAGTTGTTGTTCATCTTGTACTACATATCTCAATCTACCAGGTTCTAACTGATCCTTAGTTGTTGTTCATCCTGTACTACATATCTCAATCTACCAGGTTCTAACTGATCCTTACTTGTTGTTCATCCTGTACTACATATCTCAATCTACCAGGTTTTAACTGATCCTGGTAATGCCCCTGTCCTCGGAAAACAGAATTCAACCACATAACCAAGTAAATAGAACAAAGAAGCAAGTTCTCTGGATTTTACATCGAATTAGATCAAATGTATTTCAGATATTGTCACATTTACAAACCCTTATTGGCTGCTGTAACGCAGCTAAATAATAGGTGTAATTAAATGGTAACACGTGAGGCAGTAAAGTAAAGGTTGATCTGAAGGACTGTAGCGCCATACTTGATCAGAATATTGAAACAAGCTGTGTACATACATGTAGATGTTGTCATTCGGAGTAAAGAAGACAACCATCAACTGTTCAACAAGAAATTGATAAAGTAAAGGTTGATCTGAAGGACTGTAGCGCCGTACTTGATCAGAATATTGAAACAAGCTGTGTACATATATGTAGATGTTGTCATTCGGAGTAAAGAAGACAACCATCAACTGTTCAACAACAAACAAACTGTGTGATTAAACCATATCTTATTAAGTTGGTTAATCAATTTTCAGAATTTAAATGGGACGATGATTCAATGTGATATGTTACAAAGAATGTTATCATGTTTATATAAAAATCAAGTCCACATATGAAGTTTGAAAGAAAAGTATTAAAGTACTTTTGTTGTAAGATTATGTCTTAGTATGTAGTTAATAAGTAAATACATGTGTACTTTTGTAGGGTTAAACATCAATTTATGGTTAAGTTAAGAAGTGGTAATAAAAGTACTTATGTAAGTATTTGATATTTTTAATTTTGATGACATCTTTTGTAATACATGGGCGAAAGAACTGGGACAGATCCCCAAAACTTTAGCCATAGCTATCACTGGCTTGTAAATGATTACTAGATGAAGGACAGCCAGACAGTAGTAACCGCTGTCTATTCAGTTACTCTTAACCGAATATTGGGATTGTATGTTTCTATCAAAACGTATCACAATTGGAGTTTTCAGTAATCAGTAGTATATCGCAACATGAATCTTGGATCTTCCAATGCACAAGCTAATCTCTAGGTCGCACCCGGCTCGATCTTATGCAGGACTAAGTACGACTGTACGAGTAACATGTGAATATTCAGATATTTAGAGCTAAAAGATTAATAGTGGTCTAAAAGTATCTGTAATTTCGATCTGAACATTTTATTATAAGTTTTATCTGGTGAGACAATTCATCAATTTATAAACAAAAATCAGAGAATTATTTTACGTGTGTCTGTTTCGATGTGATCATAGTTTCATTTGATATGCAACTTATAATATAAAACAAAAATGAAATATCATATGCATATAGATGAACAAACTACTGATAATATGAAATACTTTAGGTTTAACATCACACAGTACACATGCTGTTTTGAAAAACATAATTCAGCGGAAGAAAAACAAAGTCACATGTATATTTTGAAACGTATTTTTAAACAAAGTTAATACAGAAACTTTTAATAGTAACCTTATAAAATTAGGTTATTATAATTATTTTATACCTTCTGTGTTCCATGATTCAACTTTATTGTCTCTTTCTCGACGCGAACAGAAGCGTCTAAGTCCGACTCACTTCTATAAAATTTCGGCTTTCTTAAAAGATGCGTTGTAAACACAAACCGAAAGTGACAAAAAAAATAAATTATTGTATTAATGAACAAAGTTAACTTATTTTTTAACAATGAATATAGACTTTGTAAATAAAAATTGTTTTTGAGAAAAAAAAGGTTAGTAAAAATGGACAATTTTAATAATGTACAATTAACAAAAATTTGATTATGAAGTAGCAATATTATAACTTAATATATATGTGTATATATATATATATATTATTTAAGTGCAAGTTAGTTTTTATACAAGTTGAAAAACATGTGATAAACCAAGAAGCCTGTTGAAACTTAAAACTTCATTTAGTGTTTACTTTATCTTGTTTTAACTTGCTAAGAACAAAATTCTTTACACTAACTTTGTTTTTAAGCTGGCAAAGCACAATTATAATTAATTACACTTGTTATAAGACGTTAGTATTAGATCTATTGTATTTTGTAACACTACATTCTTATTCGGTCTTTGGGGGGGTTTGATGGATAAAAAGATTGTATAACAGTATTTTAACCTTATTAAATGTAAATAACATTTCTCTGTGTGTGTTCTTATAGCAAAACCACCTCGGGCTATCTGCTGTGTCCAGTTGGGACAGCGGTAAGTGACATTTCTGAATGAGATGGATTGAAATACACAAACTATTGAACAACATTGAAGGTCATATTTCTGTCAGAGATGATTATTACAAGTCTGTCAAACAGTAACTACCTTTCTAAATGTCTATCATTTAATATGGAAATGATAACTCGTATTCTCACCGAAATGTCATGTCGCTTTACATTTTATGTATATAAAATAAAAAAAAAAAGATATTTTTTCTCTATTCACTGTTCCACCTTCTAAATTAACAAAAGTGTCATAGAACTACCCTGATTTATTTGTCCGAGCATCAGTGTCAAGTATTTATAATCGGACAGCTGCTTTGACCTCATTCCTACTCAGTTGACCAGAACAACAAACTGCTCAGCTAGTTATAATTGAAAGTAATTAATTTCGTCAACGTAACCTAACTAGTAAAACATTACATTAATAAATGTACAGAGTTAAAAAATAGCTAAGAATGATAATACGGTTAATCCTAGGATTAAAAATAACTCAGAAATATCATTATGACATTTAGAAGCTGAATATTGAGTAATTTATCATTGGTTGGTTGGTTTAATCCAACATTTGTTGGATTTATTGAGTCTTGGAAGTTTAAGTTGTCTTTATTAATAATTAAGTAAAGCAGGTGAAAGTAATTTGCTTCAGTTTAAATTATCTAAGTTTTGAATAAGGCTGAATAGGAAATGAGATTTCTTTCCATATGTATATTTTAATTTGTAGTACATTTCATATTCCTGTCTTATTAATAAGTGAATGTTGTTTTCACTTTTTTATCTTCAGTTTAACATTTGTGAAGAATAGATGCAGATGACTTAATACAGAGAAAAGAGATGGAATTTAGAAATAAATATAATACATTGAATAGTTATATAGTTTAAAGTAACATTTAGGGTGGCTTAAAGCTATGAAATAGGTTAAAAGTAATTTATCAAAATAGTTTATTAAAAACATAAAATCCCAACAAGGTGCCATTTGTTCCTAGAAGGCTGTAGTTAAATATCCTTATCTGAGAAAGTGCTGCCCTCTACTAGTGATAACAATAACTCATTTCATAAACCAATCACAATTATAAAACAAGTTTTGCTGGTATCTTGACATTTTTCTTTTAAATTTCTAACATTATGCCTTCTTGTGTTCACAATATAGCAAAGATATTACAAGCTTTTATCCTACTAATCCCTTGGATAATTTTACATACTAACAGTGTATTTGGCACATAATAGTAGAATTAACATGTTAACTAGTGGTTCAGGCATGGGAACTCAATTTGTAATATACAGGTTGCAGGTTTGAATCCCTGCTACCAATCATGCTGATCCTTTATTTGCTTTAGGAACAAGATATCTGTATGTAATCTTTCTTGGCTAATACAAAATGTCTGAACATGTATAGTTAAAAAAAAAAGATGACATATAAGCATTGTTTAATGAAATTTAGTCAACTTATTCTAACTTTGGTAGTGAGGAAAGCTGTAGCATACTAGTAAATAAAAACTGATGGAATTTTGACAAGCCATAGTTTTAGCTTAGTTTGTTGTATACATAGATCAAACTGAAAGAAACTTAAAATTTAGAATGAAAAAAAAAAACCAACTAAAATGTTGGGGAAAAAAAGGTAATTCCTACATTATGTGAACATCCATATTATATCAGTTGTATCATACATTGGAAAAGAACTGTTATTTTTGATCAACTGAATGAAATAACAGCTGGAAATATTAGATAATATACAAAAGAAGTGAAAGTGAAAGTAATAATAAATAAAGATAAAGGGTTGGCAAGTCAACCAGTATATGAATGGCATGTTTTTCTGAAAGTTCAGTATATAAATTAAATACTTATGTGATAAGTGGCTTTTTACATATTTATTGTTTACATGTATAGTACCTGGTTTCAGACTATTTAAACTTTCAGAGAAACATTGATCACTTGAGTGCCTTACTTAAACTGCATCCTTGTTATTTGTGGAGTTCCTGAGAGTCAGTGTTTGGGCTTTCGTTCTTTCATATTTACATTAATTATATTGATAGAGGCATGTCATGAGAGTTTACTGAGTTATATTCAAAATTTAATTAAATTACTTTTATTATCATGGAATATAAACTTGGTAACAAAACTTAGCTTGTAATACAAATTTGGAAACTATATAGTTTTAATTTGCTAGTTTTATGAGACAAGATTTAAAAATGTCTTCAATTTTCCATTGTTTCAGAATTGTGATGTTTTACCTTTTAGTATTTCCCCTTTTGTTATTTATTTACCACATCTACAAGAAGTACAAAATTTAACATAAGTTGCTCATTATAATATTGTTATTACTCAGACAAAGTATAATTTTCATAGCCTACAATCTTATTTGATTACAGAGTGATAAACTAGAAAATCAAGTCCCTTTAGCCACACCCACACATTACATTTTCTCTTTCACAAGCTTCCAATATTTATTCTTATTGATTTTTAAAACTATATTACTTATAACCAATAGAAATCCAAATATTTAATCTAACACACTGCATATTATGTTACATTGTTTTCTGTATAGCAGTTTGTCTATTTTGCTTCCAGTGTAAATTTTATTCCAACAGGAAACACATTGGCAAGTTTACCTAAATTTTTATTAGGTTTATTAAATAGTAAGAAAGCCTGAAAATTTGTATAGTCCTAGGGCAATGTGTGCTTTTAGCATGTTATTTTGTATTCTTTGTTATATTTTTGATTAACGAACAATCATTTCGCGAAGTAATACCATTATAATAATAGTTAGTTTTAATTGAGAGTTGATAAAAGATACCCATTTAAGTACTATATTTCTGGTTTTTCATGTGTATTATTTATTATTATAAAGGTAAATAAAATATAAGTTTTAGATTACGCTAAATAGATAAAAAACATTTTTATTACGTCTCCAATTCTGGAAATTGCTCAGTGGATTCAGATTCCACTGTAGCCAGGTTTGCTTATATTTCAGTAGGTAAGGTTAGGGTTGGTTTAGGTTTAGAGTTAGGTTTGGTTAGGCTAGGTTTTGGGTTAGGTAAGAGTTAGGTTGGGTTAGGGTCAGGTTAAGGTTTAGGTTAGGGTAGGTTTAGGTTGATGTTTTGGTTATGTTAGGTTTCTTACGTTATGTTAGGTTTAGGTTAGGTTAGGGTTATGTTAGGTTTCTTAGGTTAGGTTAAGGTTAGTTTAGATTAGGTTAAGGTTAGGTTAGATTTAAGTTGGTTAGGTTTGGTCAGGTTAGGTTAGGTTAGGTTAGTTAATTAGGTAAGGTTAGTTAGTTAGTTAAGTTTAAGATTTAGATTAGATTATATTTAGGTTTAGGTTAGGATAGGAGTAGGTTTAGAGTTTGGTTAGGATTAGAATTTAAGTTAGGTTAGGTTAGATTGATTAAGTTAGGAGTTAGGATTAGAGTTTAGGTTAGGATTAGGTTAAGTTAGATTACATTAGGGTTATATTAGGATTTCTTATATTAGGTTAGGTTAGGATTTAGGATTATATTAGGATTAGGATTAGGATTTAGGATATAGTTAGGTTAGGATTGAGTTTATTAGAGTTGAGTTAGGAATTAATTAGAATTAGTTAGATTAGGTTTAGGTTAGGATTTAGGATTAGATTTAAGTTTAGAGTTAGGTTAGGTTAGGTTAGGTTAGTTAGAGTTAGGATTGGATTTAGGTTAGATTTAGTTAGTTTAGGTTAATTAGATTAGGTTAGGTTAGGATTTAAGTTAATTTATAGTTAGGATTTAGGTTAGGATTTAGGGTTAGGATTGGAGTTAGTTTAGTTTAGTTAGGTTAGGTTAGAGTTAGGTTAGGTTAGGGTTAGGTTTAGGATTAGGGTTAGGATTAGGTTTAGTTTAAGTTAGGATTAGGTTAGGTTTTTTAGGTTAGGATTTAGAATTTAGTTAGTTAGGTTAGTTAGTTAGGTTAGTTTAGTTTAGATTAGGTTAGAATTAGAGTTAGAATTTAGATTAGGTTAGAGTTAGATTAGATTAATTAGGATTGAATTAGAGTTTAGATTTAGATTTAGGTTTAGATTAGGTTAGGTTAGTTGAGTTAGGTTTAGGTTAGGATTAGGTTAGAGTTAGGATTTAGATTTAGGTTAGAGTTAGAATTAGTTAGATTTAGTTATTTAGGTTTAGGTTAGGTTAGGATTTATTAGAGTTAGGTTAGAGTTTAGGTTTTAGGTTAGGTTAGGAGTTAGGTTTAGGATTTAGGTTTAGGTTAGTTAGGTTAGGATTAAGTTAGGTTAGAGTTTAGGTTTAGGATTAGAGTTAGAGTTAGAGTTTAGGTTTAGGTTAGTTAGGTTAGATTAGGATTAGGTTAGAGTTTAGGATAGGAATTAGGTTTAGGTTTAGAGTTAGATTAGGTTAGTTAATTGTTAGGTTTTAGGTTTAGAGTTTAGGTTAGGTTAGTTAGGTTAGATTTAGGTTAGAATTAGATTTTAGGTTAGGTTTAGTTGAGTTTAGGATTAGAGTTAGGATTAGATTTAGGTTAGATTTAGATTAAGTTAGGTTAGAGTTAGATTAGGTTTAGGTTAGTTTAGGTTAGGTTAGGTTAGTTTAGGTTAGGTTAGGTTAGGTTAGTTTAAGTTAGATTAGGATTTAGGTTAGTTATATTAGATTTAGAGTTAGGTTAGATTAGTTTATTTAGGTTAGGAGTTAGAGTTAGGATTAGGTTAGGATTAGAGTTAGAGTTTAGGTTAGGTTAGTTTAATTAGATTTAGAGTTAGGTTAGGTTAGATTAGGTTTAGTTAGGTTAGAGTTGTTTAGGTTAGGTTAGGTTAGATTAGGTTAGGTTTAGAGTTAATTAGGTTTATTAGATTAAGAATTAGGTTAGGTTAGAATTTAGGTTATTAGATTGATTAGTTAGTTAGAATTAAGTTAGATTAGGATTAGTTTAGTTAGGTTAGGTTAGGTTTAGGTTTATTATTTAGGTTAGGTTTAGGTTAGGTTAGGTTAGAGTTTAATTTAATTAGATTTAGGTTAGGTTTAGGTTAGATTTAGGTTTTTAGATTAGAGTTAGGTTTAGGTTAGGTTAGGATTTAGTTAGGGTTAGGTTAGGTTTAGGTTAGGTTAGGATTTAGGTTAGGTTAGGTTAGGTTAGGTTTAGGTTTTAGGTTAGGTTTTTAGGTTTAGAGGTTTAGGTAGGTTAGGTTTAGGTTTAGTTTAGGTTAGGTTAGGTTAGGTTAGGTTTTAGGTTAGGGTTAGGTTAGGTTAGGAGTTAGGTTAGGTTAGGTTAGGTTAGGAGTTAGGAGGTTTAGATTAGGTTAGGTTAGGTTAGGTTAGAGTTAGGTTAGGTTAAGTTTAGGTTAGAGTTAGATTTATAATTAGATTAGTTTAGGTTAGGTTTAGGTTAGATTAGGTTTAGGTTTAGAGTTTAGGTTAGGATTAGGTTTATAGTTAGGTTAGTTAGGTTAAGATTAGGTTTAGGTTAGGTTTAGGTTAGGTTAGGTTTCTTTCGTTATGTTAGGTTTCTTACGTTAAGTTAGGTTAAGTTTAGGTTAGGTTAGGATTTAGGGTTATGTTAGGTTAGGTTAGGTTTGTTAGGTTAAGGTTAGGCTAGGTTAGTAATGTTAGGTTTAGATTTAGGTTAGAATAGGGTAGGTTAGGTTAGGGAATTAGGTTAGGTTAGTTAGGTTAGGTTAGGTTAGTTAGTTAGTTAGGTTAGGTTAGGTTAGTAATGTTAGCTTTAGGTTAGGATAGGGCCGGTTAGTTAGGTTAGGTTAGGTTAGTTAGGTTAGGATTAGGTTTGTTTGTGTTAGGTTTAGGTTAGGTTAGGTTAGTAATGTTAGGTTTAGGGTAGGATAGGGTAGGTTAGTTAGGTTAAGGTTTAGGTTAGGTTAGGTTTAGGTTAGTTAAGTTAGGTTTAGGGTAGGTTAGAGTTAGGTTAGGTTGGTTAGGTTAGGTTAGTTAGGTGAGGTTAAGGTTAGGTTAGATTAGGTGCAATGGTAGGGAAAAATGCAGAATTAGTTGTACTTATCAAAAGTGATCCCTGCTTTGCAGAGTTTTTCCCTGTTTTTTCTTCATTGTGAACACCTGGCAGTCAGATACTTCAAGCATGATATATTGCTTGATTTCTAACTAATACAAACTGAGAAAGACAACAATAAAATGGAACCATAATATTATTGAATATTTGCGTATAGTAACTAAGGAGACGAAATCTTAAAGTAAGAATCGAACTGTGCGAAGAAAGAACTAAATTTTATAGTGTATATAATGGGTACTTCGATCAGTATAATTTGTCGGTATAAAGTTTTGTATAAGTATTTTGATTGTTTTTTCTGATAAGTTCTTTGTATAAATCTGAATTAAATTCTTGTAGTAAGAGACGAAAGTTAGACAACTCGTAAGTAACATTTACGTCACTATATAACCTATGTGAAGCTAAGTAATTAGAGTTTGCAAACTTTGGGCTGATTTAGAAAGCGTCATAGTGAATAGTACAGTGAAAGTGAATATTTTATAAGAAAAAAGATTCTATTTTACAGCAAGTGCTACGGGCGAAAAGTGTTCGGATTGTACTGATATACAATGTATTTTTTATCAATTAAATGTGGTATTATTTGTTGAAAAATATTTTTTAAAGAAGAACTCCATTCCTTAAAACTATATAAATTACACCATTATAGATATAATCACATTTTCAGGTTCAGTCCCAGTGAAAGGTCGAATATTGGACTAAGCGGCTCATGTTTCCCACAACACTTACAAACGAAATTTCCAAGGGTAATAAAATTGTAATTAAAATGTGTAAAAATATTTATTATATGGTTCAAAGTTTCGCCGGTTCAGTAAACACTGTAGGACAGTGCTTCCCAACCAGATAACATATTTTTTTGTCGGCCATGTAGGGTTCATGCAACTTTTAGTTTATTGTAATATTTTTTCTTTTCCAAATGTTTCGTTTTTGTTTACATACTATTAAAAACTAATTATAAAAATTTGTTTTGGCCATCTTCACCTTTATTCTTAAATAAATAATTACTGTGAGGTGTGCGAGAACATATTAAAATTTTTTAGAGGTGCGGGTTATAAAAAAGGTTGGGAACCACTGGTGCAGGATCTGATGTCGCAGGTTTCAGTGCTACTGCTCATCCATTTTATGTATGTCGAAATTCGCAGCATATGTGTATGAAGGTGTTATATGTGCACTTGGTCATAAAATTTACTGTTCTCTTGTTTTAAAGTTGTCAAGTGTTGAATGTGGTATAATGTGGTGTTAAATTTACCTTTGTTGAGACAATAACACAAATGCAGTAGGCCTAACTACGTTATTGGCCTACAAAACTATGCTATTTCGGCTACCGTACGTTACTGTATCATATACACATGCATATTACTATTTATTTATTAATGTTTACATTTTAGTTGTATTTCTTAAAACATAAAAAGTAAATGAGAAATACATTGATTTCAAGGACTTCATGAAGTATAGTTTAAGAAACCACGAGTATCACACAATCTTACAGTTTGTTTTTTATCACTGTTAGTAAACTGTATATACCTTTCAAATTTAAATATTTGTTTCTTAGTAGCATCTATTTGTTTACTTTAATATAATCTTAAAATATTTGTGGTTCTCCCTATTTTTATATTTTATATAATACATACATATAGTGTATATAAATATATATATATAAGGTTAAAGTCGTATGTACAGAATAAATCTACAGACGACAAATAAAACTTGTCACATTTAAATCTTGTTGTTCTGAGATCTACACAGACAAATCGTCATACACGTGATCGCGAAAAACAACCCTTTATTTATAATATAGGTACAATTTCTTTATTACATTTAAATGATACAATTTCGTTTTCATAACTCAGCTTTCAATATCTAAATTTTCCCATTGCTACCTCCTCACTTATCAGTTTTATTTTTCTGTCATTTTCCTTCTCTTTGGCTTACGTCATTTCATTACAACAATTGATTCAAGAGTATAGTTACCTTTGAAACCAATACAAACTGTGAAGAAAGACAACAATAAAATGGAACCACAATATTACTAAATATTTGCATATAGTAACTATGGAGACCAGATATTAAAATAAAAGCCGAACTTTGAGAAGAAAGAAAAAAATTTTATTGCAAAATATTACCCACCTTACATTTCACGGGTATTTGGACCAGTGGAATTTGTAGGGTTAAAGTTTTGTATGAATATTTTTATTGTATATTTACATAAGATCATTCAATAAATCTGAATTAAATTCTTGAAATGAGAAACAAAATTCGGACAACTACTAACATTCACTTTACTCTGCAACCTGTGAGAGGCATAGCAATTACGGTTAGCAAATACTGGGCTGTTTTACATAGCGTCGCACTGAAAAATTTCGAAAATGAGACAATTTTCCAAGACAAAAAATAATATTTTTTGCAGTAATTAATACAGTGGAAAACTGTTCTCATTGTGCTAAGCAAACGTTATTTTTGGTCTGTTAAGTGTGTTATCTTTTATTTAAAAAATTAACAGTTTTAACTCCTTTCCTTAAAACAAAATAAATTACATCAATAAAGATATAACCAAACCTTCAGATTTAGTCCTAGTGAAAGTCGGGTTCTTGTTACAAGGACAGTACTTTAAAATTCTGTTCTTTGATAAATATAGGTTTGTCGTACGTAAAGTAGTTATTTTTATAATTGTCTAAATTTAGAATACCAAAGTGGGAATTTTTATAGATTTTTTTGTGTGTTGCCATTTTATAGATAGTGACACAATGTATTTGTTATTTCGGTTACATAGATACAAATATGCACGCCATGTCCTTCAGTTTGTTTGTTTTTTTTTTTTTTTTGGAATTTCGCACAAAGCTACTCGAGGGCTATCTGTGCTAGCCGTCCCTAATTTAGCAGTGTAAGACTAGAGGGAAGGCAGCTAGTCATCACCACCCACCGCCAACTCTTGGGCTACTCTTTTACCAACGAATAGTGGGATTGACCGTAACATTATACACCCCCACGGGCGAGCATGTTTAGCGCGACGCGGGCGCGAACCCGCGACCCTCGAATTACGAGTCGCACGCCTTATGCGCTTGGCCATGCCAGGCCATGACCTTCAGATAAGTTAGATTAGAAAATATAACGTAATTAATACTTTGTATTGGATTTACTAAAATATATTTTTTCAGTATAAGATAATGCTGCAATGGTTAATAGATAGCCTATACCATGTTGCTGTATTATTAATTAACTGTGCTTTTAGTTCGTGATTTTAGTAAATTTAGGATAATTATATCTATGTAATCCACAATAGCGACTCAATATACCGTGATGTTTTACTTGGTGTCGTATCATTATCAATCAAATGTCTACAATATTTTTCTTTCTAAGTTCTCTCAGGTATCTTTGGAATGTTTCTTCACGTTCGACGATAATGAATTAATAGGTATTAATAAGGATTTTTAATGTTCTTTTGTTGAAAAGAATAACCACCATTTTGATCAAGTAATTATTTTAGTTAAGAATAACAATCTTATTGTCGGACCAAAAAACATAAATATTTTTATTTAACGATAGTTCTTTTAAAATATTTCTTCAAGGCTTAAACGCTGAGGACGAACATTAGGGATAAAATCATTAGTAGAAAACGCAGATTTCTTTATTTTTGTCATGAAAAATTACTGAGATAATAAAGAGTTATTTTACTTTTCGTAAGAAGGTTTTTTAGGTTTCTGTATTGTGATTTGAAAGTGTAAACTATGTTAGGTACATAGAGTTTACGTGGTGAAAGAGAGAACTGAAGACCTTTAGCTAGCACTGATTTACACTGATTATTTATGTTATGATTACATAGGTTAACAATCTGGTCGCCAGGATGAAACTAGGAATGAATGCTGTTAATCAATCAATTAAGCCTCAAATTTTGGACATGTTCACACTGCACAATTTGTCTTCGTTCCATTGGTTCCACTTGTTTAGTTCATCGGTGTAATCAACACTGTCAACAATCATTCTGAGGTTAGTACAATACACTTTGAACTTTTCCAGTAAAATTTATGTTCTGTTGATGTTTTGTACGAAATTCTTGATCCAACTCCAACAAACATGCTCACCGTTTATGATGTGTGTGTGGGGAGGGAGAACATTGTTAGGGTCAGTCTCACTATTCGTTTGTGAAAGAGTGGTTAGTGGATGGTGATGACTAGGTACCTCTATTCTTTCACTGCTAAATTACATACGACTAGCGTTGATAGCCCTCGTGTAGCTTCAGCCCAATGTAAATCAAAGCAATAGTATCTTCAGACAAATCTGATAATCTAACAACTTTTGAACATTTTGGTTTGGTTCTTTAAAGTGTAGAAACTTTGGATTCACGTTTTGAAGAATGTTTCTGAAAGAAAGCAAATTTCAAGGTTGATGATTAATAGTACAACTATATTGAAGATGAAGAAATAGATTCATACAAGAGAAGGGAACAGAGATAAAGTTTTCAATATTTTACATATTCAGTATTTAAAGTAAAAAAATCTTGATGACGAGAAACCCACTTCAGATAAAAATGTATATCAGAATGTCTGGTATGGGTTGTAACACATTTATTGTATATCAGAATGGCTGGTATGGTTACTGACACTTACATTGTATATCAGAATAGCTGGTATGGGTACTAACACTTCTATTGTGTATCAGAATAGCTGGTATAGGTACTAACACTTCTATTGTGTATCAGAATGTCTGGTATGGGTACTAACACTTATATTGTGTATCAGAATAGCTGGTATGGGTACTAACACTTGTATTGTGTATCAGAATAGCTGGTATGGGTACTAACACTTCTATTGTATATCAGAATGTCTGGTATGAGTACTAACACTTATATTGTATATCAGAATGGTTAGTATGGGTCCTAACAGTTGTATTGTATATCAGAATGGCTGGAATGGGTACTAAAACTTGTATTGTACATCAGAATAGCTGGTATGGGTACCAACACTTGTATTGTATATCAGAATGGCTGGTATGGGCACTAACACTTTAATTGTATATCAGAATGGTTGGTATGGGTACTAACAGTTGTATTGTATATCAGAATAGCTGGTATGGGTACTAACACTTGTATTGTATATCAGAATGGCTGGTATGGGTACTAACACTTGTATTGTTTATCAGAATGTCTATGGGTATAGTTACTAACACTTGTATTGTATATCAGAATGGTTGGTATGGGTACTAACAGTTGTATTGTATATCAGAATAGCTGGTATGGGTACTAATATTTGTATTGTATATCAGAATGGCTGGTATGAGTACTAACACTTGTATTGTATATCAGAATAACTGGTATTGGTAGTAACACTTTTATTGTATATTAGAATGCCTGGTATTGGTACGAACACTTGTATTGAGAAGGAGAGAAAAACGTTTCGACCTTCCTAGGTCATCTTCAGGTTAAGGAAGAGAGAGTTTCCAAGTGGCCGTTGCCGGACACATCTCTTAGTGACGAGTGTATAAACAGATACGGAAAGTTTTTCAACCATTGATGAAATAAAACATTGTTATTTTACTGTCAACACAAGGGCAAACTGCTATCTGCAGTGTCGTGTATAGAAACAACATAAACCACGATAAGGTCTTCCCCCAGTTTTAGTTAACCTATAGCTGGCAGAAAAGCCTAATTTACACCCTGAACTGTCCTTGCGGGCAGCCTGAAATTTTTACTTGGGGCACTCAACCCTGTGACTAAGCATCGGGAATGTATTGCTTGTGCTTACAAGACACTGCTGGACAGAGCAGCAGATCAAGGAGCTTGCTTGATCGATGTTCACAGGTGTCCGCGACACACGCTTCAAAACCACAGTCGTAATATTTGTCTGTTCATTCTGTCATTGTTAATTTGTTATGTTACTTAATAGCATTACATACAAAGTAAGTTTTACTTTGCAGGTAACATGTTTATCAAACAAATGAAGACAACATGTTCTACTCAGTGTTCCTCTTTATTGAATCACTAAATGTCAACACAAGTATATATTATGTGTACTGAAAGTTTGCCAAATTTCATACAGATACACAAGTCGTATCGATACAGTCCTATCGAATTCTTCATGGTAAGTACTCGCATGTTTCTCTTTTATCGACACATTTTTAATATTTAGTGTTTGAATTAATTAAATACAGAAACAGACAAGGAAAGCTATTCAACCATTGATGAAACAAAACATGCCTATTTTACTTTCAAAACAATGGTAAACAGCTATCTGCAGTGTCGTGTGTGGAAGCGTCATAAACCATGAGAAGGTCTACCCCCCCCTGGTACATCTGTACAGCATACATGTCTGATTGACTACTTAAGCATCTGTAAAACATACATATCGTGTTGATTACTTTACTGATACCACTCAACAACTAAATTACCCTGTACAACTGATATCTGGTTCACTAGATTACCCTGTACAACTGAACAACATAGATATCTGGTTCACTAGATTACCCTGTACAACTGAACAATATAGATACCTGGTTCACTAAATTACCCTGTACAACTGAACAACATAGATATCTGGTTCACTAAATTACCCTGTACAACTGAACAACATAGATACCTGGTTCACTAAATTACCCTGTACAACTGAACAACATAGATACCTGGTTCACTAAATTACCCTGTACAACTGAACAACATAGATACCTGGTTCACTAAATTACCCTGTACAACTGAACAACATAGATACCTGGTTCACTAAATTACCCTGTACAACTGAACAACATTGATACCTGGTTCACTAAATTACCCTGTACAACTGAACAACATAGATATCTGGTTCACTAAATTACCCTGTACAACTGAACAACATAGATATCTGGTTCACTAAATTACCCTGTACAACTGAACAACATAGATATCTGGTTCACTAAATTACCCTGTACAACTGAACAATACAGATACCTGGTTCACTAAATTACCCTGTACAACTGAACAACATAGATACCTGGTTCACTAAATTACCCTGTACAACTGAACAACATAGATATCTGGTTCACTAAATTACCCTATACAACTGAACAACATAGATACCTGGTTCACTAAATTACCCTGTACAACTGAACAACATAGATACCTGGCTCACTAAATTACCCTGTACAACTGAACAACACAGATACCTGGTTCACTAAATTACCCTGTACAACTGAACAACATAGATGTCTGGTTAACTTCTTTACTGGTGCATCTGTACAACAGACACACCTGGTTGACTAATTTACTGCTACACCTGTACAACACATATGCATGTTTGACGACTTTACTGATACGTCTGTACAACACACATGCCTGGTTGTGTATTTTACTGATAACTCTGGACAACATACATGCCTGGTTGACTACTGATACCTTTAAACAACATGCCTGGTTCATTAATTTACCTATACATCTGAACAATGTCATTCCTAGTTGACTACTTCACTGGTACATCTGTACAACATACAACTTTAAATAATAATTATGAATCTGTACGAACAATTTTACTCAGATATACTTTAAACTTTATAATTTTGTAATATTTATTGAGTGTAAGTCACAAAGATGTGAGAAACCAATCGAGACTTTCATGTTTGTTTATATGCGAAGTCTGACGAGATTTCCCAGTATAAAATTTAGCTTTTGTTTTTAACCCTTAATCCCATAGCCTATGGACGTATTTTAACAATAGACAATATACCTATTGTTTTTTTAACTCTAATCCCAAATTCTATTATTGTATTTGATAACTAATTATAATTTCTTGACATAGTAAATACTCAAGCCTCGTTTGTCGTACAATTTTCTTAGAGGTTTACCTTTTACAGACTTTTTATCTCACCCTTTTATGATGTTACAGAATTCGATCTAAACACCAATCAGTGAAGTGAAGACCGACTTTGAAAGCAGCTGTAGACAATATTTGATTGGACAGAGAACATTATTTACTACTTGTTTTATAAACATCGTGAACAGTAGTGTCTGTCCATCAGTTCATCTGTCGTCTGTTTATGGTATCCTTTTCTCCCGCTGAGTTTGAAAAAGCGGACGAAGTCAAAGTTCGACATTAACTATTTAAATAACGAAAGAACAGGTACGAATAATATTAATAACAAACAGAATATTCTACACTAACTTGTTAGGAATTAATAACACTGTCATTTAAAAATTAAAATGTAACGTAACGGTTTGTTATTGTTGAGTGGCTTTCAACAGAACACTTCCTGTACAAACATGGAACATCAAACATAGAAAACAAAAACCATTTTGACACACTTACTCTAGAGTATCACAAAATTTTACAATTTGTTTTTATCACTTGTAATAACATGTGTATTCTTTCAACTTTAAAGTTTGTTTCTTTGTAGTGCCTATTTGTGTATTTTAATCTAATCATAAAACATTTTGTGGTTCTCTCTATTTTTATATTTCATATAATACGACTGTATAATACATACATACATTACATGCATATATACACACACCCATACACACATATCTAGAGACGACATGTATGACTTGTCACATCTCAAACTTTTTTATCTGAGATATACACTAACAAAATGTTATCCACGTAATCGCGAATAATGATCCTTTGTTCATGCTCCAGGTACAATTTGTGCCTTACAAAATGTAAGTTTAAAGGAGAAATGGTCTTTTTTATAACTAAACTTTGAACACAATTTGTACCTTACAAAAGTAAGTTTAAAGGAGAAATTGTCTTTTTTTATGACTAAACTTTGAACATCTGTTTTTTTCCCACTGTTATCCCACTTTTTTCTGTTTTATATTTCTGTCTTTATTTTCCTTCTCTTATGCGTACGTCATACATTTATAACAATTTATAACCACCATTTTGACCAAGTAATTATTTTTGTTAAGAATAACAATGTTATTGTCGGACGATGTTACATAAATATTTTTATTTAATGATAGTTCTTTTAAAAGATTTATTCAGGGCTTAAAATGGTGAGGACAAATATTAGACATAAATTTATAAAAAGTAGAAAAGGCAGACTTCTTTATTTTCGTCATGAAAAAGTAACTGAGTCGATAAAGAGTTATTTTATCTTTCGTAAGAAGGTCCGTTTGACACCTGTATTGTGATTTGAAAGTGTAAACTATATTAGGTACATAGAGTTTACGTGGTGGAAGAGAGAACTGAAGACTTTTAGCTAGCACTGATTCACACTGACTATTTATGTTATAATTACATAGGTTAACAATCTGGTCGCTAGGATGAAACTAGGAATGAATGCTGTTAAACAGTCAGTTCAGTCTCAAATTTTGTACATGTTCACACTGAACAATTTGTCTTCGTTCCATTGGTTCCACTTGTTTAGTACAATGGTGTAATCAACACTGGTATCAACGATTCTAAGGTTAGTACAGCACACTTTGAACTTTTCAGTGAAATTTATGTTCTGTTGATGTTTTGTTTGAAATTCTTGATCCAACTCCACAAAACATGCTCACCCTTTATGATATGTGTGTGGGGGAGGAGAACATTGTTAGGGTCAGTCTCACTATTCGTTTGTGAAAGAGTGGTTAGTGGATGGTGATGACTAGGTACCTCTATTCTTTCACTGCTAAATTTCGGACGACTAGTGTAGATAGCCCTCGTGTAGTTTTAAGCCAAATGTAAAACAAAACAATAGTATCTTCAGACAAATCTGATAATCTATCGACTTTTGAACATTTCGGTTTGTTTCTTTAAAGTGAATAAACTTTGGATTCACGTTTCGAAGAATGTTTCTGAACGAAAGCAAATTTCAAGGTTGATGATTAATAGTATAACTATATTGAAGATGAAGAAATAATACAACAGAAGGGAACAGACATAAAGTTTTCAATATTTTACAGATTCAGTATTTAAAGCAAAAAAAAAACAATTATTGATGACGAGAAACCCACTTCAGATAAAAATGTATATCAGAATGGCTGGTATAGGTACTAACACTTTTACTGAGAAGGAGAAAAAACGTTTCCTAGGTCATCTTCAGGTAAAGAAAGAGAGAGTTTAATCAGTGATGTCGAGAAACCCACTTGTTGAGAAATTTATATGTTGAGAATTTCTCAACCCAAACGAGCCATTTTTGCATATAAAAGAGAGAGTTTGCAAGTGGCCGTTGACGGACACATGTCTTAGGGACGAGGGTATAAACGGATACGGGAGAAACAGATACGGAAAGTTATTCAACCATTGATGAAATAAAACATGGTTATTTTACTGTCAAAACAAGTGCAAACTGCTATCTGCAGTGTCGTGTATAGAAACAACATAAACCACGAGAAGGTCTTACCCCAGTTTTAGTTAACCTATAGCTGGCAGAAAAGCCTAATTTATACCCTGAACCGCCCTCGCAGGCAGACTAAAATTTTTATTTGGGGCACTCAACCATGTGACTAAGCATTACTGGTACATCTGTACAACATACATATTGTGTTGACCACTTTACTGATACCACTCAACAACATAGATGCTTGGTTCATTAAATTACCCTGTACAACTGAACATCATGCATGTCTAGTTGACTACTTCACTGGTACATCTGTACAACGTACAATTTTAAATAATAATTATGAATCTGTACGAATAATTTTACTCAGATTTTCTTTGGACTTTATAATTTTGTAATATTTATTGAGTGTAAGTCACAAAGATGTGAGAAACCAATGGAGACTTTCATGCTTTTTTATATGTAAAGTCTGACGAGATTCCCCAGTATACAATTTACCTATTGTTTTTTAACTTCTAAACCCTAATCCTATTATTGTATTTGTTATCTAATTCTCATTTCTTGACATAGTAAATACTCAAGCCTCGTTTTTCGTACAATTTTCTTAGAGGTTTACTTTTTACAGACTTTTTATCTCACCCTTTTATGATGTTACAGAATTCGATATAAACACCAATCAGTGAAGACTGACTTTGAAACAGCTGTGGACAATATCTGAATGTGATTGGACAGAGAACATTATGTACTACTTGTTTTATACATACTGTGAACCGTGGTGTCTGTCCGTCAGTTCATCTTCTCCTGTTTATAACGGCTTCACTTCTCATGTTGAGTGTGAAAAGCTATGGATGAAGTCAAAGTACAACATCAACTTTTTTAAATATCAGTAGAATAGGTATGAATAATGTTAACAACAAACAGGATATTTTACACTAACTTGTTATGAATTAATAACACTATGTATCAGAATTTAAAATGTGACATAACGGTTTGTTATTGTTAAATTGTTCTTAGCAAACCACTTGCTATACAAACATAGAAAACCAAAACTCATGTAACACACTTACTCTACAGTATTATACAATCTTACAATTTGTCTTTAGTCACTGCTACACGAGGGCTATTTGCGCTAGTCGGCCATAATGTAGCAGAAAGACCAGATGGAAGTCAAGTAGTCATCGCAACCAACCGCCAAGTCTTGGTCTACTATTTTGTACTATTTGCTGGTGTATATCTCATCATATACAAAGATGGATCACCATTAGGTTCCTCGACTCAAATCACTACAAGTTGATGTATATATAAATAATTTACGTAGGTTCTCATACACTTTCTCGCTCCATTTACTATGATAAATGTATTTATACATACACATATATATGTATGTACATAGATGTAGACGGACGAGAATTTAAATAGAAATGTTGATTGTTATTTTTTTAGGGTAACACTGTCTTCTCAGTCAACGTTGTACGAATGTTGATGACGAAGCCACGGATGGACAATTCCTCAGAAACTGCGCATGTCAGGTAGATATTAGTGGTTGTCTGATTTAATAACAAGCTCAGCGATGGTAAAAACTATTTTAAAATTTTAAGAAAAATAAACATGAGTATCTAGAAAATTATGGGAAAATATCAGTATATTTAGTGAAGTATTTGTTGTATTTTTTACTTTATAAGTAATTCTATCTTTTTAAAAGTAGTAACATAGAAATTCAAAAACGTTCTGGTGTTTGTCCTGTTTGGCATTGTTAAGAATTTTACTGATTACTTCAATTACCACTCCTCAACATATTTCACACCTGAACATTGATAATAAAACTGTAAACAGTTTCAGGTTTGTTTTGTTTTATTTTAATCAATAGCTTAACCTTTTAATGTATTCCTATACATCAGAATTCCCAGATGTTGAGTGATTTATAGAACTGTGTATTCTTAAAAAAGCTCATTACCTTATTACAATAAAATTTATGTCAGGCTGTGACTGTTATATAAGATTAAATATTAAAATAAATAGATACAGCTTAAAGGATTTTTCAAAATCTATAAAATAAAAATCAGTCGTAACCTCAGAATCACTAGAAACAAAAGTCCACGAAACGTATTAGGGATTTTATTGAAAAGAAATGTAAACAGCTTTCCAAAGGAAAATAAATATCAGAAGAGAATAAATAACTGTTTTATAGGAAAGTCATCAAAGCTACTGCGCTTCTTTTCCGTTTACTCGGAATCACTTATCTTCTGCATCAGTCCTCATGACGATACTCACCTAGAGAGGGAGTGCATGGTAACTAACGCCTTGTTGTAGTCCTCCAAGTAAGTATTTCAAGTCTGATTTTATATGAACGGGGAAAGCAGAAAAATGTGGGTGTGGTTTTACTGGCCATAAATCTGTTATTTTCACATCGCTTCCAAATCCTTGACAGTGCTGGATATTAAACCTTACGGTCCGTCCAGTTACTATTATTTCTGTATCTTACACAGTTCGTAAGTTTGTGTGTGTGTTTTCTTATAGCAAAGCTACATCGGGCTATCTGCTGAGTCTGCTGAGGGAAATAGAATCCCTGAATTTAGCGTTGTAAATCCTGGACTTACCGCTTTACCAGCGGAGGGAGGGACAGTTCGAAAACTGTCTGACAGAATATTTATTAATCATTTCTTTGGTATGTCAATGTATGTATAACCACAACTATCTGGCTATAATTCTTAAGCCTCCTGAACTAACTAAAAGAACAACAGTGGGAAATTATCATTACTTAAACTTAAGTCAAATTATTTACCGACAAACTAACTCAGTGTAACATCTGAACTGGTCATCACCAACCACTGCCTAATCTTGGGCTACTCCTTTACTTACTAATATTGAAGGTCACATAATGACACCTCAACGGCTGAAAGAGCGGCCACGTATAGTAACTAAGGAGACAAGATATTAAAATGAGAACCGAACTGTGCGAAGAAAAAATTTTATGGAAGAAAGTTTCTCACACTGCTGTTCATGGGTACTTCGTCCAGCACAATTTGTAGGTATAAAGTTTTCTATAAATATTTTAATTGTATATTCCCATGGAAACATTTTATACATCTGAATTAAATTCTTAAAATAAGAAACAAAAGTTAGACAATTAGTAAGTAACATTCACTTTACTCCACAACCAGTGAGAAGCCTAGTAATTAATGTTAGCAAATACTTGTCTGTTTTCAATAACGTCGTGTTGAAAAGTTTAGAAAAATTGAACATTTTCTATAAAAAAAGAGAGAATCTTTTTACGACACGTACTGCATGGGAAAGGTTTTCGGACTGTTCTAATATACACTATATTTTATTATCTGTTAAATGTGGTACCGTTTATTGAAAAAATAAGTTTTAAACTCCATTTCTTAAAACTGTATCTATAAATTATATCAATAAAAAAAGATATAATCAAATCTTCCTATTGAAAGTAGGGCTCTTGTTATACGAAGAGTACTTAATATTCATTACTATGGAAAAACAAACGCTTGTTGTTCGTATCGCAGTTACTTTTAAAATTATCCGAATTTAGAATGTTAAAGTGGGAATTTTTTATAGATTTTTCTTTATAGAAACATTTGATGAATAGTGACACACTGTATTTATTATTTCAGTCAAATAGACACAGATATGCACGTCATGTCGTTTATGTAATAGTGAGATTAGAAAATATAACTTAATTGTTTATATTGGATTTACCTAAAATATATATCCTGAATGTTATATAATGCTGCATTTGTTAATATGTAGCGTAAAATATCTTACATATTCCACATTCACTATTTAAAGCAAAACAAAAATAATACATTATTTCTACCTAAATAACTAAAATACATTGCTGAAATAACAATTATTTAATCAAAACTAAAATATATAGAAAGTTAATTGCTAAAAATAAAAAAAAAATCTTCATATTTTAAATGGAACGATTTGAATGAAGACTACATGATATTCGGTGTTGGTTAAAGTTGTTTGATGTAGATGGTTTCTTTAAGTACGAATTCCAGATCAGTGTCATCCCTACAAAGAATATTTATATTTTATAGTTCGTGTCCTGTTTCTTCACTATGTTAGCGTATAAACGAAAACCATGTGTCACCGAACATTTCTGTGTGTTTTCATGAACAATCCCGTATTTTATTAGTTCTTACTACTAGATGGCGATCGGCTTTCTCAGTACATCAGGCCATGCAGTTTTCTTGGGTGAAAATATGGACAAGTTCTGAACAAAGATAAATTTGGATGTCTTTAGTCAGAAGAAATCCATTCTGTATGATATGGGGTTAAACTTAATCTGGAACTAAAACATAATTTGTGAGTTATAAAAAGCGGTTACCAATCACCATATTGATCTGTATTTTTTATCCTATTTTTAACTTAACTGTTTTTTTTATCCAACACCAACTTGTAAGCACCTTTCACATGTTGAGTGCACACTCACATATCATATTTTAAACTTTAAGTGAAACATAATTATAAATGTATACTAACAGTTTTATTCATAAATACTTTAGACTTTATAATTGTGAATCACTCATTCAGTATATGTCAAAAATTAAACCAATCCAGACTTTCATGTTTCTTTAAATGTGAACGAGCTTCTCCAATAGACAACCTACCTATTAGTCCACCTTCTTTCCCATGGTAGAGTGGGGAGCATCTTAGTAAACACAATACATATAAATTAGTCCACCTTCTTTCCCATGGTAGAGTGAGGAGCAATTTAGTAAACACACTAGATATAAATTAGTCCACATTCTTTCCCATGATAGGGTGGAGAGCATCTAAGTAAACACAATACATATAAATTAGTCCACCTTCTTTCCCATGGTAGAGTGGGGAGTATCTTAGTAAACAAAATACATATAAATTAGTCCACCTTCTTCCTCATGGTAAAGTGGGGTTCATCTTAGTAAACACAATACATATAAATTAGTCCACATTCTTTCGCATGATAGGGTGGAGAGCATCTTAGTAAACACAATACATATAAATTAGTCCACCTTCTTTCTTATGGTAGAAATCTTAGTAAACACACATATAAATTAGTCCACCTTCTTTCCCATGGTACAGTGGGGAGCATTTTAGTAAACACAATAAATATAAATTAGTCCACCTTCTTTCCCATGGTAGAGTGGGGAGTATCTTAGTAATCGCAATACATATAAATTAGTCCACCTTCTTTCCCATGGTAGAGTGGGGAGCATCTTAGTAAACACGATACTTATAAATTAGTCCACCTTCTTTCCCATGACAGAGTGGGGAGCATCATAGTAAACACATTACATAAAAATTAGTCCATCTTCTTTCCCATGATAGACTGGTGAGCATCAGAGTAAACACAATACATATAAATTAGTTCACCTTCTTTCCCATGATAGACTGGTGAGCATCTTAGTAAGCACAATACATATAAATTAGTCCACCTTCTTTCTCATGGTAGAGTGGGGAGCATCTCAGTAAACACATATAATCAGTGTTGTCGAGAAACCCACTTTGTAGAGAAATATACATGCAAAATCGGCTCGTTTGGGTTGAGAACATATTTTACATGGAAGAGCGAACAATGTTTCGACCTTTTTCGGGCATCGTCAGGTTCACGAAGAAAGAGGTAACTGACCGGAAGCTGACCACATGTTTCAAAGGGTTTGTGTAACTGAAAGTTGGAATGTAGAGGGCGGTGTTAGATGTTTGAATATATAATTTTATTTATTTTATTATATTAATATAGGTATAAAGGCGTTCCTTTATATTGGTTTATTTTGGGTTTAAGTTGTTGTATAAGTAAGGCCTCTTTAATTTTGCGTTTGTTTATGTTTGTTTCTTTATTTAGTATTTGAGTGTTTTCTATCGTTATGTTGTGTTTATTTGACTTGCAGTTTTCGAAAACGTGTGAAGGTGACTTTTTATGTTCTTTGAATATGGTTTCCATTTTTCTACTTGTTTCTCGAATATAGAAGTTGTGACAGTTATCACATTGTATTTTATAAATAATGTTGGTGTGGTGTTTGTCAGTATAGTTTTTACATAGTATAGACCTCAGTTTTGTGCCTGGTTTTTGAATAAATTTGGTATTAACTGGAATGTCATATTTTGTTACTAGTTTTTGCCAAATGTTGGTTATTTCTTTGCTGATGTCAGGAATATATGGCATACAGTAGTATATAGTTTTGTGATTATTTAATTCGTGGGATATATTTAATTTTATTAGTTGATTTTGCTTTTTGTCTATGTGTGTACGTATAATGTTTTATATGATTTGTGGAGGAAACTTATTGATGTTGATGAAGTATTGTTTCATTTTGTCTAATTCGTCGTTAATTTTATGTGGTGAACATAGTTTATGGCTGTATTTATTTGGTTTCTTAGTATGTTGAGTTTTTGTTTTGTTTCATGTGCTGAGTCCCAAGGAATGTATAGTCCAGTATGGGTGATTTTTCGGTGGATTTCTGTTTTGAAATGTGTGTCGGTTCTTGTAATTTTGAGGTTAAGAAATGATATTAGATTGCTTTCTTCCTGTTCATTGCGTTCTTCCTGTTTATACTATGTAAAAACTACACTGACAAACACCACAAAAAAGTTATTTATAAAATACAATGTGATAACTGCCACGACTTCTATATTGGAGAAGCAATTAGAAAAATGGAAACCAGATTAAAAGAACATGAAAAGTCACCTTCACTCGTTTTCGAACACTGCAAGTCAAATAAACACAACATAACCATAGAAAACACACAAACACTAAATAAAGAAACAAACATAAACAAACGCAAAATTAAAGAAGCCTTACTTATACAACAACGTAAACCCAAAATAAACCAATATAAAGGAACGCCTTTATACCTATATTAAATGTAATAAAATAAAATTATATTATATATTCAAACATCTAACACCGCCCTTTACATTCCGACACCCAGTTACACAACTACTTTCAAAGATGTGGTCAGCTTCCGGTCAGTTACCTCTTTCTTCGTGAACCTGACGATGACCGAAGAAGATCGAAACGTTGTTCGCTCTTCTGTGTAAAATATTTTCTCAACCCAAACGAGCCGTTTTTGCATATATATTACAATACATATAAATTAGACTACCTTCTTTCCCATGGTAGAGTGGGGAGCATCTTAGTAAACACAATACATATAAATTAGTCCACCTTCTTTCCCATGGTAGAGTGGGGAGCATTTTAGTAAACACAATACATATAAATTAGTTTACCTTCTTTCTCATGGTAGAGTGGGGAGCATCTTAGGAAACACAATACATATAAATTAGTCCACCTTCTTTCCCATGATAGGGTAAGGAGCATCTTAGTAAACACAATACATATAAATTAGTCCACCTTCTTTCTCATGATAGGGTGGGGAGCATCTTAGTAAACACAATACATATAAATTAGTCCACCTTCTTTCTCATGATAGGGTGGGGAGCATCTTAGTAAACACAATACATATAAAGTAGTCCACCTTCTTTCCAATGATAGGGTAAGGAGCATCTTAGTAAACACAATACATATAAATTAGTCCACCTTCTTTTCCATGGTAGAGTGGGGAGCATCTTAGTAAACACAATACATATAAATTAGTCCACCTTCTTTCCAATGATAGAGTGGGGAGCATCTTAGTAAACACAATATATATAAATTAGTCCACCTTCTTTCCCATGATTGGGTGGGGAGCATCTTAGTAAACACAATACATATAAATTAGTCCACCTTCTTTCCCATGATTGGGTGGGGGGCATCCTAGCCAACACAATACATCTAAACTGGTCCACCTCCTTTCCATACCAGATCTCCAAAGAACGAGCCTGCAGGAGATGGTATGAATAGAGTTTCTCGGTATGTTCTTTGGCTGCTACAGCTCCTTCTGAAACAAGATAAACCTTTTAACACAGTTAAGATGTCTTCTCTGTTCGTTTGTCTTAGAGAATTTTCTCTTTAGACAATTGCCATCTTGGCTCATGAGATTTCTCATAATTCAGCATATGTCTTCCAACAATCTTAGAAACACTAACTTCCTATTTTCTAGTTCTCTCTGTGGTATTTAAAAATTGTTTTGTAGATTTACTAGTTTTTAATAACAGAGATTTGCTTTGTTTCTCGAATTACATATTTTTTGTATTTATTAACGTAGAAGTCAATACTACTATTTCTCTATCCTTTGTGAGAGAAGAATGTTTATACATAAGTGAAATTTCAACAGTGGCGAGGAGATGAAAGGTACATGTTGGTGACGTGACAGCCACTTTTCATATATTAGTGAACACCATTCTGTAGCCTGCAACTTTATTCACATATATTTGACACTCTTTCATCCCTTCGATGTCAATAGGAATTTCAGCAGAAGGTCAGCTTGTTTGTTTACGTTCATCTACTTCTAAGGCTATGTGAACTTCCCACTGAGGACAGTATTCGACCATCCTCTCATTATGTGGGCTTAATTTCTCATGTATATTCCATTTCAGGTCTTTTTTCCTCTTTCACAATCCCGTTTGTATAAATCTAATCGTGATGTATTATTTGTTTTTCATCAGTTACTTACATCTGCATACATACTGATTTCTTTTCACACAAACTATATTTCCAGGACTATATGTGTGGTACTCGTAGTCTTACTGATTCATTGATTAAGAATTATAGTTATTTTTACATGCACTATCTAGATTCAGAAACTGTGGTATAAATTTTGAATTTTTGGAAAGCTGACCCATTTATTCAGTTCAACTACCCAGTACACAATTACCCTGTCTTTTCCTGAACCTTCTTTGTTTGCCTCCTTGACTTTATGTTTTCATCTCATTTCAGAAGTACTTCATAGAGATGCTGTTCCCTTTGAAATGATTCTTGTTCCATCCTATTTTCTGCTGTGGCTTGTTCTATACAATGTTTCTTCCTCTGGTCCCACATGTCAAATAACGGATGGATTACAACCATTCTTACACATAGGATTTCTCTCCAGTTCTTTTCTCTCTAACGATCAGTTCTAAACCTGTTCAATTTCATCCACTTTGAAAACTATTCCGTTTTCTTTAGGTGTGAAGAAATTTACCAATCATCTTACAAGGTTTTACTTGATGTCCTTAAAAAGACACGGAGGGGAGTTAGTTATTAATCTGTGCAAAGTTTTCATTTAGAAAAGTTCTCTTCACTTCGTTGGATCATTATTCCATATTCAGGTCTATATTACAAACGCCTTTCTTCCTATTCCCATTACAGAGTTCTCTAGATGCTTCCTTTTCTACATCCACTGATGTTATAATTTATTGTTTCAAACACTACATTGTCTCCTATAATTTCAGTCACGTGGTCAAAGCGTGTACTCCACATCTTCGTTGACTTGGTCTGTGGTTTCGTTATTACATGCAAGATAGCCTTCTGTTTTCATACTCATGGAAAGAGTCCTCCAGTTATATCTTTGATGGTAGAAACCCATTTTGGATGAATTGACAAAATGTTCAAATCCTTACTCACTCCAACCCAATACTTTATCCTCTTGACCCAACCATTTTCACTGTTTCCTACTGTGCTCGAGAAACTCGTTGTGGCTAGATAATCTATTACCGCTGTTTTGGTTCCTTCACTTTGAATCGTACCAAACCCACACCTCTTCAGAAATGTTGTGTTTACTGATTGTGATACATCATTGAACAACAATTCATCTTAAACATATGTTCCAGCATAAGCAATTCTTACACATTAGTGTACCCGACCTCTGTTCTGTTAATTGGACATGTTTGTATTCCTTACCACTGCTAGTGAATTGTTTGATTATGATCCATTCTGATAAATTCGTGGTGATTTTTTACATCAATTATAGAGCAGGTATGAGATCTTTAATTCCTTTTTAAAACACTCGACCGTCATGATTCGGCATCCATCCAATGTATTTGCTGTATAGATTCTTATGTATTTGAAGCGATTAATTTGAAAACAGATCATTTGTATCATGATCTGCCTATCAAATAGCCGCTTCACTCACAAGTTTTCTGATGCGTATGTGTTCATTTGGGTAATTACGACTTATTTTTTCTTTAATAATGAAATTTCATGAGTGGAGCAGTATAGAGGGAGCTATTAAACAATAACATCATTATTCATTAATAAGAATCACGTGAGTTCAGATTGAAGTTGCCTAAAAACTAGTGTCACGCAGATACTCAAGGCAGATGTTCACAGAAGATATAATCTCTGTATGAAATGGTAAGCGTCTAATGGAAACACATTTTCAAGTAAGAAAATGTTAACTTTTTTCAAAACCAGATGTCTTCTGAACTAACCAGTTGGAGATAATAAAATGGGGGTTCCAATCTTCATCTGTACATTTGACACAATAGTTTTATGATGTGTTAAAATTTTTCCTTCTTGTTTTTACTTTAACGTTTTTCATGCTGTTTATTACTATTGATTTTGTACAGTTATTAAGTAATTGTAGTTTCAAAATTCACTCCATTTAAACACGAATCTTAAATTTCGTGTTACTGTTCATACACTTTTCACCTGGGATATTTTTCAACACATTTCTCAATCGGTCTGAATTTTCTTTCTTTTCGTTTAGATTGATGCAGTCTTAATCTGTCTACTAGTGAAGTAATTTCTTTACTGGAGGTAATAGCTGTAATGGAAGTCCTTATACCTTTGAGTCACACTCACTTTCACATCTGTTACTGAGTATAACAGAATCAATGGAACCTGGTATCCATTACTCAATACCTATAAGATCCTTTGTAGAGTGTGTTCTTTCAATACCCAAGTGTTCTGATAGTTATATAATCAGTGAAATACTCAACCTCTGTACACATTTACCATCCATCTCATAAAAAACAGTCATAACTTTTTTGGTCCCCAATACCACATCGTTTTGCTTAGATAGTAAATTAATTCTATTTAGTTAGACCAAGTTACTTATATATGTTTCCTTCTCAAGGTTTTATACGTCACTCAGTCCACACCTGCATCTGTCCTTTTGATAACACATTTATGGACAGCTCAAACTTAATTTCCAGTCCTTATCCTTCTTCACAAAATACCCCCCTCTTAGTACTTCCCCTTAAATATCACTCATTCATCAGACTCGGTATCAAATTATCATTCCACTATCACCACTCTCCGGTTTCAAACGTGGCTTTTGGATTAACTGTACATGTAGCTTATTTACTTTTCATTTCTATATATCATTTTTCCTGTACTATACTACACTAGAGAATGTTATAACTGTACAATCTCCTGCTGGTTAGTTTGTGGTAAAACTGGTTTTAGAAAAGTACTGGACCAACCAAATAGTATTAGTTGGTTAAGAAACCCCTGTCATATCTTCTTCAAAAGGTTTATTCCCAGGTGGTCTGGTATAGAAAGGAGACAGACAGGTCGAGATGCACTGTGTTGGCTAGGATATCACACATTACCATGGGAAAGGTGGACCAACCATCATAGCTACAATTAAGGATGTCATCCTTTTGACACCCAGTTTAGTGAAACGTACTGTCAACATGGGCGAAGACTGTATCTGGTTATGAGCGTTGTTCCACATGTGTTTTCCTCTGGGTTGGGATGTTGCACTCCAATAGAGATGCATTTGGACACTTTCCGAAGGGTGCTCATCACTGTTTCCTCAACCAAGTCAGTGTGAGTTTAGGTAAGATATCGACTCACACTTCTGGTACTTCTTTTCTTGGAGGCGGCTGCGACAGTAGAAGTAGTCACGTTCCTGTTGAAACCTTGGGTAGGTGGAACTAGTGTCGGCAGAAACTGAACAGTAAAGCCATCTTATGAGAAGTGGTATCTATCGGAAATATAATTACGGTGTATGAGAAATATTAAGTTTCATAAATTCACAATCAACGTACAATAACTTTTTCTTTAAAAAATATAGACACTACATATGTCAAGCAAAGCTAAAAATCGACATTACCAAAACTGTATTCAAATTTTATGTGTGTATTTTAGTGTATATATAAATAACCATAAATAAACGTATTTTCTGGTCCTTCTGTTTGTAAGTTCAAAAGTAGAATTATTTGACTTTCTTTATACAAAATATTTACCATCATAACTTATCAGAGTGTTTAACTTGTAAAGGCAGATCGCAGATATAATGACACATTTAAATGAAATAACAGTAATATCTGATTCTATGTAGTCCAAAACATCAATTATGCTAAGGATATTGTTGAAACATGTTATTGAGAAGAGATTCAAAGAGACTATATCCACATGTTCAGATTATTTATTGATACGAATAATTGAAATCATGTATATGTTTTTGCAATAAGATTTGATCAAAACTGTAGGTGTGCTGTATAAATATAATTATAAAAAAACAACAATTAAAGACTGAATTATTTAAACAGTGAACAGACAGTTTGTCTGATATATTTTCATTACAATGGTTCTTAACCAATATGAGGAATTTCTTTACATTTGTTAATTTCAATACAACTACGTACTGAAAATACAAAGTACTAACTAATTTACATTTTATCGTATATTTGTATAGTTCTACTATTATTAGATAGGCTTGTTTAAAAGATTCTAGCAAACAAGTTTTTAAATCTTCATAACATGTTCGATCCTACCTGATTCATTCAATACTAAATTATTATTTAACAGAAACTGATCAAGAAAGCATTTCTATATTTACTGAAATATTAAAATTGTTCATGTATGATGATTTAATACATTTTATATTTTTAGTAGTATGCACAGGGTTCAGAATGTTATGTTAAAATAATGTTGAATAATCAAATCAACATCTTGAATATAAGGTTCCAGTGGTACAGTAACAACATTATTTGTAATTTAGTATGTAGTTGGATGTCACTAATACTTTGTCACAGTTGGGAATGTATGTGATGATCATGAAAAATAATCATGTACATGGATTGTGAAGATATGTTCACATGAAGGACTTTTCAAGATGGAGATAATCCTTAAACTTGAATTAAGAAACAAGGCAACATACATCAACATTTTCAACAACTTTCACTAACACCTATACCTTCATTGGTATACCTTCATTAACACTATATTAGTCCTGTATGACCAGATGAGTAGTCCCAATGTGAGAGTGACGGGTTCGAATCCCTGTCCCACCAAACATGCTTGTCCTTTCAACCAAGTGACGATCAATCTCATTTTTCATGACTAAAAGACCAGGTGAAGAGTTGGCGGCCTTTCACTGCTAAATTAGGAACGGCTAGCGGAGATAACTCTCATGTGACTTTAAACAAAGTTCAAGCTACACCAAACCAATTTACACAATATCACTGATATACTTTATTATGTAAGGGATATATTCGACTTTTATTTTGATATAGTTTCGGTGAAGTGGGTGTTTACTATAAGCTACTTCATTAATACCATTTTCACGATATTAACACCAATAACAGCTTCGCTTCAGTCACAGTGACACCCATGTTGATGTCTCAGAAGTCACAGTGACACTTGTAGAGGTAACTGAAAGCGGAGCTAGTTTTACTATCTGGCATTTTGTGTGTAAATATGACGAGTTTCTGTAACGTTTATTGCATACAGGAAAACCTTCTGTTTACAGTTTTGACTGATGATTTACATAAGGTAAAATGTCAGTAATTTGGAATGTCTATGACGAACTCCTATTTCAACCTTGCAACAATAACCACAGACTTAGCTGCCGTTCACAGAGACACAGTTATGGACATTCCAGACACAGAATACCTAGATGTTTTCTAATAGGCTGGGTGTACAGTGTCAGACTCGTTCATTTTGATGAGGTAGTCGAAAGTAAAGAACTGGTATAAAAATTGTTAAACTGGACCCAGATGTGTTCTATATAATCACCTGTACTTACTTAGCAGTATTTCATGTGTGGTGATGGGTGATATCTTTCTTTACCTAAAGAGAATCAGCTTGTTTGTCAGGTTGTTCGATAACGTTTACCACATTTTTTGTGTCAGACCTATATTGTTTGTTTTTGAAATTTCTCGCAAAGACTATCTGAGCTAGCCGTCCCTAGTTGAGTAGTTTAAGAAACGAGGAAGGCAGCTGGTCATCATCACCTACCGCCAACTCTTGGGCTACTATTTTATCAACTAGTACTGGGATTGACTCATTTTATAACGCCATCTCGACTGAAAACGCGAGCATGCTTGTTGTGACAGGGATTCGAGCCGTTTTCTTCAGATTACAAGTCGAGTACCCTAACCACCTGGCTATGCCGGGACGTTAGACCTGGAATCTAGATCTAATTGTTTATCTACACAACGCTTGTATAACGATACGCTACATGTACATTTTTAATTTACAGACCATATACTAGTAAAGTTTTTAATGTGTGATTTTATCCAAATATTCACATTTCGCGTAAAACAAGCACCACCTTCAGGCTGCTAAATATACTTACAGTTTCTGAGATAATATAATGTGTTGATGATATATGAGTAATTAATTTGTTAAAATGACTCAAAACTTACAAAAGTTCTATCTTCATATTGGTGAACTACTAATCCTGTTTGACAATAAAATAGTGAAAACATTAGGACCAACACGGTGATTAACTTAACAGTAGTTCACATATGAACAAAAGTTTATATATTAAGGGTGTATTTCACGTGCTACCCAATATATGTAATCATAACTTATGGTTGGGATAGAGTATTGTTTTAGTTGGGCTTGGTTGGGTCTGTATCACAAAATGTCTGTTTTTGAAGCATTTGTGATTATAATATTAATATTCGTGATGTACTCCGATAAAACAGTGGTGCATATTCAGATGTACATCTCTAAAATCAGTGGTTCGATTCTCTCGGTAGACGCAGGAGATAGCCCAATATTCATGATAATTTCATTCTCCGAAAGAAAACATTTTAATACGTTACGAATATGTTTGTAACTACGTCAGTCACAACCACTGTCCTACAGTCGTTTGTATGGGTTATAGTTCAACTAGAGGGTCAGGACTTGACTGTAAGTAGCACGTGCATAACAGGAATATGATGGTGTTACTCACGTGCAGCAGCCACATTATTCTGCATGGAGACACCAACAAAGATAACCAAAGGTCAACCCTGTATTTTTTTAACCAACTAGTATTATTACACGATTCATTTCTAAGTATTTAACTGAAAATAGGGTTTCTGTTTTTTTATTATTTTGTTATTAGGTCCAATATAGCGGAATAAACAAAGCCGACCAGGTGCATGAAGTCACGTGCATAACCTTTATAATGATCTCATACACGTTACTCTGACACCTACATATAGACTCAAGACAGTCACAGTGACATCTATAACAGTCTCAGTAATGTTGACATTCATAACGGTCTCACACTAGCCACTCTCACCCATAAAAATAGTCAAATCAGTCACACTGACGAATATAATCGTTCATCAACTGTCATTCTGACACCCAAATCGTCTCACACCAATTATACTGGCATAAATAATATAATCAACCGTAGTTCCACTGATTCTCATCGTGGTCTTACAACAGTCACATTACCTCTAATTTAAATAATAAAACATAGATGGGGATACTGTTATACTTTTATTAATCTCGAAGTGGTACGTTAAAAATAATATTAAACACATGTTTATTGATTCCGAAACAATTCTTTTACCAATGAATCATTTTTGAACATTTGTTTTTGTTTTGCTTTAAATCCATCAAACAAAGCAAAGTGTAACTAGAAACTTTCAAATTTTCTACCATGAATACATCATGGTTTATTAACAGGTGGTTTGTTCACTGATTTTCTTCCACAGATGTCTCCTTTAGTCGTCCCTAATTCTTGAAGCGACAGACTAAAGTGGGATTGGCTGTTACATTTTTAACGCCTTCAAAGTAGAAATGGTAAACATGTTTCAAAATGGGTTTCGATCCAGTGATTTTTAAATTACGAAACAAGCATCTTAATCCCTAGGTCATGTCAGGCATCGCTAACAACCAAACATTTCCAGTACAAAACATAGAGTTCGAATACAAGAAATCCGTTTGGCTAAGCATTTTATGTCTTGAAATTTGATTGATAAATAAAGGGAGACAAACAGAGACTAGAATAATTACATTATATATTACACTTTATTACAATCAAACCATACAATTAGACTGATTAGTCAGAGAAACAAGTACAATGTAATGTATTTCGATTAATTTATCACTGTGTTCAAATGTTTAGAAACGTATTATTATTTATTAGCCAGATCTAGAACTTCTGAAAAGAAATATGGTAAACAATCATCTCAACTGGTATATAAAACAATCTGGTATATAATACTACCGGTTTATAACCAAATAAACATGTTTACAGTTCTTCCTCTTTGTTATAAAATTATCAAATCATTTTATCTTGTTAACAGAGATGACCAACTCAGAGTTAACTGTACGTCTTAGATTCTCGCGTCTTTTATCAGTCTCTAACGAATCATACTGGGCCTGGCATTGCCTAGCGCGTTAAGGCGTGCGCTTCGCAATCCGAGGGTCGCGGGTTCGCGCCCGCGTCGCGCCAAACATGCTCGCCCCCCCCAGCCGTGGGGACGTTATAATGTGACGGTCAATCCCACTATTCGTTGGTAAAAGAGAAGCCCAAGAGTTGGCGGTGGGTGGTGATGACTAGCTGCCTTCCCTCTAGTCTTACACTGCTAAATTAGGGACGGCTAGCACAGATAGCTCTCGAGTAGCTTTGTGCGAAATTCCAAAAAACAAACAAAAAAAAAAAACGAATCATATTATGGAAAAAGACTTAATGTTAGTTTGTGTCATCTGTCTTTCTTTAACATGTCTAAGGCATCTAGAAGGAAGTGTTTTCATGTCAGTCTCATGTTAATTGTTTATTAATGTGAATGTTTTCACTCACCATATCATGTTGTGTTTATTAAAAAATATAATCAAACATCAAGCACGCCCTATATATTCCTGTTCTCAGTTACACAACCCCCTTCGAACATATGGTCAGCTCTTGGTCAGTTACCTCTTTCTTTTTTGTCAATCTGACGATGACCGAAGAAGGTCGAAACGTTGTTCGCTCCTATACATAAATATTTTCTCAACACAAACCAGCTGTTTTTACATATATAATTTACTTCATGTGTTGTTTGGTTTCCATTATGTTGAATGGTAAAAAATACATATACAACAATATTAGGGGCAGGTAACTATCACAGTGAATCAGTCAATAAAATACATTGTTTGTATAACGTTATTCTTACTGACTAATCATAAAAATCACAGACAGTTAAGAACCGTGATTGGTTTAGTAATTAATTTTATGTTATTGCAGGATATTTCAACTTGTATCATTTTATGGGAACAGATACTCTGTTACCTTAAAGTTGGAAACACGACAAAATAAACGTTTACTGGAATTAAAATATTTAAAAAAATATAAGGTTTTATATAGAAAGTTTAATAGTTTATACATTTTGTTTTAAAAATGGCAGACATTTATAATAGTTTTGTAAAATGTTAACTTTTGTGAAACTAAAATAGTGTTTTCTTGGAACTGATGTACAAATATATAATAAACACGTGCACACAAACACTTGTTAACATGCTGTTTGACAACCTTTATCTCCAGTCATCAATGTTTATATAGTAGTGGACACAGTAACAATAGAACAAAATTTTACATGAAAAATAAAAATAGCAAGTTAAAATAATGAATTTTAAGTTCTGTAAAACTTATTTCAGTTTAACAAAACTGGGAAATCAATTCATATAATTTCTTGTATCTTGAGACTGGTTATTTCCAGTTAGTATATTAACATTTAGATACTTTTCATGTTATGGTAATTATAAGAATGCATAATTGTAAACAAACGAGAATATGTTATATGTTAGTCACATTACATATGTCATCTCATGTGTTAAAGAGGCCTCTCGCCAAACACTAGCAATATAGTTAATGCGTCAAAAGGTATCTGATGTATTAACCAGTCAGTGAGACCCCAGCAGTACAGCGGTATGCCTGTTTCGATATATTTCATTGTTATTGTTTGTTTTGAATTTCGCGCAAAGCTACACGACGGCTATCTGCGCTAGTTGTCCCTAATTTAGCAGCGTAAAACTAGAGGGAAGGCAGGTAATCATCACCACCCACCGCCGACTATTGGCTACTCTTTTACCAAGAAATAGTGGGAATGACCATCACATTGTAACTCTCCCACAGCTGAAAGGACAACCATGTTTGGTTCGACGGAGACTCGAACCTGCATCCCTCAGATTAGGAGTCGACCGCCCTTGCCACTTGGCCATGCTGGGCATGTTCACGTTTCAAAAGAACATTCTTACAGGCCTTTCCTCTGATTTCTTGACTTCTTCCCACTGCATTTCCGTTGGGTTTTTCAGTGATTTGTGAAAGGTTTGTTTGTTTGTTTGTTTTGGAATTTCGCACAAAGCTACTCGAGGGCTATCTGTGCTAGCCGTCCCTAATTTAGCAGTGTAAGACTAGAGGGAAGGCAGCTAGTCATCACCACCCACCGCCAACTCTTGGGCTACTCTTTTACCAACGAATAGTGGGATTAACCGTAACATTATACACCCCCACGGCTGGGAGGGCGAGCATGTTTCGCGCGACGCGGGCGCGAACCCGCGACCCTCGGATTACGAGTCGCACGCCTTACTATTTGTGAAAGGATGAACAAAAACGATCTAGTTTCGGTTTCCTTTGTTACATTTACAAAATGTGTATATATACATATGTTTATCTTTAAAATTAATATTTATCTTACAAAAGCTACTTTTTAAATAGTTTAATTTATATTTATTTAGTGCTTTGCACAAGTCCCTTGTTGTCCCTAAGCATTATATTATGACTTTTTATCTTGATATTCCATGGTAAAGAGTAGTCCAAGAGTTACCAGAGGATGATTTTAACAAGCTACCTCATTTGTTGTGTATTAACTTCAAAATTAGGGACGGCTGAACATCCACAAATAAATAAACATATTGGTAGTGATAGTCACTTTGGACAAGTTTTACATTATCAAGGTGACTGAACAACGTGATATTTACTGCCTGGAACACAATAGTAACAAACTGAGTCTGAAGGGTATCTCAATATAACCAATCTTACTGGTAATCTTCACAAGAACTTCAAACAGAACTCTCCAGTAAAAACTACTGTCTTTTGTGACAAATAAACTATATTTTTTACTGTACTTGTTAAAACAAAATAAATATGAAAATGGGTATTTAAAAATATGTAAATATGGATTGTAAACAAAACAAGGAAACCGGAGATACTGTAAACATTATTTACTGAAACTAAAAACTCTTATTTTGGTTTCATACTTTTACCTTTCATTATATTTGGTGTTTTCAAAATGAACTTTCTTTCCTAATTCTTTTATGGCGTTTATTTGCAGATTTTTAAATTCTCAGTTTTTACTTATTTTGTATACTGGAATACGAACAAAGTATTACTGGGTAAGGTAGCAAACTTTATACATTGTAATGATAATAAACATAACTAATATCTAGTTGATACTGTTCGTGATGATTTACTGTACTATTGACTATTTGATAGCATTTGTTTGAAATATAAAATGTTAAACTGCAGATGGAGATTTGTCACATATCTTTATTGCTACTCAAATCAGAAATCAGTACAATATAAAAATACAATATTAGAAACATTGCTTTACGTGTATCATTTCTGCAGCTGACCAACTGTAGTACAATTAGAAGTAATGTATTGCTGTATTTTCTTTCCCTCCGTAGCTTCCTGGTTTATCAACACATACTTAATTATTCTGTTATTCTCTGTGAAGAAGACACTATATGTATTATTTTTACACTGTTCTGTCTGAAGAATTACAGAATTTTATTAAAGTTTCATTTTTCAAATGAATTTAAGATTGTATATGTTTTAGTATGTGTGTTACTAAAATAAAGTCTTGTCCTCTAATTGGAATAAAGCTTCTTGGTGTGGTAATTTTATTTTTATGTAATATTATCTGTCGTACATTATGAAAGTGCTCTACAAACTTCACCCCTACATCACTTACTAGTAAGATTGGTATCGAACCCTGGATACCCTGTACAATGGTCAAGTGGTTTGCTTACTGAGATAACGTACTGGATATTCAATAACTAAATAAAAAGTCATTGGACAGTTTCCTACTCTATGTTATGTATCTATAAATTGTATATTAGTTGTCTTCTACTCGTTATGGTACGTCAACCTATATCCATACAGGATTTTAAAATATTTAGTATTTCCGCTATTAATTTATCTTTCTTAATTATTCAGTAGATAAATCGTTTAAAATACTAAAAACAAATATCTAGTCCAATTTATCGGTAAGTTCGTCAACTGTATTTGAGAAATATCAGTTTTGGAAGATTATTCACCCATCAGCTACCTTGAAAATACATCAGCGGTATATCTTTAATACATTTGAAATCCCTACTGTACTTATATTCAACATCAATGTTTTAAAGCTTTTGATTAACAATAATTTATCTTTATTAACTATTTTATGATAACTAATTCTGGTGTTCTACCGACGTGATTTGGTTTGAATTTCGCGCAAACCTACCCGTCCCTAATTTTGCAGTGTAAGACTAGAGGTAAGACAGTTAGTATCTGTGTGCTCCATTCACCCACTACATCCTCACTTAAAAATAAATAAGTCGTGTAACAACACGTACTGTCAGTCGAAGTTCCAACAGTTGAGCTAAACCAACCACTCGGCCTGCCTTCTCACCGTTACGTGATTGGTGAAGTCTTGGAGGATATTGTTGGAGTAACTAACAACAGGTGGGTTAAAATAAAGAAAGAAGTTGAGGTAGAGAAGTTAGTTTAAGGTTCTATAGGTAGGGTAAGTAGAAAATAAAATTAAATAAGTAACTGTGGCTACTGCTGGCATAGACACCACTACTACCAGAAGAGCTGATGATAATGTGGAAGCTGTGCCAGATCCACCCACTTAACTAGGTTCGTAAGGCACTAGACACTACTACTACCAGAAGGGCTGATGTTAATGTGGAAGCTGTGCCAGATCCACTTACTCAAGTAGGTTCGTGAGGCACTAAACATTACTACTACCATAAGGACTGATGATAATGTGAAAACTGTGCCAGATCCACCCACTCAAGTAGGTTCGTAAGGCACTAAACACTACTATTACCAGAAGGGCTGATGATAATGTGGAAGCTGTGTCAGATACACTTACTCAAGTAGGTTCGTGAGGCACTAGACACTACTACTACCAGAAGGGCTGATGATAATGTGGAAGCTGTTTCAGATACACCCACTCAGGTAGGTTTGTAAGGCAGTAGACATTACTACTGCTAGAAGGGCTGATGATCATGTGGCAGCTGTGCCAGATCCATCCACTCAAGTAGGCACGACACACTTAACGGACACGATTCCTTTTTTCACTGTAAGCTCGACGAGGATGTCGAAAGTTTTATAGATGCATTAAATGAAGCTGTTAGAATATCAGGTTAGACTGATGCACAGAAATCAGACATTTTGTGACTGAGAACAGCAGGAGAAGCAAAACGTTTCATTGAGGCATTGCGTAAAACTGTAGTTTTTCAGTTTTTAATACGTATGCTGACAGAGGAATATGGTAAACGAGAAAGGCCAAGCACAATCATGGCACAATTACGAAATATGAATCAAGAAAAAGGCGAGTCTGTTCGAGTGTTTGGACATAAGCTACAAGAACAAGGTAATAGATTACGTAGAACTTAGATTATATAATGATCCAAGATACACTAAAGTCTGAGTATCAGCGAAGGTCGCTTAGCGATAGAGCTCGGAGTGATGTTAATGAATCCAATACCCAACGAGCAACCTTATTAGATTTAATCGAGGATACAAGAGAGCAACAGATATATAGGTACAAGCAGTCTGTAATAAGTATGATAAGTAAGAGTATGAATGAAAAAGTAAACTGGCGAAGCGGACAAAATAAGTGCGAGGACTTGCAGTGTTTTAAGTGTGGTAAGGTTGGCCACATAGCAAAAAATTGTTTTCTAAAACAAACTGAGCCTGTAAGTTGTTTAACTGTTGTATTTTAGTAAGGATTTTACAGCAAGGGTTAATTCAGAAGTATAAGATCTTAGTTAGACGATATCTTGTTGAGATAGAAGATTTGTTATTAGGATTAAAGGATATTAAAGATAACGTTTAGATTTCAGATCTGACTCAGCAGAAACGTGATTTAATAGATGCAGGTGGAAATGTTCTGAAAGTTTTGTTCTGAACCACAACCACAGATGATTTACGTGAATTAAACAAGAAAGTAGAACATCAAAGACAAGTATCCAGAGAAATGATTCATTTAATAGGTGGACAGATGACTATAATGAATTCATTAAACCAGACACTTGAATTACATGAGCAGGAAATTAAAAGCGTGTCTAGAGCATTAGTAAACATTACTAACAGTTTGATACATACTAGAATAAGACAGACTGAGCTTCATAAGGCAGGAATTGTAATGTTAGTTTTCCACATAGAATTCATAATTTCAGTTGAAAATAGTGGGACTGAGTTAGCTAAGTCAGTACAAGCATTGTGTGTAACTGTAGACAGAAAGTTGAGTTCATACTTTATAGCTCCAAGTATATTATAAAAAAGTATTAGACGATATTGAAAGTGAGTTACCTCCGTATTTACAATCTGTAATTCCTACACATAGTAAAGAGATTTACATGTATTATAGTTAAGCTGATGTAAAAACAGCCGCAGTAAAGTATACGTAAAGAATGTTCATAGAGATACCTTTGAAAACAAACGATAGAATGTTTAAATTATATAAAATTATACCCTAATCATTAGCATTAAGCCATTCATTAGCTCTAACTTCTATGTTGACCCAACTTCAGTAATTTATTTAGTACCCATTATGACTTGAAGTTATGCAATATTAACAAGACTTTCCAAGGGTGGAGGTCCATTTTGGGCTGTAGTTTAGCCAGTTTACCTGAACTGAGTCATTGTTTGTGGCTCTTAACATTTTTATAATATATCCATTTTTCATCTCCAGTCACTAACATGTCCAAAAAAGGTGAGTTACGTTCACACGAGTGCAGGGAAGTGCAAATGTTCATTCATGCTCTAAGGTTGGCTTCCAAGTTGTTGCAGATGACAGTGAACTGTTGAATTAAGCTTCTGCTTGTTCTTCAAATGCTACAGCACAGTCTTCATCAAGTGCAGCCAGCAGCAAATCATCATTAAACTTAAGCTGTAGTCACCTGATATAAACTTCTGAAACTACGTTCGACGTTTACTTTCATTGAGAGAATCCGCACCATAAACACCTTGAATGTTGTTTTGTGGTTTCTGCTGCCTTTTTTAAACTCATAAAACATCGTATACCTCCTCAGACACATCCATTTTCGTAAGGGTTTATTTGATTAATGATCTGAAACAGTAGCGTTGGGATAGTTTCTTTTATTTGTCTGAACATTTTCATACACGTTATACTACATATTTTAGTAATTAAAACCTTCTACAAAGACAGAAATTATGATACACTTTCTGTATTGAAATTTCGGGCATCACTTATGAGATGACTTGATAAATTATGAACAATTTTATTTAGTTTATAATGAATAATAGACAATATTTAAATCATGTAGGATTACTTTTAAACAAACATTAAGCTGACTTCGTACAAGATAAAAAAAGAGTCCACTGTGAACAAAATCAAACAAATAAGTATTAAAACGATACAAAGCACTGTTGTTCTGTATAGTGAAACAATCATTAAGAAACTCTTACTTTACTTGACTTAACATATATAAATATATGGACACATAACTTGTTAGTTGATTTGTTATCACGAGATACTGATATATATATATATATATATATATATGGATTTGGTATTTAGTTGAAACTTCAAAGTATGAACAAGTGTGAAGTAGTGTTTGGTTCAGTTCTTTGTTTATTCAATAAAATGTATTCCTGAAGTTCATATGTGTATCATTATTTATAATTTAATGCGAAATTTATGTTGTTGCTATAGATTTGAGTATTAGTGCACAGTTGGTACAATGTATACAAGGAGGTTGGCATACATATTTGTAATCTTTTCTATAAAATGTGTCTACTCTGAGTGCATGCTTACATAATCTCAGACATTTTGTGCTAGTTCAAACATCTGAGAACCTGTTTGAATCAAGTGCCAAAGAAATTTAATAAGATTTTTCATCTTATTTGCATCATGGCACATTTCAGGCGAAATTTGTTTCAAAAGTTGTTACATTTTCCTCCTCGGACCTTTACTCTTTTGCTCTGTCAAAGCCTCCATCACTTGAAAAATGTGTAGCTCACAGTAAAGGTTTTCCAAAATTCTAATCAAGAGTGGCGATCGCTCTATTGTCCTGACCTCTTTCAGTTTATTTTCTTGTTTTTTGTTTTTTTTAATTTCGCGTAAAGTTTTGTTTGTTTGTTTTTGGAATTTCGCACAAAGCTACTCGAGGGCTATCTGTGCTAGCCGTCCCTAATTTAGCAGTGTAAGACTAGAGGGAAGGCAGCTAGTTATCACCACCCACCGCCAACTCTTGGGCTACTCTTTTAACAACGAAAAGTGGGATTGACCGTCACATTATAACGCCCCCCACGGCTGGGAGGGCGAGCATGTTTGGCGCGACTCGGGCGCGAACCCACGACCCTCAGATTACGAAGCGCACGCCTTAACGCGCTAGGCCATGCCGGGTCCATTCGCGTAAAGCTACTCGAGGGCTATTTGCGCTAGCCTTCCCTAATTTAGTAGTGTAAGACCAGAGGAAAGGCAGTTAGTCATCACCACTCACCACCAACTATTGGGCTACTCTTTACCATCAAATAGAGGGATTGACCATACCATTATAACCTCCCTGCGGCTGAAAGGGCGAATATGTTTAGTGCAACGAGGATTCGAACCCGCCTTATCTCATCTGGCCATGCCGGGCCTCCGACCTGTTTCAGATAAAGCGGTGTTTCAACAAACTGTCATGACCTGATCTGTGATATCATAATATTCAAGCAAACTGTAAAGTCTAACTGGTTACTCATGACCTTTTGAAGAAAGTATTATTCCTAGAAGTAAGTCAATTACAAGCAATTAATTTGACTGTCAAGCCCAATATTCGTTGTTAAATGAGTAATTCAAGAGGTCGGGGGGTGATAACTAGTTCCTTCCCTGTAATCTTAATTGCTAAATTCGGAACGAATAGCGCAGATAATCCTCTTGTATGTTTGTATGAAAAACAAAATAAATCGTTTATACCTTCCCAGTGTGTGCTTACTTCTGGAAGAATATGCAACATGTGATGGTATTCTAAATTTATATATATTATTGTTAAAGCTTCCGATAAAAAGTAGAATTGTTATTAATTAATCGTAATTATGAGTGACAGAAAAACTAAAAGTACTCTATGATTTCTTTATCTCACGTTTCCATTTCATTAATCTCGCTGTTTTTTGGCAAGAATATCTGACCTGAGCGCCTCTAATTATGTTCAGGATTTCTCAAGTCCTGTTACATATGTCGTCGAAACGCTCAGTGTAAAAGACCCTATATTAGCATTCATATTTTCATTTACTATCTAACTGTCCTTGCGTTAATTTTATTTTTACTGAATATATTTATGAATGTTGTAAATTTATCGAATTTAATTAATTAATTAATCAAATGTTTAATCCGTGAATTCTAAAACACATATTTTAAAGTGTTGTCATATAGCAACAAACTGATCCACAAAAAGAAAAGGCCGAGGCTTTAGGTTTGTGTGTGACCCACCATAATTACAAGATAAAAGAACCTAGAAACTTAAAACTTTGTACACATACGACATAAGATATTATTACTTATCCACGTGTGTGCGCATCTTTTTAATAAAAAATGTGTGCATCTAGGTATTACTTATCTTCGTGCGTGTGGAATTGTCTGGCAAAATATTTTTATTATTCAAATTAGCGAAAACCACATAGAAAGAAATGCCAGCGTCATAGTTAATCAACAGTATTATAAAACTGTTTATAGTAAATGGCATCATTTAGTATTGAACTTCGGCTTAACGTTGATCTAAAATTACAAGAATTTGTTTTCAAGACTAAAATATGTTTTTATAATAAAAGTCATATATAGAATAATTTTAAGCAAGAGATGGCGCTAACGTAGCAGTTCGGATGAAAATACACAAACTGTTTTAGCTCATTTATGATTGAGATTTAAATACGTAAGAGAGTGTAAACCAGAGTCTATGGGTTCAACATTAAGGACAACTATACACCGATATTCCTTTTGTAACTTTGTGAGAATTTCCAAACAAAGAAACAAAATAATATTTAGAGAGAAAAACGTCAAACTTTTTTTCCAGCAGTAACACCTGGAGAGAACTTTTACAACATAACAGTTTTGTGTTTCTGGTACAAGGCATGGCTTTTTCACTAAAAATTAACAAAAATCAATATATCTTTAGAAAGTTCTCTTGCCTCCTAGTGGCACAAAGATATGACTGCGAATTTCCAACGCTAGAATCCGGGTTTAGATACATGTGGTGGGCATAACAGAGATGATCCATTATGTAGATTTGTGCTTAACTACAAATAAAGAAGAACTAGAATTGTTTTATATGAGACATAAATATATTTCCCGAAAAACATAATAAAAAATCACGTGATCCTTTTCTAGCCTTTCTGTTAGTCAAACACCATCAAATGTTACAAAATATTTGAAAAGAAAGTTGTCAGATGTGGTTGAAGTACACGCTGTTCACCTACACACAACTAATTAACATATTTAAAATATGGCATCTTGCTTGATGTTTATTTGTTGAATTTCTCAAAAAGCTATATCGATGCTATTTGCGCTAAATCTGAGAAGACAAACTATAGTGGAGGCAGATAGTTCACAATACCACCCTATTCCGTTTCTTGTCAGACCAAATAGTAGGATTTCACCTTCACTGTTGTAATAAAAACATGTGTCCAGTGTGTGGAGCACAGCTGGTCTGGACGATGACGAAATGAATACCACAAAACATTCGTTCCAGACATGGTCATCATAACCACCATGGGTTACTTTGTTACTTACAGCAAGGCTAATTCATTATTTTGTTCCTTATGAAAGTAAGGTAATATTCAAACGACTGCCATAAATCATTTTAAACACTGCCTTGTGTTGAACATCATTTTAATCACTTTCTATAAAATCAAACAAGAAACATCTTTCACTCTCACCACTGGTGGCTCAGTAGTAAGTATTCAGTCTCATGACATTAAAAACCAGGTTTCGATGATCCTGGGATGTAAAACACAACTAGCCATTCTGTAACTTTCGTAACAATCAAATAAATCCAGTTATCATATACCAGTATTAGTCATATTATATCTTTTAATAATGCACTTTATTGATGAGCTCTGGACTGAGTGAAACGCGTCGTGTCCAATAGATACGACCGAATTAGTGTGATTTGAATACTATTATTATGTATCCTTTAATTGTTGAAACTTTCCACAGGACTGGCTATAGAATATAGTATTATAAGTGTGGTAGGTTTAACGTTCATGTCTGATGACAAGTACATTAATTATAATCATGCTTCGCCAACATGATCCATAAATTAATTCATTCGTGATTTATGATTGACGTTTACAATCAACAAGAAATTGAATAAACTTTCACCACACGTAAAACCGTCGCTTACATTCAGATTAATACAATTTTAACTCCTTGATATTTTCACTGTAAAGTTTCACCGTGGATTATTTTTATACCAAGTAACGCTTTCTGTTAACATTTTGCAGAGGACAATTTAAAGTTACTCATTCTAGTTTGTATGATCGATTTAGTATGTGGAAACATTACAGGAGTTCACCTATTAGATAGAGATGGTAATTTCAGAATTGTGGCTGCTATCAGGAGAAACGGTATGTGTTATAATTAAACTGGCTATATTAATGACAATATCCGGGGAAAATCCAGGTAATATCGCCACACACACAATACCTCAAGTTCCTGTTCGTCAGTATTTTGTAGTCACATAACTCGTGTTTGTGTTCACTCATTAAATAAATAAAAAAAAGGAATTTAACTGACTAAGTTACTGATCACCCAACACTTGTTATTCATGTCATGTTTTCTTACTGGATAAAAGTGTACAGTGTTGTTGTTAAGGAGAAACTGTAACCATTTCAAAAGGCTCAGATATTCTGGTTTTAACCGCCTGGAATACACCAGAAAACAGTGAAAGTGTGTGTTAGAAATAAAATTCAGGAAATTGAACATTGTATCTTAGTTGTCACACGTTTAAAGACACACACACTATAACCATAAATTTAATACATCTATAACACTAAGTAAATAACAATAAACAAACATTTAATTCGTTGTTAAAACTTAATCATATGTTGCAAGGTGTGCAGCTTACACGAACTTTGTATACAGTGTACCTGTTGGACAGATATCCACTAACATGATCATTGATATCAGTATGTCTGTGCATTTACATGTTTGAAACAGTAAACTAACACGTCACGTGGTTAGTATTGTTTTTAGCTAAGCACAAAACTACAGATTGGGCTATCTGTGTTGTGCCCACCACCTGTGGGCACACACAGGCTTTCAGCGTTTTAAGCCTTTAGACTTTCGACTGAACCAGTGGAGGATACATGGTTTATTAATTTTCTGTATGCAAATGATGAGGGGCTTTACAAAACGTGTATGAATAAATAAACACCCATTAACACTCAACGCATGTTTATATGTGTATCAAAATTATTATTTTTGGGTTTACATACATAATAAGATTGAAACTATGTCAATTTTCATTCTATACAATTTTGTATGAAATATACGATATATCTTTTCGATATGTAATATGTCTGCTTATTCTTGAAATATAAACAAAGGTAAACTTATTTCTCGGGTAAATATTTGAAAATAATGAAGATGTGTTTTTTGTACAATAGCTGATTCTCTGCATATATTTTGTTTTTGTATTTTGGTTTTCCGTATTTACAAATCTAGTTTCAGGACGAGAATACTTAACAGAGATATTTAACACTGTTTACTGAAATTTACTTTTCGTTGTTCCTTTTGACGATGTTTGATTCACAGAATATACTTGTTTTTTATGTCTGTACTCGTCACGATCATTAGTTTAGTAGAACTTTCACACTTCATATTCTGATGAGACATCATTATGCATCTAGTGAAGGTTCATGAAGATATGTTTTGTTTCTAATTTTGTGTAAAGCTGCTCTCGTGAGCTGTCTATGGTATCCGTCCCTAATTTAGCAGCTACAGACTGGAGTAAACACAACTAGTTAACATCACCTACTACCCATCAGGAGGTTACGATGTTCTGTAGAAAGTAGTGTTACTCTTTGTTTGAAGTGCAGTAGTAAATTATACAGTATTTCTAAATTTGAATAAAAGTTTATTTCTCATTCACAGAATCTCTCTGGAATAAGAAACCTTACAGCTACATGCCATTGGTTGAATATTATTCATCGTATAAATATTTATCTTCATCTCTTGTCCGATTTGATGAAAATCTTCAGCTTACTTAACACAGTATTCGTTTCTTTATACGCTCAGAAAACTGCAGCCTCAAGTTATCAATCTGGATGTTTCTTTGTACATCTAGTGGAACATCAGATGTTGTCAGTTCAACTTTGTTCAAGAAAAGAAATCCAGTCAGGACTGCGATAAATAATAGATCTTTTTTCTCCAGAAGGGATCAATATTATACTTTCAACCTTACTTGTGTCTAATGTTTATCTGGGACGAAGTCTGGCAGCAATACCTTGTCATCCAAAATGCTTTACTCAACGTTCAGGACATCATAGAGTAGATACCACAAAAAAATATCATGTTTACAAAACCAGGTGTTGTCACGGACAACTACTCAATGTCCCTTTGTATCTACGCTTAATATCTCATCTCAATAACAGTAATATGAACAGATTATCACCAGAAGGATAGAAAACAACACAGAAAAATACATAGTCGATTTAATACTGATGTTTACCTAAGAACAGCATCGGTAATATACCAGACAACAAAGGTAACTTAAACATTCTTACTGGTTGGAACTAATAAAGATCTTCACGAACCTTCTGATAGCAGCACACATCAAAGTTTCAGAATCTAGTCACATTTATAATATCTTAACACGTATAAAACCTGATCGAGATTCAAGAGCTTTCCAAAGTCTTTTTTATTTAAAAGCTAGAGTTGTACAACTATAAAAAGTGAAACCTGTTTAAACATGGTGGTTTCTTCTTTGGATACTGACCTTTATCTCGATAATGGTAATCACGAGATTTTCATCATAAGTTCATTTCATCTATTTGTCATTAACATGAACATCCCGAGCTGAAACAAGGCACGTCTTCACAAATATTCTGACTACGTGTTCTACTTGATCAAAGTGTATTTTCGATTAACCTCTTTGGTCTCAGTATAAATACAAGAACAAACGACGTTTTCACATTACAAGTGGACTGAGTCTCCTCTGTGACACAACGGTATGTTTGTAGACACACACCGATAGAAACCGGGTTTGGATACTCTAGGTGACCAGAAAAAAAATAGCCCAATGTTTAGTTTGTGCGCAATTCCGAAAACAAAGCACAAACAAGTCGACTGAAAATGTTTAACAACATGCACTCAAGTAAGCTGTTCGTAAATATCGAAGTACACAGATTGTACCAAGTGTTAAGAACTCTGGGATTATCGAACATTCGATGTCGACCATCAGATCGAAAAATCTCAATTTACCAGGTTCTAACAGATCCTTACTTGTTGTTTATCCTGTGCTACATATCTCAATCTACCAGGTTCTAACTGATCCTTACTTGTTGTTCATCCTGTTCTACATATCTCAATCTATCAGGTTCTAACTGATCCTTAGTTGTTGTTCATCCTGTACTACATATCTCAATCTATCAGGTTCTAACTGATTCTTAGTTGTTGTTCATCCTGTACTACATATCTCAATCTATCAGGTTCTAACTGATTCTTAGCTGTTGTTCATCCTGTACTACATATCTCAATCTATCAGGTTCTAACTGATTTTAGCTGTTGTTCATTCTGTACTACATATCTCAATCTATCAGGTTCTAACTGATCCTTACCTGTTTTTCATCCTGTACTACATATCTCAATCTACCAGGTTCTAACTGATCCTTAGTTGTTGTTCATCCTGTACTACATATCTCAATCTATCAGGTTCTAACTGATCCTTAGTTGTTGTTCATCCTGTACTACATATCTCAATCTACCAGGTTCTAACTGATTCTTAGTTGTTGTTCATCCTGTACTACATATCTCAATCTATCAGGTTCTAACTGATTCTTAGCTGTTGTTCATTCTGTACTACATATCTCAATCTATCAGGTTCTAACTGATCCTTAGCTGTTGTTCATCCTGTACTACATATCTCAATCTATCAGGTTCTAACTGATCCTTAGTTGTTGTTCATCCTGTACTACATATCTCAATCTACCAGGTTCTAACTGATCCTTAGTTGTTGTTCATCCTGTACTACATATCTCAATCTACCAGGTTCTAACTGATCCTTAGTTGTTGTTCATCCTGTACTACATATCTCAATCTACCAGGTTCTAACTGATCCTTAGTTGTTGTTCATCCTGTACTACATATCTCAATCTACCAGGTTCTAACTGATCCTTAGTTGTTGTTCATCCTGTACTACATATCTCAATCTATCAGGTTCTAACTGATTTTAGCTGTTGTTCATTCTGTACTACATATCTCAATCTATCAGGTTCTAACTGATTCTTAGTTGTTGTTCATTCTGTACTACATATCTCAATCTATCAGGTTCTAACTGATCCTTACCTGTTGTTCATCCTGTACTACATATCTCAATCTACCAGGTTCTAACTGATCCTTAGTTGTTGTTCATCCTGTACTACATATCTCAATCTATCAGGTTCTAACTGATCCTTAGTTGTTGTTCATCCTGTACTACATATCTCAATCTATCAGGTTCTAACTGATTTTAGCTGTTGTTCATTCTGTGCTACATATCTCAATCTATCAGGTTCTAACTGATCCTTACCTGTTGTTCATCCTGTACTACATATCTCAATCTACCAGGTTCTAACTGATCCTTAGTTGTTGTTCATCCTGTACTACATATCTCAATCTACCAGGTTCTAACTGATCCTTACTTGTTGTTCATCCTGTACTACATATCTCAATCTACCAGGTTCTAACTGATCCTTACCTGTTTTTCATCCTGTACTACATATCTCAATCTATCAGGTTCTAACTGATTTTTAGCTGTTGTTCATTCTGTGCTACATATCTCAATCTATCAGGTTCTAAATGATTCTTAGTTGTTGTTCATTCTGTACTACATATCTCAATCTATCAGGTTCTAACTGATCCTTACCTGTTGTTCATCCTGTACTACATATCTCAATCTATCAGGTTCTAACTGATCCTTAGCTGTTGTTCATCCTGTACTACATATCTCAATCTACCAGGTTCTAACTGATCCTTATCTGTTGTTCATCCTGTACTACATATCTCAATCTACCAGGTTCTAACTGATCCTTACTTGTTGTTCATCCTGTACTACATATCTCAATCTACCAGGTTCTAACTGATCCTTACTTGTTGTTCATCCTGTACTACATATCTCAATCTATCAGGTTCTAACTGATCCTTAGTTGTTGTTCATCCTGTACTACATATCTCAATCTACCAGGTTCTAACTGATTTTTAGTTGTTGTTCATCCTGTACTACTATATCTCAATCTATCAGGTTCTAATGATTCTTAGTTGTTGTTCATTCTGTACTACATATCTCAATCTATCAGGTTCTAACTGATCCTTAGCTGTTGTTCATCCTGTACTACATATCTCAATCTACCAGGTTCTAACTGATCCTTAGTTGTTGTTCATCCTGTACTACATATCTCAATCTATCAGGTTCTAACTGATCCTTAGTTGTTGTTCATCCTGTACTACATATCTCATCTATCTACCAGGTTCTAACTGATCCTTACTTGTTGTTCATCCTGTACTACATATCTCAATCTACCAGGTTCTAACTGATTCCTGTTGTTCATCCATCCTGTACTACATATCTCAATCTCAATCTATCAGGTTCTAACTGATCCTTAGTTGTTGTTCATCCTGTACTACATATCTCAATCTATCAGGTTCTAACTGATTCTTAGTTGTTGTTCATCCTGTACTACATATCTCAATCTATCAGGTTCTAACTGATCCTTAGCTGTTGTTCATCCTGTACTACATATCTCAATCTACCAGGTTCTAACTGATCCTTAGTTGTTGTTCATCCTGTACTACATATCTCAATCTACCAGGTTCTAACTGATCCTTACCTGTTGTTCATCCTGTACTACATATCTCAATCTATCAGGTTCTAACTGATCCTTAGTTGTTGTTCATTCTGTACTACATATCTCAATCTACCAGGTTCTAACTGATCCTTAGTTGTTGTTCATCCTGTACTACATATCTCAATCTACCAGGTTCTAACTGATCCTTAGTTGTTGTTCATCCTGTACTACATATCTCAATCTACCAGGTTCTAACTGATCCTTACCTGTTGTTCATCCTGTACTACATATCTCAATCTATCAGGTTCTAACTGACTGATTTTAGCTGTTATTCATTCTGTACTACATATTTCAATCTATCAGGTTCTAACTGATTTTAGCTGTTGTTCATTCTGTGTTACATATCTCAATCTATCAGGTTCTAACTGATTCTTAGTTGTTATTCATTTTGTACTACATATCTCAATCTATCAGGTTCTAACTGATCCTTAGCTGTTGTTCATCCTGTACTACATATCTTATCTACCAGGTTCTAACTGATCCTTACTTGTTGTTCATCCTGTACTACATATCTCAATCTACCAGGTTCTAACTGATCCTTACTTGTTGTTCATCCTGTACTACATATCTCAATCTACCAGGTTCTAACTGATCCTTAGTTGTTGTTCATCCTGTACTACATATCTCAATCTATCAGGTTCTAACTGATTTTTAGCTGTTGTTCATTCTGTACTACATATCTCAATCTATCAGGTTCTAACTGATCCTTACCTGTTTTTCATCCTGTACTACATATCTCAATCTATCAGGTTCTAACTGATCCTTAGTTGTTGTTCATCCTGTACTACATATCTCAATCTACCAGGTTCTAACTGATTCTTAGTTGTTGTTCATCCTGTACTACATATCTCAATCTATCAGGTTCTAAATGATTCTTAGTTGTTATTCATTCTGTACTACATATCTCAATCTATCAGGTTCTAACTGATCCTTACCTGTTGTTCATCCTGTACTACATATCTCAATCTACCAGGTTCTAACTGATCCTTAGTTGTTGTTCATCCTGTACTACATATCTCAATCTATCAGGTTCTAACTGATCCTTAGTTGTTGTTCATCCTGTACTACATATCTCAATCTACCAGGTTCTAACTGATCCTTACTTGTTGTTCATCCTGTACTACATATCTCAATCTACCAGGTTCTAACTGATCCTTACCTGTTTTTCATCCTGTACTACATATCTCAATCTATCAGGTTCTAACTGATTTTTAGCTGTTGTTCATTCTGTACTACATATCTCAATCTATCAGGTTCTAAATGATTCTTAGTTGTTGTTCATTCTGTACTACATATCTCAATCTATCAGGTTCTAACTGATCCTTAGCTGTTGTTCATCCTGTACTACATATCTCAATCTACCAGGTTCTAACTGATCCTTAGTTGTTGTTCATCCTGTACTACATATCTCAATCTACCAGGTTCTAACTGATCCTTACCTGTTTTTCATCCTGTACTACATATCTCAATCTCTCAGGTTCTAACTGATTTTAGCTGTTGTTCATTCTGTACTACATATCTCAATCTACCAGGTTCTAACTGATCCTTAGTTTTTGTTCATCCTGTACTATATATCTCAATCTACCAGGTTCTAACTGATCCTTACCTGTTTTTCATCCTGTACTACATATCTCAATCTATCAGGTTCTAACTGATTTTAGCTGTTATTCATTCTGTACTACATATCTCAATCTATCAGGTTCTAACTGATTTTAGCTGTTGTTCATTCTGTGTTACATATCTCAATCTATCAGGTTCTAACTGATTCTTAGTTGTTATTCATTCTGTACTACATATCTCAATCTATCAGGTTCTAACTGATCCTTAGCTGTTGTTCATCCTGTACTACATATCTCAATCTACCAGGTTCTAACTGATCCTTACTTGTTGTTCATCCTGTACTACATATCTCAATCTATCAGGTTCTAACTGATCTTACCTTGTTGTTCATCCTGTACTTAGTTGTTGTTCATCCTGTACTACATATCTCAATCTACCAGGTTCTAACTGATCCTTACTTGTTGTTCATCCTGTACTACATATCTCAATTCAGGTTCTAACTGATCCTTACCTGTTTTTCATCCTGTACTACATATCTCAATCTATCACGTTCTAATTGATTTTTAGCTGTTGTTCATTCTATGCTACATATCTCAATCTATCAGGTTCTAAATGATTCTTAGTTGTTGTTCATTCTGTACTACATATCTCAATCTATCAGGTTCTAACTGATCCTTAGCTGTTGTTCATCCTGTACTACATATCTCAATCTACCAGGTTCTAACTGATCCTTAGTTGTTGTTCATCCTGTACTACATATCTCAATCTACCAGGTTCTAACTGATCCTTACCTGTTTTCATCCTGTACTACATATCTCAATCTATCAGGTTCTAACTGATCCTTAGCTGTTGTTCATCCTGTACTACATATCTCAATCTACCAGGTTCTAACTGATCCTTAGTTGTTGTTCATCCTGTACTACATATCTCAATCTACCAGGTTCTAACTGATCCTTACCTGTTTTTCATCCTGTACTACATATCTCAATCTCTCAGGTTCTAACTGATTTTAGCTGTTATTCATTCTGTGCTACATATTTCAATCTATCAGGTTCTAACTGATTTTAGCTGTTGTTCATTCTGTGTTACATATCTCAATCTGTCAGGTTCTAAATGATTCTTAGTTGTTATTCATTTTGTACTACATATCTCAATCTATCAGGTTCTAACTGATCCTTAGCTGTTGTTCATCTTGTACTACATATCTTTATCTACCAGGTTCTAACTGATCCTTACTTGTTGTTCATCCTGTACTACATATCTCAATCTACCAGGTTCTAACTGATCCTTACTTGTTGTTCATCCTGTACTACATATCTCAATCTACCAGGTTCTAACTGATCCTTAGTTGTTGTTCATCCTGTACTACATATCTCAATCTATCAGGTTCTAACTGATCCTTAGTTGTTGTTCATCCTGTACTACATATCTCAATCTACCAGGTTCTAACTGATCCTTAGTTGTTGTTCATCCTGTACTACATATCTCAATCTATCAGGTTCTGATTCTTAGTTGTTGTTCATTCTGTACTACATATCTCAATCTATCAGGTTCTAACTGATCCTTACCTGTTTTTCATCCTGTACTACATATCTCAATCTACCAGGTTCTAACTGATCCTTACCTGTTGTTCATCCTGTACTACATATCTCAATCTACCAGGTTCTAACTGATCCTTAGTTGTTGTTCATCCTGTACTACATATCTCAATCTATCAGGTTCTAACTGATTTTTAGCTGTTGTTCATTCTATGCTACATATCTCAATCTATCAGGTTCTAACTGATCCTTACCTGTTTTTCATCCTGTACTACATATCTCAATCTACCAGGTTCTAACTGATCCTTAGTTGTTGTTCATCCTGTACTACATATCTCAATCTACCAGGTTCTAACTGATCCTTACTTGTTGTTTATCCTGTACTACATATCTCAATCTACCAGGTTCTAACTGATCCTTACCTGTTTTTCATCCTGTACTACATATCTCAATCTATCAGGTTCTAAATTGATTTTAGCTGTTGTTCATTCTGTGCTACATATCTCAATCTATCAGGTTCTAAATGATTCTTAGTTGTTATTCATTCTGTACTACATATCTCAATCTATCAGGTTCTAACTGATCCTTACCTGTTGTTCATCCTGTACTACATATCTCAATCTATCAGGTTCTAACTGATCCTTAGCTGTTGTTCATCCTGTACTACATATCTCAATCTACCAGGTTCTAACTGATCCTTATCTGTTGTTCATCCTGTACTACATATCTCAATCTACCAGGTTCTAACTGATCCTTACCTGTTGTTCATCTTGTACTACATATCTCAATCTACCAGGTTCTAACTGATTCTTAGCTGTTGTTCATCCTGTACTACATATCTCAATCTACCAGGTTCTAACTGATCCTTAGCTGTTGTTCATCTTGTACTACATATCTTTATCTACCAGGTTCTAACTGATCCTCAGCTGTTATTCATCCTGTACTACATATCTCAATCTCTCAGGTTCTAACTGATTTTAGCTGTTATTCATTCTGTACTACATATCTCAATCTATCAGGTTCTAACTGATCCTCAGCTGTTATTCATCCTGTACTACATATCTCAATCTACCAGGTTCTAACTGATCCTTACTTGTTGTTCATCCTGTACTACACATCTCAATCTACCAGGTTCTAACTGATCCTTAGTTGTTGTTCATCCTGTACTACATATCTCAATCTACCAGGTTCTAACTGATCCTTAGTTCTTGTTCATCCTGTACTACATATTTCAATCTACCAGGTTCTAACTGATCCTTAGTTGTTGTTCATCCTGTACTATATATCTCAATCTACCAGGTTCTAACTGATCCTTACCTGTTTTTCATCCTGTACTACATATCTCAATCTCTCAGTTTCTAACTGATTTTAGCTGTTATTCATTCTGTGCTACATATTTCAATCTATCAGGTTCTAACTGATTTTAGCTGTTGTTCATTCTGTGTTACATATCTCAATCTATCAGGTTCTAACTGATCCTTAGCTGTTGTTCATCTTGTACTACATATCTTTATCTACCAGGTTCTAGCTGATCCTTAATTGTTGTTCATCCTGTACTACATATCTCAATCTACCAGGTTCTAACTGATCCTTACCTGTTGTTCATCCTGTACTACATATCTCAATCTACCAGGTTCTAACTGATCCTTAGTTGTTGTTCATCCTGTACTACATATCTCAATCTATCAGGTTCTAACTGATCCTTAGTTCTTGTTCATCCTGTACTACATATCTCAATCTATCAGGTTCTAAATGATTCTTAGATGTTATTCATTCTGTACTACATATCTCAATCTATCAGGTTCTAACTGATTTTAGCTGTTGTTCATTCTATGCTACATATCTCAATCTACCAGGTTCTAACTGATCCTTAGTTGTTGTTCATCCTGTACTACACATCTCAATCTATCAGGTTCTAACTGATCATTAGTTGTTGTTCATCCTGTACTACCCATCTCAATCTACCAGGTTCTAACTGATCCTTAGTTTTTCATTCATGGTAGCAACACCTTTATTTTGTCTCCATATTCACGCAATGTATAACAAAATGTGAGTGTTTGTAGGACCGACTCTTGTAAATAAAACATGTGAATTTATAGATGGCACGTGACTGATCATTTTTAGGAATTAAGTCTTTGGTTAATAATAAAAAAACATACATGTCCATCCATGTTAATAAATATGTAATGAAACGAAGAACTTATGTAGGAGATGTAAAACGATGAACAGGTAGTTATTGAAAGCAATACTGATTGTGAAGTTAACGGGATTTTAACAGATATGTCATGAAAAGTAATTGATGCAGAAAGAGGCATCAGATGAAGAGGTGGGGGTAGGTGGGGCCGCGCCTCCTGTATTTCAAATGAAGCTCGTTTGGCATTTACATTTTTATAAATAGATGAAAACAAACATCCAACTCTATCCAATAAAAATTACCCATTAACAGAAAAGTTCGGTGTAGTTGAAAAAACTGCATAATATAATTGATGAATTACCTTTCCCCCCACTTAGCAGCAAAATTCGATATTAAAAATGAACTATATTTTTTATAAAAACCAAGACCAACACCTCTAATGATAGTCAAGGGTCTCTATGCGCTATCAGTATGCCCTGACAATCATCAGAAAGACTTCCAAATTTTTGTTTGTAATTGTTTGTAGTTAAACACAAAACTGCACAATGAGCTATCTGTGCTCTGCCCACCACGGGTATCGTAATCCGGTTTCAAGTTTCGCAGACATACCACTATGTTACCGGGAGATGGATCTCTGATTGTCGACAGAAATTCCCCTATACTCTGAAAACAGAATACTAGTAAATAGAAGAAGGAAACAAATTATCTGGATTTTACATCGAATTAGATCAAATGTATTCCAGATATTGTCACATTTACAAGCCCTTACTAGCTGCTGTAACGCAGCCTAATAATAGGTGTAATTAAATGTTAACACGTGAGGCAGTAAAGTAAAGGTTGGTCCGAAGGACTGTGACGTCATACATGATCAGAATATTGGAACAAGCTGTATACATACATGTAGATGTTGTCATTCGGAGTAAAGAAGACAACCAGCAACTGTTCAACAAGAAACTGTGTAATTAAACCATATCTTATTAAGTTGGTTAATAAATTTTCAGAATTTAAATGGGACGATGATTCAATGTGATATGTTACAAAGAACGTTATCGTGTTTATATAAAAATTAAGTCCACATATGAAGTTTGAAAGAAAAGTATTAAAGTACTTTTGTTGTAAGGTTATGTTTTAGTGTGTAGTTAATAAGTAAATACATAAGTACTTGTGTAGGGTTAAGTATCAGTTTATGGTTAAGTTAAGTGGTAATAAAAGTACTTTTGTAAGTATTTGGTATTTTCAATTTTGATGACATCTTTTTCAATACATGGGTGAAAGAACTAGGACAGATCCCCAAAACTTTAGCCATAGCTATCACTGGCTTGTAAATGATTACTAGATGAAAGATAGCCAGACAGTAGTAACCGCTTTGTGTACAGTTATGTGCCCGGCATGGCCGAGCGCGTTAGGCGTGCGACTCGTAATCCAAGGGTCACGAGCTCGCATCCCAGTTGCGCTAAACATGCTCGCCCTTTCAGTCGTGGGGGCATTATAATGTGACGGTCAATCCCACTATTCGTTGGTAAAAGAGTAGCCCAAGGGTTGGCGGTGGGTAGTGATGACTAGCTGCCTTCCCTCTAGTCTTACATTGCAAATTTAAGGACAGCTAAGGTTTCCCCTCCTGGTTGGGGGTTGTGCGGTGGGCTAGCAATCTACTCACTTAAAAAACCAGCCTGCTAATGAATTCGCAAGAAATTGCGGCCCTGTGTTCCTTTATGGAATCGAGAGGCAACAATAATAAAATTCAGTTATTCTTAACCGAATATTGGGATTGTATGTTTCTATCAAAACGTATCACAATTGGAGTTTTCAGCATTCAGTAGTATATCGTGACACGAATCTTGGATCTTCCAACACCTTCTGTGTTGAATTACAAGATTCAACTTTATTGTCTCTTTCTCGACGCGAACAGAAGGGACTAAGTCCGACTCATTTCTATAAAAATTCGGCTTTCTTAAAAGATGCATTGTAAACACAAACCGAAGGAGACAAAAAATAATAACTTATTGTATTAATGAACAAAGTTAAATTATTTTTTAACAATGAATATAAACTTTGTAAACAAAAATTGTTTTTGAGAAAAAAAAGGTTAGTAAAAATGGACAATTTTAATAATGTACAGTTAACAAAAATTTGATTATGAAGTAACTGTTTGTTTGTTTTGGAATTTCGCACAAAGCTACTCGAGAGCTATCTGTGCTAGCCGTCTCCAATTTAGTAGTGTAAGACTAGAGGGAAGGCAGCTAGTCATCACCACTCACCGCCAACTCTTGGGCTACTCTTTTACCAACGAATAGTATGATTGACCGTAACATTATAACGCACCCATGGATGAAAGGGCGAGCATGTTTGGTACGACGGGGATTCGAACCCGCAATCCTCAGATTACGAGACGCACGCTTTAACACGCTTGGCCATGCCAGGCCCTCTATTCTTTCACTGCTGAATTACGGACGGCTAGCATAGATAGCCCTTGTGTAACTTAAAGCCAAATTTAAAACAAACTCCACCAAAACATGCTCACCCTTTATGATGTGTGTGTGGGGGAGGGAGAACATTGTTAGGGTCAATCTCACTATTCGTTTGTGAAAGAGTGGTTAGTGGATGGTGATGACTAGGTACCTCTATTCTTTCACTGCTGAATTACATACGACTAGCGTTGATAGCCCTCGTGTAGCTTCAGCCCAATGTAAATCAAAGCAACAGTATCTTCAGACAAATCTGATAATCTAACGACTTTTGAACATTTCGGTTTGGTTCTTTTAAGTGTAGAAACTTTGGATTCACGTTTCGAAGAATGCATTCTGAAAAAAAGCAAATTTCAAGGTTGATGATTAATGGTATAACTATATTGAAGATGAAGAAATAGATTCATACAACAGAAGGGAACAGAGATAAAGTTTTCAATATTTTACAGATTCAGTATTTAAAGCAAAAAAATAAAAAATCTTGATGATGAGAAACCTACTTCAGATAAAAATATCAGAATGGCTGGTATGGGTACTAACACTTTTACTGAGAAGGAGAGAAAAACATTTCGACCTAGCAAGATCATCTTCAGGTGAAGAAAGAGAGAGTTCGCAAGTGGCCGTTGCTGGACATATGTCTCAGGGACGATGGTATAAACCAGTGGTGCACAAACGTTTAGAGTCAGGGGCCACAAAAAGACTTCTCGTAACCGTTGGGGGCCACAAAAAGTGAAGATTAAAATCGTCCCACAGTTGTTTCACACAAGATGGACATCACATTTAAGAACACACAAATGACGATTACATTAAAGTGTTTGCACATTATTCTGAGAAATGTTACAATACGTCAACTGTCACAAAGTCAATGCAATGGATGGTGCTGCATGTCATCTACGAACTTAGAAATGTCCAGCTTGATGCTTGACGTTGAAAGACGCAAGATTGCTTCCAGATGATTATCAGTCAGCTGATTGCGAGTGTTGTTTTATTCAGTTTCATATACGAGAAAGCCTGTTCACAGGTGGTGTGGACAAGTACGTTCTCTTTTAGATTAGCAAATTATCAGGCAACGTTTTGTAGAAGTCAAGCAAACTGTTTTCTCGGTAAATAGCACGCAGTTCATCAGATGCTTCGAGATCAGTAAGTTCAAGCTGATATTCTGCTGAAAAGTCATCCACTGACACACTGAACGGATCAGCAAAAAGTTTCATCAACAATCTGCATTGGTCAAAGTCGTGAGTGAAACCGTGAGTTGAAGGATTGGATCAAAGTATCTAGCTTCCCAACATAAACTTGTGTGTCAATGTCCTGATTCTTCTGTAGTTTTGACTGAAAAGTGGGAAAGTGCACGAAGTTGCCTGATGTTGTTTGCTGCCAGAATAACTGCAACTTTGTCCTGAAAGCTGAGGCGTAATTTGCAAGCTGACAGACAAGCTGATTTTTGCCTTGCAACTTCAAATTCAGATCATTCAAGTGTTGTGTCATGTCGACCAGAAAGGTCAAATCAGCTTACCATGTTGGATTAATCAACTCCAATAATCTTCTGAGCATCTTCCCTCGACTCAGCCAGCGTACTTCACAGTGATACACAAGGTCACCATAGTCTTAATCAATTTTTTCAAGAAGACTTTGAAACTGACTGTGATTGAGCCCTCGTGATTTGATGAATTTAATGGTTTTCGTCACAAACGCCATCAGTGCCTGAAAACGAAGTTCTTTAATGCACAGGTTCTGTTGGTGAATAATGCAGTGCAACTTCACCAACTATTTGTTCTGCTTTCCTCAATGCTTCATCAACAGTGCTACCAGCCCGCTACTTTCTCCGGTCATGGCTGGTGCTCCATCAGTTGTCACACTTACCAGTTTCGTGAAATCCAATGAAACACTACTATACTACTGTCTCCTCGAACAGAGCAGACCCAGTTGTCTGACCCTTCATGGAACCATGCTGATTTGTTCCTCTGTGATATCAAACGATGACGACACACCATGAAAAAAAACTAGTAGCTGTGCTGTTGAACTGATGTCAGTCGACTCGTCTGCTGCTAAAGAGAAGTAGACAAAGTTGGCTGCTTTATTTGAAAGCGGTCTTGTCACATCTGCTGAGAGGTGTGAAATTCTTCACTGAACTGTCGTACGATTCAAAGCCACCATCTGTAGCTTGCGGACTGCTTCCGGACACAACTTTTCCGATACAGTAATCATGCATTGCTTGACAAAATAACCATCAATGAACGGTTGGCCAGATTTTGCTATCATCAACGAAATATCGTAACTGACCTCACATGCTGCACCTAAATCTGCTGACTGCTTTGAGAAAACGTTCTGCGACTGCTGCAGAGATTCTATTCGAGCTGTTCGTTCATCAGTGACTACGTTGTGGAAATCTTTATGCTTCGACTCATAATGACACTTTATATTGAATACCTTCGCCACTGCTACTGTTGAATGACACAGCAGACAAATCTCGTTCTTCTGTTCTTAAAGAAAACAGTACTGTGCAGTACAATCATTATGAAACTGCCGGTTTTCGTCATCAACTTTTCTTTTACGATTAGCTACCATTTTTGTGACGAAATAATATCAAAATAGGGCTCGTAAGTAAATCTCGAAGAACAATTGGAACGCGTGAGATTTTGTAATTAAGGAAATATTACGTCATTAAGCCAAAGATTAAATGCCTATGCATTAACGAGATTTTCTTATTAAATTTTCTTTATTGCTCGACAAAATATGGACCCATCAAGTGCCTAATCTAATGCATATTCTTCTATAGCGCTTAATCTTCGCGAACTCTAAGTGCGCGAACTCTCTATGTTTGAGTTTCCTGTTGGACATCGCGGGCCTGATTTTGTGCACCACTGACATAAACAGATACGGAAAGTTATTTACCCGTTGATAAAATAAAACGTGGTTATTTTGCTGTCGAAACAAGGGCAAACTGCTATCTGCAGTGTCGTGCACAGAAACAACAAAAACCACAAGAAGGTCTTTCCCCGAATTTTAGTTAAGCTATAGCTAGCAGAAAGGCCGAATTTACACCCTGAACTGGTCTCGCGGGCAGATTGAAATTTTTACTATGTGACTAAGTATCTGGAATGTATTGCTCGTGCTAACTAGACACTGCTAGACAGATCACAGCCAAAAGGAACTTGCTTGATCGATGTTCATAGGTGTCCGCGACACACGCTTCAAAACCCCAGTCGTAATGTTTGTCTGTTCATTCTGTCATTGTTAATTTGTTATGTTACTTAATAGCATTACATACAAAGTAAGTTTTATATGTGTAAAAACGGCTCGTTTGGGTTGAGAAAATATTTTACGTAGAGGAGCGAACAACGTGGTCAGCTTCCGGTCAGTTACCTCTTTCTTTCTTTGTGAACCTGACGATGACCGAAGAAGGTCGAAACGTTGTTCGCTCCTCGACGTAAAATATTTTCTCAACCCAAACGAGCCGTTTATACATATATATTTCTCTATAAGTGGGTTTTCTCGATATCATTAAAGTAAGTTTTACTTTGCAGGTAACATTGTTATCAAACAAATGAAGACAACATGTACTACCCAATGTTCCTCTTTATTGAATCACTAAATGTCAACACAAATATATATTATATACACTGAAAGTTTGTCACATTTCATACAGATACATAAGTCGTATCGATACACTCCTCTCGAGTTCTTCATGGTAAGTACTGGCATGTTACTCTGTTATCGACGCATTTTTAATATTTAGTGTTTGAATTAATTTAATACAGAAACAGACAAGGAAAGTTATTCAACCATTGATGAAATAAAACATGATTATTTTACTGTCAAAACAAGGGCAAACTGCTATCTGCAGTGCCGTATATGGAAGCGTCATAAACCACAAGAAGGTCTTCCCTCCAATTTTAGCTAACCTATAGCCAGGAGAAAAGCCGAATTTACACCCTGACAGGCAAACCGTAATTTTCACTTGGGGCACTCAACCGTGCGACTAAGCATTACTAGTACATCTGTACAACATACATGCCTGATTGACAACTTTACGTAAGCATGTGTAAAACATACATATCGTGTTAACTACTTTACTGTTACCACTCAACAGCATACATTCCTGGTTTACTACTTTATTAATAGCTTTGAACAACACACATTCCTGGTTTACTACTTTATTAATAGCTTTGAACAACATACATTCTTGGTTTACTACTTTATTAATAGCTTTGAACAACATACATTCTTGGTTTACTACTTTATTAATAGCTTTGAACAACATACAGTCCTGGTTTTCTACTGTATTAATAGCTTTGAACAACACACATTCCTCGTTGACTATTTTATTAATAGCTTTGAACAACATACATTCCTGGTTTACTACTTTGTTAATAGCTTTGAACAACACACATTCCTGGTTGACTATTTTACTGATACATCTGAATAATATACAAATTTAAATGAAAATAACAATTATAAATCTGTACGAACAGTTTTACTCAGATATACTATAGACTTTATAATTTTGTAAGATTTATTGAGTGTAAGTCACAGAGATGTGATGAACAATCGAGACTTTCATGTTTGTTTATATGTAAAGTCTGACGAGATTCTACATTATACAATTTACCTGTTGTTTTTAACCCTTAATTCCATAGCCTATGGACGTATTTTTAACAATACAAAATTTACCTATTATTTTGAGCTTCTAAACCCAAATCCTATTATTGTATTTGTTAAGTAATTCTCATTTCTTGACATACTAAATTCTCAAGCTTGGATTTTCGTACAATTTTTTAGTGGTTTACTTTTTACAGACTTTTTATCTTACCCTCTTTTGATGCTACAGAATTCGATCTCAACAACAGTCAATGAAAACCGACTTTGAAAGTAGCTGTAGACAATATTTGATTGGACAGAGAACATTATTTACTACGTGTTTTATACATACTGTGAACCGTGGTGTCTGTCCATCAGTTCATCTGTCGTCTGTTTATGACGGCTTCACTTCTCATGTTGAGTGTGAAAAGATACGGATGAAGTCAAAGCTCAACATTAACTTTTTAAACAACAGTAGAACAGGTATGAATAATGTTGACAACAAACAGGATATTCTACACTAACTTGTTATGAATTAATAACACTATTTATCAAATGTAAACATAACGGTTTGTTATTGTTAAATTGTTCTTAGCAGAACACTCACTATACAAACATGGAACATCAAACACAGAAAACCAAAACTCATGTAACACACTTACTCTAGAGTATCATACAGTCTTACAATTTGTCTTCAATCACTGCTACACGAGGGCTATTTGCGCTAGTCGTCCCTAATGTAGCAGAAAGACCAGATGGAATGCAAGTAGTCATCGCTACCCACCGCCAAGTCTTGGGATTGACTATCACATTATGCCCATTCATTGACATGGATAAAAGGTCGATCATGTTTGGTGTGGCGTGGAGAAGTACACCGGACTTTTGTACCATTTGCTGGTGTATAACTCATCATGTACAAACATGGATCATCATTAGGTTCCTCGACTGAAATCACAACAAGTTGATGTATATATATAAATAATTTACGTAAGTTCTCATACACTTTCTCGCTTCATTTACTACTATAACTGAATTTATATATACACATATATACGTATGTACATAGATGTAGACGGACGGAAATTTAAATAGAGATGTTGTTGGTTGTTGTTTTTTTATGTAAACACTGTCTTCTCGGTCAACGTTGTACGAATATTGAAGACAAAGTACGTATGGATAATTCCATAGAAACCGCGCATGTCAGGTAGATATAAATGGTTGTATGATTTAATAACAAGCTCAGCGATGGTAAAACTATTTTAAAATTTGAAGAAAACTAAACATGAGTATCTAGAAAACTATGGGAAAATATCAGTATATTTAGTGAAGTATTTGTTGTATTTTTTTACTTTATGAGCAATTCTATCTTTTTAAAAGTAGTAACACAGAAATTCAAAAATGTTCTGGTGTTTGTCCTGTTTGAAATTATTTAGATTTTTATTGATTACTTCAATTAACACTCATCAACATATTTCACACTTGAACATTGATAATAAAACTGTAAACAGTTTCAGGTTTGTTTTGTTTTCTTTTAACCAATAGATTAACCTTTTAATGTACTCCTAAACATCAGAATCCCCAGACGTTAAGTGATTTATAGAACTGTGTATTCTTAAAAAACACATCAACTCAATACAATAAAATTTGTCAGGCTGTGACTGTTATACAAGATTAAATATTAAAATAAATAGATACAGCTTAAAGGATTTACCGGAGTTTTCAAAATCTATAAAATAAAAATTAGTCATAGCCTCAGACTCACCAGAATTAAAAATCCACGAAACGTATCAGGGATTTTATTGGAAAGAAATGCAAACAGCTTTCCAAAAGAAAATAAATGTCAGAAGAGAATAAATAACTGTTTTTACAGGAAAGTCATCAAAGCTACTGCGCTTCTTTTCCGTTTGCTCAGAATCACTTATTTTCTCTTATGCATCAGTCCTCATGACGATACTCACCTAGAGAGGGAGTACATGGTCACTAACGCCTTGTTGTAGTCCTCCAAGTAAGTCTTTCAAGTCTAATTTTAAATGAACGGGAAAAGCAAAATAATGTGAGTCTAGTTCTTACTGGCCATAAATCTGTTATTTACACATGGCCAGGTGAGTTGAGGCGTTCGACTCCTAATCTAAGGGTCGCGGGTTCGAATACCGGTCGTACCAATCATGCTCACCCTTTCAGCCATGGGGCGTTATAATGTGACGATCAATCCCACTATCCGTTGGTAAAAGAGTAGCACAAGAGTTGACGGTGGGTGGTGATGACTAGCTGCCTTCCCTCTAGTCTTACACTGCTAAATTAGGGACGGCTAGCGCAGATATCCATCGAGTAAAGCTGCGCGAAATTCAAAACAAAAAATAACCTTCTATTTTGCTTACGTCACTTCATTACAACAATTGATTCACCAGTATTGTTACGCTTACTACTAGTTAAAACTGTAAAAGACAACAATAAAATGGGACCACAATATTATTGAATATTTGCGTATAGTAACTAAGGGGACTAGATATTAAAATGAAAACCGAACTGTGTGAAAAAAAAAAAATTATGGAAGAAAGTTTCTCACACTGCATTTCATGGCTACTTCGTCCAGCACAATTTGTATGTATAAAATTTTCTATAAATATTTTAATTTATATTCACATGAAAACATTTTATTCATCTGAATTAAATTCTTGAAAATAAGAAACAAAAGTTAAACAATTAGTAAGTGACATTCACTTGACTCCACAACCAGTGAGAAGCCTAGTAAGTAATGTTAGTAAATACTTGTTTGTTTTCGATAACGTCGTATTAAAAAACTTAGAAAAATTGAACATTTTCTATATAAATAAAGAGAGAATCTTTATACAAGTACTGAATGGGAAAGGATATCGGATTGTCCTAATATACACTGTATTTTTATCTATTAAATGGGGTACCGTTTATTTAAAAAATAATTTTGAACTCCATTTCTTAAAACTGTATCTATAAATTATTTCAATAAAAAAAAAGATATAATCAAATCTTCAGGTTAGTCCTAGTGAAAATCGGGCTCTTGTAATACAAAGAGTACTTAATATTTATTTCTATGGAAAACAAACGCTTGTTGTTCGTATCGTAGTTACTTTTAAAATTATCCGAATTTAGAATGCTAAAGTTGCAATTTTTTATAAATTTTTCTTTATAGCGACATTTGATAAATAGTGACACACTGTATTTATTATTTCGGTCAAGCCTAGCATGGCCGAGCACGTTAAGGCATGCGCTCGTAATCCGATGGTCGCGGGTTCGCATCCCAGTCGTGCTAAACATGCTCGCCCTTTCAGCCGTGGGGGCGTTATAATGTGACGGTCAATCCCACTATTCGTTGGTAAAAGAGTAGCCCATGGGTGGTGATGACTAGCTGCCTTCCCTCTAGTCTTACACTGCAAAATTAGGGACGGTTAAGGTTTCTCTACCTGGTTGGGGGTTGTGCAGTGTGCTAACAATTTACTCACTTAAAAAACCAGCCTGTTAATGAATTCGCAAGAGATTGCGGCCCTATGTTCCTTCATGGAATTGAGAGGCATAATAATAATAAAATTCAGTTACGCTTAACCGAATATTGAGATCGTATGTTTCTATCAAAACGTATCACAATTGGAGTTTTCAGCATTCAGTAGTATATCGTGACACGAATCTTGGATCTTCCAACACCTTTTGTGTTGAATTACAAGATTCAACTTTATTGTCTCTTTCTCGACGCGAACAGAAGGGACTAAGTCCGACTCACTTCTATAAAAATTCGGCTTTCTTAAAAGATGCATTGTAAACACAAACCGAAGGAGACAAAAAATAATAACTTATTGTATTAATGAACAAAGTTAAATTATTTTTTAACAATGAATATAAACTTTGTAAATAAAAATTGTTTTTGAGAAAAAAAAGGTTAGTAAAAATGGACAATTTTAATAATGTACAGTTAACAAAAATTTGATTATGAAGTAACTGTTTGTTTGTTTTGGAATTTCGCACAAAGCTACTCGAGAGCTATCTGTGCTAGCCGTCTCCAATTTAGTAGTGTAAGACTAGAGGGAAGGCAGCTAGTCATCACCACCCACCGCCAACTCTTGGGCTACTTTTTTACCAACGAAAAGTGGGATTGATCATAACATCATAACCCCCACGGCTGGGAGGGCGAGCATGTTTGGCGCGACTCGGGCTTGAACCCGCGACCTTCAGATTGCGAAGCACACGCCTTAACGCGCTAGGCCATGCCAGGCCCATGACAGCGCAACAAGTTTTAAATGTGACAAGTTTTTGTCGTCTGTAGATTTATTTTGTATATACGACTTTAACCTTTTATATACATTTATTTATATACACTATATTATGTATTATATGAAATATAAAAATAGAGAGAACCATAAATGTTTTAAGATTATATTAAAGTAAACAAATAGATGCTACTAAGAAACAAATATTTAAAGTTGAACATTGTAAGCACCTTTGAAACAGTGCTTTGGTGTAGAGTTTCTTAAAGTTCGATATGACCTTTTGGTCCATGGGCTGTCATATCCTGAGTAGTTTAAGATTCGGCGATGGGTGAGGATGACTAGCTGGCTTCTTTGTAATTTTACACTTAGGGAAGGCTAGCGCAAATAGTCCTCGTGTGGCTTTATACGAAATTCAGAAATCAAATAAACAAAAATATCATTTCAAAATTATGGGCGGCTGTGCGTAGAAATTTATGTATGTTGTACACACCAACTTGTCATGTACATGTAAGTCTCTTGTATCCAAGCTAAGATTAAATTATAATTTTAAGCTGTAAATATGCATACTGTACGTTATTAGTAATAAAGCGCGAAGGAAGTTGTAATAATGTAGTAATAATTAAGAGTTTGTTTGTTTTGAATTTCGCGTTAAGCTACTCAAGGGCTATGCGTTCGTCGCCCCTACTTTAGCAGTGTAAGACTAGAGGGAAGGCAGCTAGTCATCACCACCCAGCGGCAACTCTTGGGCTACTTTTTTACCAACGAAAAGTGGGATTGATCATAACATCATAACCCTCCACGGTTGGGAGGGCGAGCATGTTTGGCGCGACTCGGGCTTGAACCCGCGACCCTTAGATCACAAAGCGCACGCCTTAACGCGCTAGGCCATGCTAGGCCGTTATGAAGTAACAATATTATAACTTAATATATGTGTGTATATATATAAATTTTATTTAAGTGCCAAGTTAGTTTTTATACAAGTTGAAGAACATGTGATAAACCAAGCAGCCTGTTGATACTTAAAACTTTATTTAGTTTTTATCTTGTTTTAACTTACTAAGAACAAAACTCTTTACACTAACAATTGCTATTATGTGAACTTCGTTTTCAAGCTGGCAAAGCACAATTATAATTAATTACACTTGTTATAAGACGTTAGTATTAGATCTATTGTATTTTGTAACACCACATTTTTATTCGGTCTTTGGGGGTTTGAAGGATAAAAATAGTGTATAACAGTATTTTAAGCTTATTAAATGTAAATAACATTTTTCTATGTATGTTCTTATAGCAAAAACACCTCGGGCTATCAGCTGTGTCCACCGAGGAGAACCGAAACCCTTATTTTAGTTTTGTAAATCCGAAAATTTACCGCTATCCTCACGAGGAAAAGTGACATTTCTGATTGAGATGGATTGAAATACACAAACTATTGAACAACATTGAAGGTCATATTTCTGACAGATGATTGTTATAAGTCTGTCAAACAGTAACTACCTTTCTAAATGTCTATCATTTAATATGGAAATGATAACTCGTATTCTCACCGAAATATCATATCGCTTTACATATTATGTGTATAAAATCTAAAAAATATATATATTTTTTCTCTATTCACTGTTCCACCTTCTGAATTAACAAAAGTGTCATAGAACTACCCTGATTTATTTGTCAGAGTATCAGTGTCAAGTATTTATAATCGAACAGCTGCTTTGACCTCATTCCAGTTGACCAGAACAACAAACTAATAGTTCTAATTTTGAAGAATGCTTTAAAGTATAATATGTGAAAGAATGAAACAGTTTTTAACAGTAACATTCAACTAATTAATGTGATTAATTATTCTATTTTTGTAGCTTTTGTGTTAAGATTTAAAATATATATTTTTGTAGTTCTTGCTGTAATGATAAGTTAGTGGTAATAATCTTAAATATTCTGAAGTGGACAGAGAGAGTGTTGATAATCTAGTTTTGTAAATGTCTGCAACTTTCTAAAATACAATCTATTTGAATTTTATATTATGAATTATAAGTCGAATGGCGATGATTGACAATACGCCTAAGTCACTTTCATTGGTGTCTTCTAACAACTTGGACGAGCATAACGAAAAGAAATACACTAACAATAACAATATAAAAAATTAAATCAAGAAAAACTTTAAAGAAATTATCCACAGGTATAGCTTAATTGAATCTTTAAAATCATAAAGCAAACTAAAATTCATATTTTCCGTTAAAGTTTTCTTTAAAAGACAACTATTACTAATTCACACCAATAGATGACATTAAAGCATGAATATGTTATATTGCGATCAGTCGGATAATCCAGTTTACAGGTGGAGCCTATGTACAGTACTATCTCTATTGCATTGATAAGATCTCACGTGACATGCATGTAACTAACTCTTCCAACAATTGGTCAAGCTAATATTTAGGAATGCATACAATCCAAATATAGTATCCTATAACAGGTGAACTAATATTTTGGAATGGGAACAAGCCTATCATAACACCCACAGAAATATAAAACTAATAACAATCAAAATAACTGCTACTAATAAATAACACAGTCAGATTCCTGAGCCTCATGTTTATTAGTGATCTACAGAGAAATGTACAGTAATATTTTATGTATACTTGGTTTCATAACATTATGATCTGTATTATCTGAAGTATGAGTTTCGGTTTTGCATATTTTGTAGCTTGTGTTGTTCTTTATAATAGATATACTTTACATGCAAAATAAATATTATATCGTAAAGCTAAAGTTATGTTATTGAATTACAAATTTTCTAAGCTGAGTACATTAAAAAGAGAAACTGACAACTAAAATTATTTTTTGATGTATGAGCGTACACAACTTCATCAGCACACAAGATACTGTACAGTCACTTTGAATATAATAAACTCGTATTTTTAGATGGACCTTGTAATATAAATTCAAAACGCTTCAAGTGAAGAAAGTCAGTGCAAAATTCATTTCTCATAAAAGTATTCTTGTCAATTCTGAACATAGTTTGTTACCATGTAGAAAACAAAGCCTATGTTTAATTCCTTCTTAGCTGTATTCACACACGCTTTCTAACTTTAGAGTTCTTGTACAATAAAATCTGTCATTTTTTCATATTGCATATACATCTACGTATGTAAAAATGCCAACTTTCTGTGCCTAGTGAGAACATATTACAGAAAGAAATATTATCACCACTCGGAAATGCCCCATTCTACACAGAATCAGATCATGTAACCTGCCATAATGTAGCTGTAAATCACTGAAAACCAACACTATTATAAATGAACGTAAACAAGGTTCGATTTTCAAGATGTGTATATAAATCTGGACTTGACAAACAACACATAATTATGTAATAAGTTCTTTTATAAACAATAACTAACTATAGGAGTCGTGTGTCCCCACCGTAACAGCCAAAGGAACGCTCCAGGATACACGAAACATTTTCATGTATGTTTTATTGAGAACATTTAAGTGGTAAATAAAGTTTCTCGGCTCGATGTGGCCAGGTAGTTAAGGCGCTTGACTAGTAATGTAAAGGTTACAGGTTCGAATCCCCATCACGGCTATGCGTAGAAATTTATTTGATTAGAAGGGCGTGTATAAATTCCCAGTGGCGCAATTAGTTAGCGCATTGGTACTTATAAGATAGTACTTGTGGGATATGCCGGGATTGTGAGTTCGAACCTCACCTGGGGAATGTAACTTTCGTCCCCCAGTAACTCAGCGGAATGTCTGCAGACCAACCAAAATGAAAACCGGGTTTCTGGTGAGCTAGAGCACGGATATCGTTGTGCTCAATTCAAAACAACAATAGCTTAACGTAAAACCTTCTGAAACTTTAAACTTTGTGTGTGTATGTGCATGTATCACAGTTTGGAAATGAAAAAAAATCTATAATTATTAATTGTTTTCAAATCACATAGTTTTTACAAATAGGTTTATTCAAAAGAAACACATTATTAATTTGTTTTTGATGCTTCTTTAAAATGTAGTCTATGTGGAGTCGTCACAAAAGCTACTTGACTGTCATTGGTCAAACGGATTCAAAGGTGAAAGTTGTGAAGATGAGGCGGTATGCTTAAGTTGGGATATAATTTGTAAGTGTAGTCATTGAAATTTGTAGTTAGTGTTAATCATTTGAACCTTGTTATTTAATTTTTTTTATGAATCACCACAGTAATATGTTATTAATCTGCTATTACTAGAATATCTTCATTATGCGGACATATTCGATACTTAAACAATGAAGAAAAGATAGATTATGACTCAGAATCCAATTCAAACTGAATGAAATTGGATGTCTTATTCGATTTCGAGCCAAATGTAGCTTTCTAGAAACTGAAGTAACACACCAACTTGTTATGTACATGTAGGCCTCTTGTATCCAGACTTAGATTTAATTATAATCTTAGTTGTAAAGTTATTAGTAATAAAGCGCGTAGGATGTTGTAACAATGTGATAAAAATGTAGTAATAATTAAGAATTTATTTATTTTGAATTTCGCGCTAAGCTACTCGAGAGCTAAGTGCACGTCGTCCCTACTTTAGCAGTGTAAAGCAACTAGTAACCACCATCGACCGCCAACTCATGGGCTTACGTTTCACCAACGAATAGTGTTATTGATCATAACCTTATAACGCCCCCACGGCTGAAAGGGCGAACATATTAGGTGCGACGGGGATTCGAACCCGCGACCCTCACATTACGAGTAGAACGTAAGTTAAGAATCCCAGAAAACTATATTAACAATAATTTGAGTAAATGAACAACATATATTGTTTATGATATTTACAGGGCCATTTTTCTAATGTTTTATGATTTTAATTTTGCTAATTGAGTACTTGTAGTTAAACCATGAATTACGATGTTCTTGTTTCATGCTTGAGGTCTAACAAATAGCTTAATATTTATTATTGAATATTTTTTACTGACAGTACAATAATGTTTGACACTTAGAAGTTTTTACAATATTAATAAAGTGTTTATATTCTTACCAACTTATAATATTGTTTGTGATGTTTATACAGTTTTTAAAGGCATTCTCTGTTGATGTTCATCATTTTAATGTTTTTGTGTCATTCTACATGAAACTAAATTATTGTATTAGTTGGAAGAGTTCCAGAAGTGAATAAAAACTTAATTACGTAGGAAGAAGAGTATGGTATAAAGTATGCATCATTTGATTAGAATAACCATTATACTTTAAGTTTATCAGTGTCTTATTTTGGGTCCTGTGATATTTATATGTATCAAAAGCTTGTTTATATACTTCAGGTGAACTGTATGGGTTTAAATGGGGAAACCTAAACATTTACAAGTTATACCTTTTTCTTTCATTAATGATGCATTAGTAAAGGCAGAAATGGAATATCAGTAATCATAAAATGACGCATGTGTTAGTTTGTTATAACTGGAAAACAAATTAAATAAAAAAAAATTCTGCATTGACTGAAAATATCCCAGGGTACAAGCTACAGTGTGGGATCATAATATATACCCTAGGTTTTGGAGGTGACTGAAGAAATAGGACCCACATTGCAGTGGGGATACACCATCTATCAGTCTTTATCTTTATTTGCCAGTCTCACATAAGAAATAAAGAGTAGCAATTGATATAGAATTAGAAATTAGGAGAGAGAGGTGTGGGTGCTCGAGTCCATATCATCCCACATGGTTTTGAGTTATAACAAACAAGTATAATTAGTCAGAGGTTTAGGTTTGCTGTTTTTAATGCACTATTTAACTTCATTAAATGTATTTAGTTTCACAAATACATATCAATGATTGTGATAAAAATACTGACAGAAACAGGTTTCACATTCATGTTGTATAACTAAAGTTGTTAGTATAAAATTTTATAAAATGAAAATCAAACAAATTCAAATGTTTGGAAAGACTTGAGACCTACTAGAATAATTACTGTGATGATAAGATGATGCTTTTGAGAAAGTCTTTAATTTTAAAGGTTTAATGAGTGAACATGAATTTGGAAAATGTTTTTCACTGATAAGATCAACAGTAGAGTTGTTTTATAGAGGATTAGACACTTGTTCTGCAAATATTAAGGCTAATTTGTTAATATTAAGACACATTTGCTATTTTTTTTGTAAGAGCAAAGAAAATTAATTAGCTTATTAAAATACACTGTATGATTTTAAAAAATTTAAGAATGGGTTTTATGGTGAAACATACTATTTCACAACATCCATCATAAGTATGATCTTTTACTGTCTTTTCATCATTGCTTTCAGACATGGGATGACAGCAGAATTTTGGGAACAAGTCAACTTGTCAACTAAAATTAATCAGAATTGGTCTCTGTTGGTACTAAGTTTTGTAGTCAGTAAACAAGTTTTCAATAACTTGTGCAAATGTGAACAACTATTTCTGTTCTTATCATGAAGCTAGAAACAATTAAGGAATGTTATGGAGAAAAAAGTATTTGAATGTGATTGTTTGTAAATTTTTGAAACATTCTGTTGTGTATTTGATTTGGGGGGAAGGAAGTGAGTTTCTTCTGGAAGTTGAATTTTATGTTTACGAAGTAAGAGGATTTCTTTCAGTAGGTATGGGAAAACCTACGTTACATCATACATATAAATAGAATTGTATTATTAGGGTATTTGTCTCAGTTTGGGATGACAATATTGTTTGTTTATTAAATATAATCCTCTAGTGTCTACAAATAATTTGTGGTCTATGTGGAAATGACTTCAAGGTTCCCTCTTCACATTATTGTAGTATGTATTGTAGGGCCACTTGCATGTTAAACAACTGAGAGAACTGTTTAGAACTGGAAAATGTAATTGGTTATCTTCAAGCAGTGTTTACATTGATTAGGTTTATACAGTCTAATCAAAACTATAACTAAATCAATTGTCACTATAATAATAAACTAATTGCAAATAGAGATAACAACTTTCTCTATTTTTGGAAATTATATTTATCCAAGTAATAAAAATGTTACTTTGTTTGCTGCTGAGCACAAAGCTGCATACCTAACAAATTAAATCATGAACATCAGATAATATAAAACTTTTAATTATAAATATGCTCTAATGTCCAGTTTATTCACATATAGTTAATAAAGTTTAGTTTGAAAAGTGTTAATAAAGTTTAGTTCAATTTTGAATATAACTTATAAGGTGTACTTCAACTGAGCTTAGACTGTATGATTAACCCATCCCCATGATTCAGTTCTTCCATTTATGAAGTAATCCTAGTAGCTTTTTGAATACTTTTGAATAAATACTATCCTTTCTTACACAATAAGAACAGGATTGTAAGAGAAAGTGAAGTGACCTTAACGAGTGTACAGATTGTTTGCAAGTCCATGCTTTCTCTCATCCAACCTATTTATAATCTGGCAAGTGGGATTTTTTTTAAAACTCTTTGGATGCTATCAATGGATTTATCTGACTTGACATTTAGAGCTGTTTGGTACGACAAGTGGATTTACCCAACAGTGTTGCAAAAACATTTTATTATGGTGCAACAGTTGGGTTACTCGCATGTCCTTGTAATTTCCACACTGGTACAGGGTGTGTATACATCAACAGAAAAATGTAATGCTGTATAACACACATTTTATTGTTTCCCAATATCAGTGAAATAACAAAAACATTTTATTATGGTGCAACAGTTGGGTTACTCACATGTCTTTGTAATTCCCACACTGGTACAGGGTGTGTATACATCAACAGAAAAATGTAATGCTGTATCACACACATTTTGTTGTTTCTCAGTATCACTGAAATAACAAAAACATTATTTTGCTGTTTGTGAATTTAAACTGTAGATCTATTCCTGTACTTCAAAACTTTAAGTTATGGTTCTTGTTTCTGTTGAGAATCAAAGGAGTTACTTTGTATTAATTTGAAAGTTTACTGCTCTGAGGAACTATTTCGGCATGCTAATAGTATTTTATTTATAAAACAGATTGAGCTTGTAATACGTTTAGACTAAATTACTGATTTAATATAAATGTGCTCTTTTGCTTCCACAGTTTCTAAATGAAGATGAAATGAATTCTGACTTTCAAAAGTGTTTGTGTATTCCAAGTGTTATAATATATTATGTTAAATAATTATCATATTTTAAAATTAGTTCACATACAATGAGATTGTCATTTGCCTTTTTTTAACCATTAAAATGTTTAATATGATTGTTTCTCTCAATTTGCTCCCCTTCATTATTCTCCCATTTTTCATGGAAGGTTGACAATAATCCACGAGGCAGTGATGATTTTCCTATAATCTTGAGAGAGACTGACTGTGGTCGAAGCCACATGATCAGCGTGCCCCAATGGAAGCTGGATCAGGCAAACTAGCCCTCTTTCACTGCTCTCGCAGAGCTAATATTGTCATCATCTGCCACACAGTCAATAGATGACTGTGTGGCAGCAGCAACTGTCTGTATTATACAAGCAGCTGCTCAGTGTTTTCCTAAAACCTTGACACATTTTCCACTATATCCTCGTTTATGGTGGAATCCTGCCTGCCACATGGAACTGAAGGCTCAAAAATGGGGCTGGGATACTTTCTGAAGATATCCCACACTCTTGAACTGCACTGCTTTTCAGCAGGCCCATGCACATGCTAGGTGGATAAGATGTCAAAGCCAGAAGGATTCTTGGATTAAGTTCAGAACCAGCATATCTTCTACCATCTGTTCCAAAGTCATATGGGACAATATTAGAAAAGTCTGTGGGCAATACAATTCTGTCCCTTTCTTGATCTTGCCACCTGATGACCAAGAAGTAACTTATACCCAGAGCATCACTGATACTCTAGGTAAAAGCTTTTGCCAGGTGTCTAACACTTCTTCTTCCTTCTTCTTAGCCATCAAGACTTGGGCTGAACGATCATCTCTTTCATTTTGAGGTGATTGTCTCTATAACTATAATTGTCCCTTTACACTGGTGGAACTGAAACTGGCCCTTCATTGGTCTGGCAGTACATTGGTTGGACCAGATGATGTACACTATGACATGCTGTGCCATCTATCACCTTCTTCTCTTGCTATTTTTCTAATTGTTTTTAACTGGATCTGGCAGGAAAATGTTTTTCTAATGCCTGGTACCTACCTTTCTCTAAGCCTTGTATCAATATTCTTTGACATTGAGAAGGCTTATGATACAACATGGAGGTATGGCATTTTGACATTGAGAAGGCTTATGATACAACATGGAGGTATGGCATTTTGAGACCTCCATATATATGGGTTATGTGGCCATTTGCCATTTTATTGAACACTTTTTAATGGACAGGCAATTCCAAGTTTGTGTGGGTTTAACACTTTTCCATTTTTTTCTTGGAGTCCCTCAAAGCTGTGTTCTATGTTTCACACTTTTCAGTATAAAAATTAATGCCATTACTGAATAACTCTCTCTCACTGTTACAAATGGGCTCTATGTCAATGACTTTCATTTCTCACATCAGTCGTCGAGCATGAGGTATATTGAACGGCAGCTATAGACTGTTATAAAATCAAAATAATTTTTCATATTTATCCTTGGATAACATTGCTGTATCCACTGGTCAACCAATCCCACCATGGCTTCTTACAGTTCCCAAATATGACCATTCTTTAAGGTAGACATGCTTGATTGGAAATACTGTCTGCTATTTGCTGAACATCTTTTGAGCCATTCTTCTATTCCCATTTATACAGTTCAAACTCAGGTGACTGTGTGGGCTCTGTCATGGTTTGTTGTGGTTCTGTGGTTGCTCGAAGAATCCCCTCTACAGCTTTTGTGTTCACTGCTGAACTGTATGTTATTTTTCTTGCCCTGGGTTTTGTAAAACTAAGCAGTACTCAAATTGCCAGTGCTCTACTGGTCATGGAATCACTTCATGTTGGTTCACACCATGTTCTCCCCAATATTCAAAACCGAATGTCCCATTTCCCTTTGACATGTACTTCTATCCAGTTTTTCTGGATACTGGGCCACATTAGTATTTGCGGGAATGAGATTGCTGACACCGTAGCTAAGTCTATCTGTTCTGGCACTATCACTGCTCTGCCTATCCAATACATGGACTATGGTCCTGTAATCAAGGCTCTGTGTCAGCTGGTAGTTGACTTGGAGCATTATAATCTATACTTGTAACTTTTAATATATATTGATATAAGATTTTATCATTCCATAGTAAATGTTTTAGTTCATAGTTTTTTTATAGTAGTTCATGAACTTTACTGAAACTGCCTAGGCCCATTGGGCCAAACCCATAACTATTTGTACTCATTAGTTTACATGCTAGCAACTTCTAATATATTCAGTGTATATTCACAAAACTTGGTAGATTTTTACTAAACATTACAAGACTGTTGCACATGAAAAGTCATAATTTTTAATAGATAATTTGTTTTATTAATATTTGTTCATGTGCATTTTAACCTGGAGGTTAACTCTCAGTCTTCTACTTTGAATTATCATTATTGTCACATCCTAACAAAAAAGGATGTCTTTCAAAAATAAACCTCCCATGGACTTTGTGGACTACTTTCATAAGAGATTTTGTAATACTGAATCAACTAATACATGTTTTTAGCCTTTTTGTAATAAAATATAAAATAAATCAAGTATAAAACCGTGGTATTTTCGTAAATTCATAATAATACTTGGTTTTCAGAAATATAAAATTCCTGGTCTTAAAAGAGTTGGTTAACCAATATGTTTTTAAAGATGCAAATAATACATAAATTACTCTCAAGATTAACATCCAGGAGTTGCAAATTATCAAAGAAATCACCATCAAATACTGGTTGCCAACATTCATATATAGATTTAAGAACTAAGTTAAATCTAAATAAGTTTCATGAATGTTAACCATACTGTATTTTTTACCATGTTTAATGTAGTTTCTGCTATTGCCTTTTATAAATTCTTAAAGCATTATATGCCTAATGTGATCCTCAGACACATCCATCTTCATAAGGGTTTATTTGATTAATGATGTGAAAAAGTGGAATTGGGTCAGTTTCTTTTATTTGTCTGAACATTTTTATACACTGCCTACTACATATTTTACTCATTAAAGCCTTGTACAAAGATAGAAATGATGATGCACTTTTGTTATTAACTTTTCAGACATTACTTATGGGATGACATTCACTTAATTAATATCTAATGTCTTTGTGATAGGTTTTGGGCATGTGCAGTTCTAATGAATTTAATGTCTTGGTGAAAGGTCTTGGCCATGAGCAGTTATTCTTTCTAAACATCCTTACCATCTGCTGACAATATAGCTATTCTTCAACATATGCTATGATTATCTAAACATTGACCCACTTCAATGTCTTTGGCAACATCTGAGTTCCAATTTTCTCCACCCTTATCAATGTGCCATCTATCCAAGTATTGTAAAAAAGTACCTTAGTTAAATAGTGTAATCACTTTTCCTTGACAAAGCATAGATCGTGATTTTCTGTGTTGAAGTTATGGTTTGTGAATTTTGTTATGCCTTGTATATTTCAGTGTAATTATAATCAACATATATATAAGAAACTGTATTAGATATGATATTTGTGGGTATGAATTCTTTTATTACTCTTGTCAGCATGGTGGCTAATTAGACCTCTCATACCTTTGTTGTTTAGTGTCTCTCTGTGGTGGGGACAATTTTAGTTGGAGCTGTTTATGTTTTTATCCACTGAGAGATGGAAACACTCTCCTAGGCTTCTGAAGTTGTGTATTTTTGTTGAGGCTGGGTGGAAGTTGGATTTTGTTTTCTGACTTTATTATATAGGTTACTCAAGAGCCCAACATGGATTGACTCATTTTCTTCCATGAATCATTTGGATTTGTGAGAATGTTGGGACTTTCCTTGTCCCCCCTTGAGTGTACTTCTACCATGTATGTGGAAGGGGGGGACTATTTAATTTCTCCTATTTCCTGAATGTTTTCTGGTTTGGGCTGTGAGATTTACTGTTTTATTATGTGATAGGAGAGATAGACTATATATCTTTCATGTCTGTTTACATTTCTTGGTTTTCCACTTCCTGTTGGAACTATATTTTTGCTGCTGCTATGTTGATGTCAAAAGTTGGAGTTGTTAACATGTTCGTAGAACTTTCTCTCTCCATTTAGATCCTCTTATATCCTTATAGGTTCTTTCCTACTATATTTCTGGGTGCTAGGAAAGGGTTCTTTTCCATGTATTTTCACCTTTGCAATCAGTTTTAATCTGATAATTTGGTTTGGTCTGTCAGGCCTGGAAGTGTTATTTGACCCACTTTACCTCCTTTTGTGGTGATCATCTTGACCGTATTTCCAATGGGATCCTTCACTTTTCCTCAATTTTTCCCATTCTCATAGAAGATGGTTCTGAAATGTACATTTTACATACTTTTGGTTTTTACATATGAGGTATCTTCTAAGTTACATCTCACCAATTTCAACACATTTGCTTTTTCTGCCCATTCCATTTATCCACTGGAGGACGTTTTATGGGCCAGTATTATGACTTCTACCAATGCTTTTCTCTCACATTCTTTACATGCTCAGACAGCTTTCTTTAGGGAGTAATCTCCTGTCCCTTGGCCATTTTTAACCACATCTGCTGGTTTATGAGGAGAAGGGGTACTTTAGTTACAGATTTGTCTCTATTTCCCAGGATCCCTAACATCTTACTTTCATTGGATTCCTCTTTGTGACAAAAGTTACCCAAACAGCTGTGATTCTGTCAGTCCAATTCCACACTAGCATTCAACTGTATGATTGTTACTACTATGTAGAAATAGGGTGTTTCATAAGATCATATAGGCACTTATCAGCTGTTAATACTATATTGTAATGGACTGCCAGTCATGGACTTTATTTACACAAAATATTTGTCAGTTCTACTTTATTTGTACAGAATGTTTTTTTCCTTGGTCATGTGCAGTTCTAATTTATTTATACAAAATGTATTTGTCTTGGTCATAAATAGTTATACTTTTCAGATTATCACTAAATAATACTGACCGTAATTATCATAGGTCATGGATAAAGGATGTTAATATTGATTGCTGTGTTTTCATGTTACGTCATGGTTCTATGGACTTCTAACCATTAAGACATTATTATCCAGTGCTATGTTTATGTATTATCAAATTTCTATGAAATTCTAGCTATTAAGGTGTTATTATGCAGTACTGTGTTTGTGTTATGTCATGTGTCTACGGACTTTTAACTTAGATTATTATTATTACCTAGTGCTGTGTTTATAATGTTTTTTGCCATTCTGTCTGTCAGTATGTGGTGAGGGGACCTCCTAGGGAAGATTCTGTTCTTTCAGTTTACCTCCTCTTGGATCTGAACATCCACCCATGTGTTTGCCATGTGTGGCAACCTGTGAAGGGGAGGAGATGATCCTGGTGGTTGAGGGGTCCAACCCCAACACACCACTATGCTTTTGAATTCCTGAAGGTGGGCTGCCTTGGAGTGGTGCACTTGGGTTAGGGTCAACCAAGTACCAGTGTTGGATGTTCTAAACAGGCATTGTGGATGTTGTATCTGATGCTGGTGTTTGGGTATAGTGCTCATGAAACCCTGGCATTGCTGCAGTGTTCTTGTTTCACATTTTAATGCATCCCCTCGTAGGTCTTCACGGTGGGTGGGGTCAGTTGGCACTAAAATTTCCCTTTTTTATTATGAATTTTCCAAATAAAAATTTAAATCAAAACAGTCTACAGGTAAATAACTGTCTTGAAGTTTCTGAGCAGCAATCTTCAACATCTGTACCACCTGTTGAACTTCATTTTTTGTCCTACATTCTCTTTCAAACAAATCTTTAGGGCAAATGTTCACTTTTTTTATTCAGAAGGGACTGGAGAGACTTGCTGGCTCTCCAAAGTCAGTAAAGATCTGGTGGCATATTGGTGGAAACATTCACATTTTAACACAGTGAACTGCTCTTGAATTCAAAGGCAATTGGGGATATACCTATTGAGGTTACACCTCATGCTAATTTGAATTCATCATGAGGAGTTATTGTTGAGAGGGATTTGAAGAATATCCCGAGTCAGAGATTCTCATTGGTTTCTCCACTCAAGGAGTTTCTGCAGTGAGGCGTATCTCCAGTCGCAAAGATGGAATTACAATGCCAACCAGTATCCTTGTTCCGACATTTACATCACTATGACCACCTGCCACCATTAAGGCAGGTTATTTTAATTGTAGGGTATGGTCATACATTCCAAACCCTCTTCAATGTTTCTAGTGTCAAAAGTTCAGTCATTCAAAGATGTCATGTTGTTGTTCCCTGACATGTGCTCATTGTGGTGGCAAGGACCATGATGCCTATGAGTGTGAAATGGATCCTCACTGCATCAAATGCAATGGCTCTCACCCGTCCTACTTTCATTCTTGCCTTAAATGGTTGGAAGATAAAATGTGCAGCTTTTGAAAATGATTCATAACATTAGTTATCCTGAGGCTCGAAAATTGCTCTCCACCACTTTATCGTGGACATATGCTGCTGCACTTCATTCCACAACTACAGTGAGAGTGCATACATATCTCTCTGTGCCTCCAAAAGAATTGTTCTCAAAACAAGTGAAAAGCCTTTTGACCTCCATTGCTAAAAAAGTTGATGGGTCAACTTCAACACCCATCTCTGTCCCTTACATACATTCCACCAAACCCCAAGATCCACATCCCTTAGTTCCGGGTACAGGCATTTCCTCAGATACATCTTCTTCTCCCACCTCAAGGTGCAAAACAATCATTCACTTGCATCTTCAGTCACTAGAATCCCCTTCAAACAGCAAAGACCTCCCTCAAATAAGAACAGTAAGGAAAAAAGATGTGGTCATAAACAGAAGGATTCTCTACCCAATTTGCCGACACGTAATTAAAAATGGTCACCTTGATACAACGGAACTGTCAAGGTTTATGTTCTAATCTGGATGGCATCAAAACACTGATTGTTTCCTACCATGTATGTCTTCCCTTACAGAAAACATTTCTGAAACCTGCTGATACAGTCACCTTTTGGCAGTGTTCTTTGTACAGAAATGACAGGCTGTGTGATGGATAAGTGCATGGAAGGGTGGCAATTTTGGGTGATCAGCATGTATCCACTCTGTCTTTACCACTTGACACACCCTTGAAGCCCGTAGCTATCCGTGTTTCCTTGGGTCATACCATTACTGTTTGTTCTCTCCTTCTGTCACCTGGAGAGACATATGATCAATCAGACCTTGGTACTCACATTGAACAGTTGCTGTCTCCCTTTCTATTCCTGGGGGGACTTTAATGGACATCATCCCCTCTGAGGATATTGATAGGAGGGGTCCCTCTGTAGAGCATATGCTCCTTGATCACAACCTCTCTCTTTTCAATACTGGTTCTTCTACTTATTTTCATCCACCTAGTCAGTTCTTTACTGCTACTGATCTCTCAGTTTGCTCCCCTTTATTTTTCTCCCTTTTTTCATGGAGGGTTGATAATAATTTACGAGGCAGTGATCATTTTCCTATAATTATGAGAAAGACTGACTGTGGTCAATGCCACCCAACCCACGTGCCCGGTGGAAGCTGGATCAGACAAACTGGCCCTCTTTCACTGCTCTCGCAGAACTGTCCTTGTGTGTAAGCCATCAATAGACGACTGTGTGGCAGCAGCCACTGTATTATACAAGCAGCTGCTCAATGTATTCTTAAAACCTTGACACGTTTTCCACTATATACTTGTCCATGACTCAAAAATGGGCCTGGGATACTTTTCGTTGGTATCTCACACTCTCACACCACATCGTTTTCCAGCGGATCCATGCACATGCTCGGTGGGTAAGACATCAAAGCCAGAAGGAATCTTGAATTAAGTTCACAACCAGCATATCTTCTACCACCAGTTCCAAAGTCAAATGGGACAAGATTTGAAAGGTCAGTGGGCAATATAATTCTGTTCCCTCTCGATCTTACTCTCTGATGACCAGGAAGTAGCTGACACCTGGAGTATCGCCTATATTCTAGGTAAAAGCTTTTGCCGAATATCTAGTGTTTCTATTGCCATTTATACAGATGATTCAAAATCAGCTGACTCTGTGGGCTCTGCCATGGTTTGTTGTGGTTCGGTGGTTGCACGCAGAATCTCCCCTGCAGCTTCTGTGTTCACTGCTGAACTGTATGCCATTTCTCTTGTCCTGGATCATATTAAAGCTAAGCAGTACTCCAACTTCACTATTTTACTGACTCAGTTAGTTCTCTACTGGCCCTGGAATCGCTTCACGTTGGTTCACACCCTGTTCTTGCCAATATTCAAAACCAACTGGCCCATTTCTCTTTAACATCTACTTCTGTTTAGTTTTTCTGAATTCCAAGCCATGTTGGTGTTAGCAGGAACATGCTCGCCAACACCACAGCTAAATCTACTTGCTCTGGCACTGTCACCAATGTGCCTGTTCCATACATGGACTATGGACTATGTATTCAAGGCTCTGCTCCATGCCAGCTGGTAGTCGACTTGAAGTGAGCAATGTGAAAACAAGCTTTTCCAAATAAAACCCTATATTGAACTTTGGCCGTCTTGCTTCCATAATTATTGGAAAGAGGAAGTTGTTCTAACTAGACTACGCATTGGCTACAGTTTTTTAACTAATCATTTATCTGGAACTGATGCACCAGTGTGTAGTCTGTGTAACACTCAGATCACAATAAGCCACATTTTACTATCTTGCTATTGTTACAACTCTCAACAACAGCACCATTTTAAACATGTTTATCCATGACGTTAGTTATTGGTGATGATGACACTGTCTATCTTGGTAAAGTTTTTAGTTTTTTAGTGACCATTAATATTTTTAATGCCATTTAAGAGTTTTAATTTCTACATTCAACCTTTTTTAATGTAGTTCCATTTTAAGAATCCAAGTCCAATTAGTTCGATTTGAAATTAGAAACTGGATGTAATGTTAAATAACTCGACACCAGGACTGGAAAACCAACTTCAGGTGACTATCGTTGTTATTTGAATTACCCGTTAGTCATCCTGGTGAGTTATTATTAAAATTTTGCTGCATGTCTTTTAAAACTTTTATTACTTTATTTTTTGAAAATGGCCATAACATCAAATGACTCAGAACCAGAACTGGAAAGGCCAACTTTAGGTGGTTTCTTTACTTTCCTGTTAGTCTTCCTAGCAGGTTATGATAATTACAGTTATTCTGCAGAAAGTTCTTTATGACTTCTATAACTAGTTTTTCTTTTAATGTTTTAGACTAAATGTAAATAACTTTGTTTTACCTTAATTTCCTTTTATGAATTTTACTAAATTTACTTTAATTTTAACTTTTTTTATGGGATGTTTGGTGCAGATAGTTGAGTCTTTCTGTCAGATATATTTTTTCTTCCTTTTAAAGCCTATTTAAAGTTAATTTAATGAGGTAGTATCGTTACATTGTTTCTTCATAACCCATCCTCACTTCATGCTGTATCAATACTGGCCAATATAGCTGGGTACTGTCAAATGTTTTATTTTATTTGGTTTAATATGTATTGCTATATTTTGAATATATTAATTTAATTAATGCCATATATTCTTGACATAAAACAGAACTACAGCAGCAATACTTAAAATTGGATACTATGTTCTGCTAAAAAATGCATGTATGTTATATCAAAGATAGATCTTATTGTTATAACATGTTCTATCATTGGTTCTTTTCAGATATCTTACCTGAGATCTTATTATATTGTTATAACATGTTCTATCATTGGTTCTTTTCAGATATAATATCTTACCTGAGATCTTATGATATTGTTATAACATGTTCAATCATTGGATCTTTTCTTACCTCTTACATTTTTTTTACTTGTACTGCCCTCTGGTTGCACAAATATTTACTCCTTGCTAGCCTTGATACTCTCACCTGCCTTCACATATTTTTACACAAGACTGCTGCTTGACAGCATGCATGAAAATGTGAAAATCCTCCATCAAGAGGGATTCAACACGTCCTTTTGATACAGCTGGTTCTTTCTGTGCAGTAGAATCTAATTTTCACATCAAGATTAGGCACACAAAAACAAACAAACATAGGAAGTGGGAAAGAAAGATGGGAAGTGTGAGAAGAGATAAGAATCTTTCAAAAGTACAATGTAGGAAAATATTAACATGTTGTAAATGTCATGTAAGTAACAGATCAGTTCATTTCTTTTGTAGGATTTGCTGTAGACTGTGATCACTGGTAGACCTAACTTCACAAACAGCATTTGAACCTGTAACATATTTTCATCTTTTTCATGTTCATTACTCAATTTCCTCTCCCTCCCCTTTTATTTTATACACACACACACAATGTGGATGATCCTCAAAAGAAATACCTTCATTATTTATTTTGATTAGAAAAGGACATCAATATAAATTTAATTCACCATTACCATTTTAAAGCTATTTACATGTTTTCCATGTGTTGTTAATTTTAGAAATTTGCTTACCACAAATTCATATTCACGAACAACTAATTAACAACTGTTTTAAGATGTGAAAGAACTAATTGCTATAAAGTCAGTGGTAATGTAACTGGTATGATTTTTCCATCTCTCCACTAAATGTGTTTGACATATTATTCACAAATACATATCAACTAGATGGTAAAGGGTTATGTAGGAACAAAATTAGATTACACTGACAGTGACGTAAAGATTTTCTTCAAAGGGAAACAGAAAGTTACTGTTGTGCCATGCTTCAGGGAGAAATTAAAGATCATGTGTGAATTAAAATGAGTGGTTTGAAAAAAATAAAATGGTTTGACTTGTACATATTTTATGAAATACGAATTCACAACAATACAAATTCTGTTACATTTCTTTTGATTTACGTAAAATTTTCTATTCCGTAATTTTTATAAGAATTTGCACGAAAGAGTACATTTTAAATGAACTATAGGATTTACCCCTAAAAAATACTTGTTCTGTGAGCTCTGTTGACTCCTTAAAAAACGTTAAGCGAAGGCCCTGTTCATTCTCGAATCAGTACAGTTTTCTTATCTACGTTGCCAATAGCTTGGGAATGTTAGCTATTTCAATCTGAGTTTTTCACTTTTGCGTTTAGTAGTAAACATGGAGGATGAGAAACGTTGTCGTAGGCTATTCCGGCCAAGCATATCAGTTGGAAAAAAAAATTATTGTAATTAAACTCTGGTCTACAAGTTCAGGTGTGGGCTGTAGTAGATCCTGGCGGCGGATCAGTCCTGTTATTCTGTTTTGGTTAGGGTTTTCTGTCTCAAATAATAAAATAAACACCTCAGGTTAGTCGTAAGTCCTTGGCCACCTGATTACTTTATTGTCAGTACTTCACGCATGTTGCCTTCCCTCGTTGCAGTGCATCGCGAAGTAGTTTTAGCTGCAGTACACTTAGTTTATCGGCCTGGCGCGGCCAAGCGCATAATCCGATGGTCGCGTTGCGCTAAACATGCTCGCCCTCCCAGCCGTGGGGGTGTATAATGTGACGGTCAATCCCACTTTTCGTTGGTAAAAAGAGTAGCCCAAGAGTTGGCGGTGGATGGTGATGACTAGCTGCCTTCCCTCTAGTCTTACACTCCTAAATTAGGGACGGCGAGCACAGATAGCCCTCGAGTAGCTTTGTGCGAAATTCCAAAACAAACAAACAGTTTAGTTTATCATTTTGTGTTGACAGAATATGACTCACCCTACGTAATATTTAGTAACAGGGACAGGAGACTGCATGCTGCGTCATCTTAATCATTGCGTAACAACATGCATTTGTGTAAATTGAGAAATTTAACTTGATTACAAGCATGAGTCAGGTATAAAACCAAATTTATGTTAAAAAGAACTAATGAACAAATTGAAGGTATAACATGATATAATTAAAGTTGTGGTGCAGTTTTAAAATATATATTATCTTTACGAACTCGTAAATAATAAGTTGTATAAAATAAGGAAATAATTTTATTTTTCATGTCATTGCTTGAATTTATTTTAAAAAATAAATAATTACACTAAACAAAGTGAAGCTAATTGCTGACCTGTTTTATTCACTTTCAATGTTACGATGTATGCTAACATGTTTTTGCATGTAAGGATATATCATTACAGATTATAAAACATGGCTGCTATGCGTTTTAACATTTTTATTAATAAAGCAGAGAACAACGTTTCAATTTTCCAAAAAACATTTTCAAGTTAACCATTCCGAGATGCACTTTTGTTTCGAGTGGGTTTTTTGTCCTCAAGAAGAACAATACGTGGTTTAATATGTAAAACAAAATGTACGGAGGGAAAGAAATACTAAATGTACTTGTACTGAAAAAGAATATATTTTGAAAGCATTGCGAGTTGTGGATTTGTTTGTATAATCATATGGTGAATTATTACAAGCACTTCTAACGTAGAAGTGTGAACTTTGTGTGATTTTTGTCATAATTTCCGAAATAAACATAAAAGTAGTATTGCTTTATTTTGCCTATTTTATCGAGTAAACTTAAATTTAAAAAGTATGTTCATTTTCTCGTTGATTGAGTTTTGGTTAATAATTTTTAAATTAATCAAATATTTGAAAGAGCTTTGTTCGTAATTTTGAACACGTAGGACAAGGTCTAAACAAGTTTACAATCAACTAGATTTTGATATATTTGATTATAACTCTAAATTGTTTAAAAGACAACTTTTAAATAGTTTAGGCTTGTATATCGGGAAAACTTAAATTTAGTTAATACTTCAGGATTTTCCTTTTTATATTTTTATAAATAATATTCTTGATGATAGATGGCGCTATAATGCAACAGGATTTTTCTTTTTGTTCTTGTTTGAGATAATAGATGACGTTACGGGATATTATTTCGCAATACAAAGGTTAGGTAATAGCTGTTATATGGTTGTGCACTTCCGCAAAATTTCTAGAATGTTCTTTTGACTTTTATCAAGCATGTTACACAATTTTCCTTGAACCTTTTATAAAAACAAATGTTAATAACTCTTAAATACGTTTGGTGCTTAATAAAGATGTAGAAGTTGAAACTTTGCGTCAGAATATGAGAGCTATGTTTTCTATTTGTTGCTCTAGAATACAGTGAAAAGGCCCATGAGTGTTATTTAAGGCGTTTTTCGTGACTCGTTACGTAGTTAGCAACTTGGAAGGGAGCAAGAATTTATTCTGAATGGTAGGTAGAGTAGAACTCTGGATATATCGGGCACACGACAGGCAAAACTTTCGGCGCCTGTTCTGTGAAAGTGGGTTTTCTCGGGGCACTCCCGTTTCCCACCACAGCAAATACGAAGGCATTGGATTTCTAGATCCCAGCCCAGGGAACTTTATTGCCAGACTCTGAGTTGGGTCGTTTGAATTGAATTGTATCCATGTTCATATTTACTTGATTTCTTCCTGTCGGGACGGGTCCCGGCCATTCTTCCAGTGCTGCCTTTGCCTCCACCCAAAGAAAGAATTTAAAAAAACAAAATTCCTAATAACTCGCGAAAGGGGACGAAGAGGAACCACAACGTTCTTGAACACCCCAGTTGGAGAGAGAACTCTTCTGATCTCTCTCTCTCTCTCTCTCTCTCAACTAAACCCCTGCCACGTTAGTTTGAGTTTGAGACTCTGGATAGTAGAAGAACGATTAGAGGCGTTGTATCGGCAACGATGAATGGCAAATTTTAAGATAACACTAGTGAAATAGTGCGATCCAATAATTGTATATTCTTATTTAAAGAAAAACGGAAATAACGCTGAAGAATTATCGTGAAGATGCAAATATGTTAACTAAATTTATTGTCATGATAGACTTAAATATTTTTTAATTAAACATCCGGATAGTAATGTGTTAGTTTAATCATCTGTTACTATTTTTTCTGAAAGTTTAAGTGGAAGATTAAAGAAAAACTCGTTTGTTACGTATTGTTTCAGTAGTAATTTCTTGAAGAGGACGACATGTTAATCACTTTTTCACTCTGGCGAAATCACAAAACGAAACGATAATGTGAAGATCAGGTATTAATTTGGAATTCTTAGATTACTCTTAGAATAAAATCCTTTTAATGTGGTGCTCTCAAAGATTTAACTCTGCGTCAGTTAAACATGTTTTTAAATTATATATAGGTGTTCTATATATGATGCGAGTATGTTTACAACTGTTAAACTTGCATATAGTCTAGACTGTCGAACAGGGGGGGGGTGTTAAAGAAACTTATTTGTTTTAATAGGTTCGACTGATATATAGATTTCTATTGTTCTTGCAGTTGAGGCTATAAATGAATCTACAATATCTAACGATGCCTTTTGATGGTTAAGAATCTCGAAATAACGAACTGCGTAAGGAGTAGGTCCACTAATGGCTCGCCTTTGACATTGTGCCTCCCCAAACAAAACAAAGTAAATTAGATATTCATAGATAACTTTTAGTCGGGTAGATAGACGTACTAAAACATCACTACAAAGATCTTACGATTAATGTATATGTATTATTTTGATATTTTCAGGAGTGTTCGTAACATGTATACAAGATTATCAAACATTAATTTCACTCACTGGAAATCTTGATCTAGTGATGAAGGTTCACGGATAGATGGAACTAGTGTCAAATAAAAACATCATGGAAATAAAACAAAATAATAAAAAAGAATAAAAATAGCTTTATAACTCTTATCACGTTCAAATCTGAAAGATAAGTGAAAATATACATAACTCCTGATGACAAGAAACTCAATTGAAATAAAAAATGTATCTCGGGACGACAGTTATGGGTATTGACACTTTTATTGATAAGCAGAGAATAACGTTTGGACCTTCTTAGGTCATCTTCTGGTTAGTAAAAAGAAAATTCAACTCTCTGTTGCCGTACAAATGTCTTAGGGACGACAGTATAAATGGGTACGGGATTGATACATATCTCCAGCAACCAATTAGCAACCCCCTATAGAATTCACTACCACCAAAATTAACTTTATGTTCAATAACCAAAACTACCAACAAATAAATGGCCTGAGTGTGGGGAATCCCATGTCAACAGTTCTAGCCAACATTTTTATAACACCGACTGAATCTCAAGCGGTAAATTCAGCCTTCCACCCACCAATGTACTGGTCCGTTGATGATACAAATTCTGAATTCACATACACAAAATACACACTTAGTTTTTCAATTACGTTAACTCTATTCACCCCTACAATATGTTCACTTGTGAACAGAAAAAAACTCTCCAAATAACATTTTTTAACCTCAAGATCACTAGAACTGAAATGAAATTTAAACCAGAAATCCACAAAAAAATCACCCATACTGGATTATACATTCCCTGGGACTCGGCACATGAAACAAAACAAAAAAACATATTAAGAAACCAAATAAACACAACCACAAAACTATGTAAAATTAACTATGAAATCAACAAAATAAAACAACGTTTTATCGACAAATTTCCTAAAAAAAAACGTGGAAAAAATTATACGCACACACCAAAACAAACAACAATAAACAACAAAACCTCATGCTGCTGAATGCCACATGTTCCCGACATCAGCAAAAAAAATAATCAACATTTGGAAAACCTTATAACAAAACACAACATTCCAGTAAACACCAAATTTATTCAAAAACCAGGTACAAAACTAAAGTCTGTTATGAGTAAAAACTGCATTGACAAACACAACAATAAAATACAATGCAATAATTGCCTTGACTTCTATATTAGAGAAACAAGCGGGAAAATGAAAACTAGATTCAAAGCACAACAACAACAACAAACGCTTTCACACGTCTTTGAACACTGCAAATCAAATAAACACAAAATTACCATAGAAAACACCCAGATACTAAAGTATGGAAACAAATATAAACAAACGTAAAATGAAAGATGCCCCTACTTTTGAAGAAAGATGCCCTAAAACCAAAATTAAACCAATATAAAGGAACATCTTTATACCTATACTAATTAATAACTGTCACACCTGTTGAAACTCCTCGTCCTGAGGACTTGTGTCCAGCAACGGTCACTTGCAAACTCTCTTTCTTAACCTGAAGATGACCTAGGAAGGTCGAAACGTTGTTCTCTCTCCTTATCAATAAAAGCCGTTCTCAAATAGAATGTAGATAACATAAA
>NW_027467782.1:43120660-43195505 GCF_004210375.1 Tachypleus tridentatus | reverse complement strand
ATTTATTTATTTTTTAATTTTATTTTTTATTGTTATTATTTTTTATTAATTTATTCTATTTTTTACTTATTTATTTTCATTTTATGTTTAAAATATAAATTGACTGGGAGAGATGTTTAGGACCAGCTTCATCACGTATGAGGTACCTATCTAGTTTGCATAGTAATTCATTTTTCATCCAGTTTTTATGAAAGTATGTTATTGTACTATGTAGGAGTCTATCTAGTATGGTTGGTGTGTTTGAGTATTTATGTATGAATTTTGATGATGTTGTTCTTGGAACTCTATCTATATGCTGTTGTAAGTGTGTTTTTGGATTGTTTGTAGTTTGGTTTTCATTATTTTATTGCTTACAGTTATCCATGCTGGAGCTGCACAATCTATTACTGGTCTAATATATGTTTTATAGATTTTTAGTATGTTATCTGTAGATGCTCCACTGTTTTTACCAGTTAGACTTCCAGCATAGTTAGTTCTTCACCAGACTTTATTCTTAATTTCGTTAACATGATTGATCCAAGTTAATTTAGAATCGTAAGTTAGACCTATAATTTTGCCGTTGAGGCAGTCTGAAGTAGTGTGCCATTCATATATAATTCTGGCAGTTGTTTTTTTGTTTTGTCAATTTCGTAAAGACTACGAGTTGTGTTTTTTGCTGTGTTCATTTTTTTTATTTTTGACAGTATTCGCTTATTCTATTTAGTTGCGGTTGTATGTTAGTGGCTGCTACTATTGGTATTATAGCACTTTTCCAGACTGCCACATCATCTGCGAACTGTGAAGAGAATCCATGATTTGGATCCTTCAATGGTAAATTAAACGTTTACATACATGATGAAGAGTATAAGGCTAACTAACCCTCCTGTGGGACACCAGCCTCTGGAGTAAAGTACACAGAAAGGTATCCTCAACATTTATTCTTCACTTTCTATTTTCCAAAAGTTGGACAGCCAGCAAATAATTCCACGCGGTAGTCCCATTTCAATCATTTGGAACCTTAAACCATCATGCCATACACTGTCAAATGCTTTCTCGATATCAAGGAAGCAAGCAACAGTACATTCTATATTGTTGAAGCTGTTTATTATAGTTTCACTTAATCTAATTAAATGATCTGTTGTTTGTCTAAATTTCCTAAATCAATTTTGTTCTTTTGGTAATTTTGATGTTATCTCCAAAAATGTGGAGAGTCTATTACTGATTATTCTTTCGAGAATTTTGCCAATACAGGTTAAAGGAAAAAATGTGTTGGTGAAACATACTGGCCTACTTTTTACAAATTAATATAAATCAAACATAATTATGTGAATCACACATACTTACATTACAATTTTCAATGCCTTTTGCTTTACGCCGCATCTTCAGTTGCTTCCTGATAGCACGAGCCATTTTAACCTAATGTCTGGAACAGAGTAAACTTAAAACTCAATAAATCACTAAATTAAAAACATACAAGTTTAATAAAAGTTTTGGTTTATCAAAAACGTGAATATGTGGGTAAATAGATAACTAAGTGTACTTACGTTTAAATCCTACTCTCAAAAACGGTTAGAAACGTTCTATTTTGCTAAGCAACCGAATAACAATATCTCAGAATAGAACGATGCTATAAGACATAGTATAAGTGTTGTAACCAATCAAATTTAGCTAGGAACAAGCGACACTTTACAAAAACGAAAAGAAAAATGAATATATTTTCTAAACCTAACAAATGTTTAAGTAATCCCCTTTTTAACACATTTTTCATAATTCTTACAACCACTTTATTTTTATTAATTTTGCCAAAATTAATTCAAATAAGGAGTTACATTACATGCAGTAAAACCTACATGACAAGTTTGTTGTTGTTTTTTTTTAAATTTCGCACAAAGCTACACAATGGGCTATCTGTGCTCAGCCCAACACGGCTATCGAAACCCGGTTTTTAGCGTTGTAAGTCTACAGACATTCCGCTGAGCCACTGGGTAGCAAATGACAAGTAATTAGAAACATGAATCAGTAATGGCATGTTTAATTATATTTAGGCACGGCATGGCCAAGCGAGTTAAGGCATGCTACACGTAATCTGAGGGTCGCGGGTTCTCATCCCCGTCGCACCAAACATGCTCGCCCTTTCAGCTGTGGGAGCGTTATAATGTGACGGTGAATCCCCCTATTCATTGGTAAAAGAGTAGTCAAAATTGGCGGTAGGTGGTGATGACTAGCTGTCTTCTCTCTACTTTTACACTGCTAAATTAGGGTCGGCTAGCACAGATAGTCCTCAGTAGCTTTGTGCGAAATTCAAAAACAAACAAACAATTATTTTATGAGTTTTAACTACTTACGTCTAAATTCAGTGATTAATTAGGTACCCAGTTTATGTTTTGATTTGCTGCTTTCTTGTTTTCTTAAAAATACAGGCCATCAGTGTGCGTATGTGTTTTCTTACAGTAAAGCCACATCGGACTATCTGCTGAGTTCATCGAGGGGAATCGAACCCATGATTTTAACGTTGTAAATCCGTAGACTTACCGCTGTACCAGTGGGAGACATTGGTTATGATAAAAGAAAATTAATTACCTAAACCTCATGTTCTATGCCTTTAGGGGCGGTTTGTTTGTTTTCGAATTTCGCACAAAGCTACTTAATGGGTATCTGCACTAGTCGTCCCTAATTTAGCAGTGTAAGACTAGAGGGAAGGCAGCTAGTCATCACCGCCAACTTTTTAGCTACTCTTTTACTAACGAATACTTGGATTGACCGTCATTATATAGCGCCCCCACGACTGAAAGGGCAAGCATGTTTGGTGCGACGGGGAAGCGAACCCACGACCTTCAGATTACGAGTCGCATGCGTTAACCCATCTGCCCGTGCCGGGCCCTATAGGGACGGAATGTATGTTGTTTACCTGATTTAAATTTTATTTTGTAGACTGTATTACTCATCATTAATTTAGGTGTTTGAACAGGTTGTTTTAAATGTTTCACTTGTGAATTTCTTTCACGAAACGCGAATTTCAGTGAAGCTAGAAAAAAAATTGATGAAAAGGTCTACTTTATTCTTTGTTTTATTACTCTAACAACATACCAGTTTCTATCATTAACGTTTCAGCACTAAACGTTTAGTCATACTTCACAATCGGTTAATGCTATTTTATTTTATTTGTCCACACCCTCTACACCCTCTCACATACAATAATAATAAAAGGTGTGATTTTAACTTGATATAAGTTAAGTTCAAAGCTACACAATGGGCTATCTACGCACTGCCCACCACGAGTTTCTAGCGTTGTAAGTCCGCAGACATTCTGTTGTGCCACCAGGAGGGCTTAAATGTGCGTGCTAGCTAATTTCATAATTTCCGAAATATCCAGTGATTTCAATACACCCCTTCTGAATGTCGGCATTTGCACATTAGAAAAAAAACAACAACTTATTTTTCTTGTCTAAAATACTTTTCCACGCATTTTCTTAAGATAATTTGAACATTTCGTATTTGGTCAAAGAATTATTGATGTTGATTAAATAACATTAAAATATTATAGGTGTTTTGGTTGTGTTGTGCACCACTTGGAGGGTGAGATACTATTTCTTCTTCTAGAACTCTTCTTCCATAACACTGTGCAATCTGCATTATTTTTTGTTTATAAAATGTGCAAACATCCACGCTGATTTTCAGTAAATCAAATAAATTGATAATTAAGTAATCAATATATGTGTTACTATCAAGATAAGGATTATTTTCTTTGCTTGTTGATAAGCGCAAAGCTGCACAATTGGCAATCTGTTTTGTGCTCAACACAGGCGTCGAGGTCGCACCCGTGTTTGCACGTTGCAAATCCACTGACTTACCATGCTCTCCGCCGGGTGGCTTTCTTCATATTAAAGGAACACAGTTGTTTTTTTAATCCCAAACTTTGTATATTAAAATGCTTTATACACGCAACATAACTGGATTGTTTATATAAATATTTATTTACTTATCAGTTACATGTCGCCACAGCACTACGTACATATTTCCAGAGGTGAAATATTTATAAAGTCTTTAAGTCATTTTAAACTTCTTATTTTGTAACCAAGATTATTTGAGTGTGTGAATAATATTGTTCTCCTTGGCCAAATTTATGATTTTGACCAACTATTTAATGTTACAAATTTCTTTTATTTTCTTTGGGTTACTAGATGATGAATAAAGAAGAACTCAAAAAGCTCATAAAAAATTGGAAACAATATTTTCTAGTACCTTAAACATTGTCATCTCCAAAATCTGGGCCCGGCATGGCCAGGTGAATAAGGCACTCGACTCTTAATCTGAGGAGTCGCGGGCTCGAATCCAGGTTATAATGTGACGGTCAATCCCACAATTTGTTGGTAAAAGAGTGGCCCAAGAGTTGGCGGTAATGACTAGCTATCTTCTCTCCAGTCTTACACTGCTAAATTAGGGACGGCTAGCGCAGATAGCTCTCGAGTATCTTTGCGCGCAATTCAAAACAATCCAAAATCTGGTGTTGGCTATCGATGATGTTTTTGCAGCTACAACTCTGAAGAAGAAAAAGAAATATTTTGAAAGCCACATGAATGACATACATATCAACGTTCATATTATAACTGAAAACAAAGAAAATGAAACAATGATGATTTTAGATTAAATAAATAGAAAAACAACAAAGTCGCACGCCTTAACACGCTTGGCCATGCCGGGCCCCTCAAGAAATAAATAAAAATAGTTTGTATTCCACTGTGATATGAATAAATTAAAAAAAAAAGAAAGATGTAAAAAGGTCATTAGAACATCCAGAAATAGCAACATCTAAAAATAGCTCAAAATCATTAAAAATCACCAAAAAAAGACAAACATTTTACAATTCTCTACTTTTATATTGACTCTAAATCTTAAATTTTGCCTCTACTTGAGGGTAGTAGTAATACAGAAGGTGTTTCTCCTTTACCTGGATGTAGAAAAAAAAAAAGAAATCTCTTCCATAACCCCCGCTAGTAGAGCAGTATGTCTACGGATTTGCAACGCTAAAATCAGGGGTTCGATTTCTCTCGGTGGGCTCAGTAGATCGCTCGATGTGGCTTTGCAATAATAAAACGCACACAACATGCATCTTTTCCCTACACTGCATTTCATGGTACAAAATCACTTCAGTTTGTCAAAAATTTAATTCAAATATTGTGAAAAATGTACAGAATTGTCAAAAAGATAATATAACAAAAAAGAAAAACCACAAAAAATAATAAGTATTATAAAAATAGTCATGAATCATTAAAGTTTTTAACCCTCAAAAATGAAAATAACAGTCATTGCTACAAAATGCTAACGTACGTTAACATGAAATTACAAGTTCAATGAAACGATTTTCCTGATTATTTCAACAGTTATTCTCTTATAAACATCCGTAAGATGGGTTGTGATGACTAGCTGCCTTTCTTCTAGTCTTACACTGCTAAATTAGGGACGGCTAGCACAGATTAGCTCGACTAGCTTTGTGCGAAATTCAAAAACAAACAAACAAAACCTGGGTTTAGTTCACGAAGTTTCGATTGTAACGGCATTTCATTAACATATATTTATTTTAATATGAACGTTTGTTTTAGTTAAGTATATATTAATATTTGGAAAAGCACGCCACTTCTTGTGTTAAATATGTATTGTGAAATTCTCATCTGTTATATAAATTTGTAGAAGATTCTAGAGTAAAGAATCATCAATTGAAGATATGTGTATTTAAGTTCTAGTGACTGCCAGTATTGTTGCCAACTGAAATTTCTAGAACCTTGTCTAATGATTATAAAAGATAGTCAGCACAGATAGCCCATTGCGCAACTATATACTTAATTACAAAGAAATAAACCTTTTGTTTATATATATCAAGAATAAGATAAACACTAAAGTACAGCAAGAATCATGGTATTACTGGAATAATTCCTGTATTTGTTTTTTGTCTCCTGTGATACATATAACATTAAAGTTGGATATCTGAGCCATATAAAATGTTCAACATTTTAAATTAGAAGTCTCATTAGTTATTGTATCCACTATATTTTGTTTGATAAGAAACATTTCAGTGTTTGTTCCTTTCAATTTTTTCAGGGAATATTTTGGACTTAAGATAGTCCTGCACTTTGCTTGACTTGGATTTTACACCTGTATGTTGATTCCAGCTTCAGTAGTAGGAGTGTTGTGTTTTCTGTATGGGTGCTTCACCTTGTTGGGTGATGCTCACAGGTATGAATAAGGGGGGAGAAAATGATAGTTATCAATATCTACTAGTGTTACTGTCATGAATGCCACCTAGTTGATGTATGTAGCATTTGTTAAAGAATATTGTACATTAATGCGTGATCCACCTAAGATTATTACACATGTTACCCTTATCAATGATGGAGTTATTTCTCCCCACTGGGAGCGCAAACATGAATATTTTCCTCACAGTAACTAAACTAACAATATCTTTACAGCTGACTCGCCACATCTCACTCTTGACTAAAATTGAGCAACTCATTTGAAAGTTAGGTCTACCTGTATTGTGGTGTAGTATCGTTCATATATCAGTGGGAACTAACGATCCATCTCTCTGATAGTTTCTCGTAAAGACAGAGGAGCTGTAGAGTAACCCTATTAATAAAAGTGATGAAAAACTGCCAAGATATTCACTGAAATTAATAAAGATGGCATTCTTACTTATAAAAACAATTTGAATATTATGCCATTAGGTATCAGCCATAATTTTCTATGGTTTACCTTATATTTGTAAAGGAGTTTCATTACGACCTATTGTTTTCTACAATGGAGCTTTCAGCCATACTTTACTGGGCTTTAGTTGAATTTTTAAAATGTTCACTATCATTGAATTTATATAAATAAATGTCAGTATGTGTCTGTTTCTCATATGTCTCAACGTTTATTGTTCAATTAACACCAAAGCTAACACGATGATATAGCTCTGTTTGTTATTCGTCTACAAACCATTAACTAGATAATCAGACCAACTCTTGCAATTTCATCTTTCACAAATGCTAATAGTTATACACTACATTATTTATACCCAATAGAAAATTAAAGTTTCAATCTGTCAAGCGATCTGGTTTGTTGTTTTCTTTATGCAGTTTTGTCTATTTTATCATTTGGTTTCAAATTTTTTGATGGAAATTACTGATTACACAGTAATCACACAGGTGAGCTTAGCTGATTTCCTTAACGTATATTATCACATTTATAGAACAGTGTTTTCTGTGTATTATTATTCTCTGTTCTTAGTTGTACTATTTAATTACATAAAAACATTATTAATTGTAATAATTTCGTAAATAGAAAAGTGAGCTTAAGTTTCATGACAGTTTACAGCAAAAAAGAGAAGACCCAGGAGAATATTATATTCTTTATTTTTCATATGTGTTTTATTTATTATTTATATCACTGAGTAAAATGTACAAAATGTAACTTATGAGATAAGGTAAAGTAATTCTTTTTAGTTTGGTATGCTTTTGAGCAGCCCATGGGTTATTTAATTTTTGGGTTTTGGTTTCAGTTTCGGATCTCTTGTAAAAACAATCTTGTGAGGGATGTCAACATATTTAACTTGATTATTATTTTTAGTTTCATGTACAATAAGATTATGTTCGCTTTGGCAACATTTTAATTGACACAGGAGTGTTGATTTCGGAGCTCTCCCAGTAATAAATTTGTTTCGGTTTCAGCATTTTCAATAACAATAAAACGTGTCTCTGGTGATGTTCTGGTTTACTGCCAAGTCTTACAGTGATACTTTTATCAGCATTGTAGACAAGTCTAGTAGAGGGAGGCCTGATGTTGCTTGACATATCCCTCTGGATACATTCATCGTCTTTTATTTCTTTTGAAGCTGGTGTTTCTGCCTGAAGATTTCATTATAATTAGTGATTAATCATCAATCGAAAAAAATGTTTTAATAACAATAATAAGTTAATAAACATTTTAAAAATATATAATTTATTCTTTATGTAGCAGTCGTTTTACTATAATATGAGTAAAACCAAATAAATGTTTGTATGAAAATTGTAAGTTATGAAATTGGTTTCAGGTGTCTGATAAACGTTTTCTCAAAACTACGAAATATATCTCAAGTATTGTCCCAAATAGTGAGAAAGGTAATATAGAGCAGATAATAGCTTTAAATAATGTTTTACATTTATATTGTTTGTTCACAAATATTAACTTGCTAAAACAAGATAAAACTACTGTTATAAATAAATGTCAATTGTTCTCCTCATTTCATTGTTATATAAATTAAGCATGAAAAGTTATGTAATCTGATCTACAAATGACTATAAAGAGGAAGAGTTTTCAAACTGTCTTATCATAGTTGTAACACTGTAGTAAATCACGGAGTTTATAGTTCTTTAAAATATTCAATAATCTTAGTAAAGTCCAAAAGAAGACAGCTGGATATTTCACTAAATGTCTGTCAGACCAATGAAAGTTGACTGACTATAAAACAAACACTGATGCAAAATGTCTCAAAGTGTTATTAACAAGATATGGTGGAATCACGTGTAACAAAATGGTACAAATACACTGTTACTGGACTGAAAAGAATAAAGTCCACATTTAAGTAAGTTACCGTCATCTAACGATTCGCTACAATTATGTGATAACTGTTAAAAACAGAATCAGATGTTCGTAGTTACAACAGAACTTCATTTCAGTGTATGTACGGTTAAAAACACAAGAGGTTTGGTAATACTACTGAGACAAGGTATATTTTAGTTATAGTAAGACACAAAATAACTCACTTTTATATCAGTGGTGGAAATATGTGTGATAATGAAAAATCACGAATGGACACTCTGACCTTTATGTTTTCCAGATGTCATTAAGACGATACATAATATGCTGTCATATATGTTTACGTTTGGTTCTGACTTCAGCTGAATGGATGATAATTGTCTTCCCACGTGTAATAATATTGAAGAAGAGATGATTGATCAGCTTAACTAGGGTACAGAATTATCAGACCTCAATAGTATCGAACATGTATCGGTCTCTTTTGGAAGAATTACATGTATTTAAATGACTGAACATTAAGGATTCTCTGAATGCATCTTTTTCAGTAGTTGTGGATGCCTCAGGATCTTAACAACACTGATTGTAAGCATGCAACATCGATATGATATTGGTCACACAGTTTGACACAGTATACATTACATTAAAGTGAAATGTTTTTAACTCTAAAATGTGAATTCATTTCTACTAAATATTAATCGTAAACGTAAGATAAATGAAAAATTAATTGAATTTTGAACCAGATACAGATAATAAGATGTCAGATATTCACAGAAATTAAATATGAGAATGGTTGTAATTATTTTATAACAGTAATTTTGTATTAGCATTAATAATGTACTATTAATTCCATTATATTTCAGTTGCTCAGTGCAATATATATATATGTGTAGGTATAAATAAACTTGTGAAGTGAAAGTTTAATATTAAGAGCAGATCCTTGTTATTAATGGTTATATACTGATGCTGTATAATACTGAGTACTATAAAGAAAAGAATTTTAAATCTACAAACCGTTGTCAGTAAATCAGAGTTTAATGTCTCTTTAGGTTTGTCATCATTCACGATTATCCTAGCGCATTTCTTTGGTTTAGTTTTATCAGAACCTGAAGCAGGCTTGCTCATGTTTTCCGCTCTTTCTGTTTTCCTTTCTATTGTGTACTTTTCATTTATTGTATGGGTGTTTGTGTGTATGTGTTTTTCTTATAGAAAAGCCACATAAGGCTATCTGCTGGGCCCACCGAGGGGAATCGAACCCCTAATTTTACCTTTGTAAATCCGTAGACTTACCGCTGTACAAGCGGGGTCGTTTTGTCTGCAAGATGGTTGGTTGTGTCAGTTTTTGCTTTAACATCATATTATTTTCTCTTTTATTAAACTTATTTGTCGGGGCCTTTTCATAATCAGGGATCATTGAAACAGCTTCTAAAATATCTAACTCACTAGGGGTGATCTTTTCAGTTACAAGCGCCTGGTCTTCTAGCATTGTATAGGCAAAAACTCCACAAGACCCGAGGACGCGGTTTTCAGGGCTTTCCATTCGCCCCGGGCTTTTCATTTCAGTATCTCTGATTGGTGGAGAAAATCGTCGAGAATGGAAAAGACATTCGGGATAGTTTTATGGACTGTCAGAATCTGTTGTGGGATTTCTCGGAACTTATCTCTTAATTCTTTAAAATAAGGTGGTCTGTAAGCTCTATATTTCTTAAATGGTTTCTTTTTTTTCTTTGTTTCTTCCTAAAAACATCAAGAATCATGATAAGTTGATTTTAAATACCATTATATAGAAAATTTATACAGGGCAAAAACTTATAACTGGTTTATATCAATTTAATGGATATCAACTAAAATAATACGTCTTCAATCAACATTTCTAGTTAAATATCCAAATTTTAAACAAACTAATTGGCTCCATGATTGATTTTTAATGAGTAAAATGGGGGAATGTTTATCTTATATATAGCAAAATATTTACAACTTTAATGATTTGGGGGATAGTATGTGGAAAATATCACATTCCTCTTGTACTAATGAGAACAAAATGTAAACAATTATTTATAAGTTATATTAAAAATATGAGAATGTCAAAAGCAATAAAGAACAGAAGAAATTGAAATGAAAAAGGATTTCGGTATTTACAGCTTTACGTTTGAGGATGTTAAATTGCGTGATGCATATTTAAGTTAGCTTATTGTAAATATCGAGAAAACTGTGGGCAATAAGTTTCCTCCATGTTTATTTGTTTGTTTTTTTATCAGAAAGCTACAAAATGGGCTATCTGTGTGTACTCGCCACAAGTATTAAAAGCAGTTTTAGAGTAATGAGCACTCGGTCTTACTACTGAGTTCCAATAGTGGTTCTTAATCTATGACTGCTTTTTCATTTCAATATTCTAACATTCAAGGTTTGTCTGGAAGCCGTTTGGCTTCGAGATGGCGCTGCAACATTTATCAACATCGAGAATATAGATTTGAATTAAAACGCAAGAGGAAGAAGAACACGACAATAATGAAGCTTCATAAAAAATGAAATTAAACATTTTTAAACTTTCTGTGGACCGTAAAAGAATCCAATACTTTCTAGCTAACATAAATGCAAATTCGTTAACCCAAAATAAACCAATATAAAGGAACGCCATTATACCTATATTAATATAATATAATAAAATTATATATTGAGACATATAACACCGTCCTCTACATTCCGACACTCAGTTGCACAACCCTTTCTAAACATGTGGTCAGCTTCCGGTCAGTTACCTCTTTCTTTGTGAACCTGACGATGACCGAAGAAGGTCGAAACGTTGTTCGCTCTTCTATGTAAAATATTTTCTCAACCCAAACGAGCCGTTTTGTGCATATATATATCTTTCCAAATGTTAAAACAGTAGAAAATGTGTAATTTTTCCACTTTTGTTGTCTATACATTTCATCATATACTTTCAGTTTACAGACAAACAACAATATCAGGTTATAACATTTGTTGTTAAGAGACATGACACAAAGTGATCGTTGTTATACAGGGAAGCTGTACACCAAACTTTGTTAAGATTCATCCGTAGCTGTGTAACTTGTGCATTTACTGTGGAAACGCATGACGCATAAACAGGGTCAAGTGAGTATACAAATTTCATGCATGTTTGGAAATGGCTGCAGAGATAAAGAAGAAACCTGTATTTTATATAGATATATACAACGTTTCCAGAAGGTAGGTATCATTAGGTGTCCATTCAAACCGTCTACAATTTCCATCCAAAAGTGATACCGTGCCATCAAATTGAAACTTTATTTTAAGGTGGAAGATTAGAGTAAAGTTTATAACCTTAACACATTATATTTATAACGGAGTCTAACCTTCACGAAGAACACAAGCATAAAAATGTACAGAAAGTAAGTTAACATACATGATTGAAGATATATTACATTATTCTTATGTCTGTTTATTTGAAATTAAGCATAGTGATCTATCTGTGCTTTACCCACCACGGCTAACGACACCCGGTTTCTAGCTTTATAAGTCCTCAGACCTACCGCTTTACCACTACAAGGCTCTTGCTGGGAAAGAGAATAATATGATGACATTTTCTATCATTACATTACTTACTTGAGGCAGTTGAACATACCGCACTTTCCTTGGTCTATTTTTCATAATATTGTGTGGTTTTCTATTGTATTTTAAATGTTTATTTGATTTTACTATTGAGTTTTGTGGTTTTAATGTATTTTTCTCGACGATCACCTCATCTTGTTTCCCCCTTTCTGACTGGCAGCACCATTTCAAACTTATAAGACTACGGAAGAAAACCACCAATAAATAACATAAGTGATTTAATTTAATTATAATTTATACATCAGTGTTATTTCAATTAAAAATAGAATCTAATTATAATCTAGAAATAATAATATTTAGCAACCAGAGGCACAAGGGCTTCCTCAACATGTTGAATGGCAGTAATTAAACAGAAATAAAATGTTATAACATAACAGGGATAATTTAATAAATATTATACTTGCTAATAAATTCCACTTTTAATTAAATATCGTATTAAAATAAATACGATAATCATTAATTAAAAAATAACTTCTTTGAATGAAAATGCCTTTTGTATTTATCTCAAGTGTTTTCCAATTACTCTAATTGTAAAAGTTTAGGTTTCCAAATTTTTAACACGTTTCAACTTCAAGTATTTGTAATAACACACAGTACCTTATTGTATTTACATATAAAACTGGTTAAACAATAACATACTTACAAGAACTTGTAATATTGAAAAAACTGCTCCACAATTTAAGTTTTAAATGATGATCCACACATAAATTACAGTTTATTATAAACTAATGATGCTAATTTCACCTTATTATTTCTTTTTACTGCAAGTGTTTGTAACCATTATTTATTATTCCAGTTAATGAACATTTTGGATTTCTCAGCCACTTGAAATTTATCATCAAGAATGTACACAAAAATTAGAAATTATATTAAGATCTATTCAACTAAACATAAGAAAATAATATTTTTTCTTGCCTTAAACAAGTTATCAAAAGTATTATTCCTGCTGCACCAATCATGAGGGAATGGGATGATCTAATATTGATGTTACTGAAATGGAAAAATACAAGTTAAAAGAAAATGAATTTATAGCAGTTTGTTTTTGTTCTGTGATAATATTGAAGGAGATTATGTTTCATACATTATACCTACGGTTAAGAGAACCATATAATGACAGCGTTCTGAGTTACTAGAATTAAATTTCCATTCAGTATTCAAACAGAGATACACATACACATCGATAAAACAGTACAGGTAACGAAGTGTGAAATATCAGTATGGCTTTACTTCTCCAGTGATAATACCAGTAAATATATTTATTTATCACATTTTAAAATTTATTTTATCTCTTGTTTTTGTACTTTATAATAACCAAATATACTGACTGTGTTTTCACATTAAAATAGTATGATAATTTTATGTAACATGTGACTAAACACCTTTATTTCAGATATATTTATAACAAGACAAAAGACAAGAGTAACGATTTCTCAGACTTTCAAAGATGCGTGATTGTCGATACTGACTTGCTTACAATTTGTAAACTGAATACTGTTTATCTGATAGACTACTCATAGAAATCTATAATTAGTGTTTACAAGAACTAAAAACCAAAGAGAACACCTTGAAAAACTATCGGAAACAATTCAAAGTGAATAAACGTTTTTTTTAAAGTTGCTACGAGTGGTGAAATGGTAAGAGATGTATTCTTCATGATAGAAAATAATGACCAGTAACATTTTTCCGTCACGACATCTTGTCACCAGCCTTTCTAAACATACTGTCTCATGTTGAAAATATGCGTTGAATAACATCATTTGTATAGTAACTAACTTTTGTTTGGAGAAGGACTGAATGATGAGACATTCACTTCTGGTTCACATGGATCTAAAAAACGTCCGTATATGTAAATAGTGTTAACTTTGACAATTAATAATAAAATGCAGGATGAAATATATAATTAATAATTGACTGCTTAGTTTGTTCAAAACAGTGTTTCCTTTTTCGATTTATTTTAAAATTAGAAGTCACAAATACTGGTCACAACACAGATTAAATCTCATCGCGTATCCATCAGGACATTCGTCGAAGTCTTTGTCTGGTTGTTCGAATGCTAAAATAAAGAATAATATAATTCATAGTTCAAGTATTGTTGACATCAGGAAAACTACTTTGTACTGTTTGTTTGGAATTTAACATAAACCTAAACAATGAGCTATCTGTGCTCTGCCCACCACACATATTGAGACCCGGTTTTTAGCACTGGAAGTCTACCGACATATCGCTGTACCACGAGGTATGTTTTGAACTGATATAACATTAATGTTATTATACCAAACTTCTACAAGTCGATAAACTACGTTTTATTAAATAGATAAAGAGCAAGATAAACTATCAACTACATTTGTTAAACTTTGTTTATTCCTAACAGAATTTTCGATTTATGAGCTTTCCTGAAGAAAAGTAGTTAATAATTTATTATGGCCCTAAAATATATTTTTGGTATTGTAAGTCACCATAGGTTTCAACTCAATATATTTTCATTATTAACGATATGTAAGGATTTACAGTGCTAAAATCTAGGGTTCGATCTCCCTAGGGGTAGACACGAGGATTTCCGTTGTTGCTTTCCTATAAGAAAAACACACATTTTCATAATAAGAAAAAAACATAACGTGACTGCAAATCTTGGAAAGACGATATTCAAAATATTAAAATTATTTACGAACTCCTGAGTTTATTATCTTTTACAGAGAGAGTAAACAGGTCCCGGCATGGCCAGGTGTTTAAACTTGTTTAGCAAAATTTTAAATGTTTTCACACTTGAGAAGGGTAAACAATCTTCTAGAAGTTTTCTTTTCCTTTCTGTTTTCAGTCACTTCCTTATCAATTGATGTACATTGTAATATATACACAAATTTTGTTCAGTATTCTTTTTTTTTTTTTTTTTGCAAATAGTTCAGGATAGCCAGGTGTTTGAGGCACTCGACTCGTAATCTGATGGTCACGGGTTCGATTCCTCGTCCCACCAAACATTCTCGCCCTTTCAGTCGTGGGGTCGTTATAATGTAAATGCGGTGGGTGATGATGACTACCTGCCTTCCTTCTAGCCTTACATTGCTAAATTAGGAACGGCTAGCGCAGATGGGCCACGTGTAGCTTTGTACGAAATTCAAAACAAACAAATGTAAGTGAACCAACTACAGAATACATTCAAAACATACAGATCCAGATATGAATGCTTATTTTTACAACAAAGTAACAAATTATACACTAAACAACAAAGAACAATTAGGACCAATTGTCCCAACAAGTATATCTGAAACAAATACAAGACTCGTCACAAATTACAAAGACACGATCCTAATGAAAGAAATATCCATACATGAACTTCTTGAAGCAATAAAAGCAAATCTCCGTGTGAAGATGAGATACAAGCCATCCTTCTAAAAGGGCACTACAAAATTGTTTGACCACCTAAAAGCACTTTTTAACTTATCACTATCCTCAGAACACATACCAGTTTCTCGGAAGCATGCTAATATATTGATGTTCCATAAGGAATAACAGCCAGCAAATAAACCTAATAAACCTTTAACAAAACCAGTGCACTGCTTTCTTGGCATTGAGAAAGCATGTGACACTGTATGGTACAATGGTCTACAGTTCCACATGAATGAACCGCGTGGAATTATTCGCTGTAATCTAACGTTTTCGAAACTAGAAAGTGTAGAATAAATGTAGAGGAACCTTTTCTGAGTACTTTACTCCAGAAGCTGGCGTCCCTCAGGAAGGGGTGGTTAGCCCTATACTCTTCACCATGTATGTAAACAATTTGCCATTGAAGGGTCCTAATCCTATTTTCTCCTCACAGTTCAGTGATGATGTGGCCGTCTGGAAAAGTGCCACAACAACAACAATAGCAGTCACAAACATATAACCACAACTAAACAGAATAAGCGACTATTGTCAAAGATACAGAATAAAAATAAATACAGCAAAAACACAACTTGTGTGTCTTTACAAAGTTGATAAAATACAAAAACTACAGCCTGAAATATATATGAATGGAACACTACTTCCGCCTACCACATCGGCAAAATTTCTAGGTCTAACCTATGACTCAAAATTAATATGTATTAACCATGTAAATGAAATTAAAGTCTGGCAAAGAACCAACTATGCTCGAGTCTCATTCGCAAGAAAAGTAGAGCATCAACAGACAACTTACTAAATATTTACAAAACATACCTCATACACGATGAAGATAGTCCTAAACACTTCTATCCGATCAGCATATATTTTAAACACAAAAATAAATAAATGAAAAAAATAACAAAATAATAAGATAATATATATATGTATTTTAAAAAGGGCCACCACCAAACTAGACTTCAAACTGATAGGGCAAAATAATATCAATATATGTACGGCCTGGCAGAAGGCCAAGCGCGTAAGGCGTGCGACTCGTAATCCGCGGGTTCGCGCCCGCGTCGCGCTAAACATGCTTGCCATCCCAGCCGTGGGGGCGTATAATGTGACGGTCAATCCCACTATTCGTTGGTAAAGAGTAGCCCAAGAGTTGGCGGTGGGTGGTGATTACTAGCTGCCTTCCCTCTAGCCTTACACTGCTAAATTAGGGACAGCTAGCACAGATAGCCCTCGAGTAGCTTTGTGCGAAATTCCAAAACAAACAATCTATATATGTATACCAGTACATGAGCATTGATGATAAAAGGGTCGGAGTAAATTCATCCCATTCTGACCCTAAAGTAGTAACTAACACCAACCAACACTGCATGACCATATGATACCCAAATCCCAAGAGAGAACAATACGCAGTGCTGTATTTATTCTCGAATTTTGCCTTTTCATTGACACGTATAACACTAACTTCCGACAGCCGAAGATATCTACTTAGATCAAAATTAAAGATTTGTTTTTTGTAATTTCGCACAAACCTACACGAGGGCTACCTGCGCTAGCCGTCCTAATTTAGCAGTGTAAGACAAGACGGAAGGCAGCTAGTCATCATCACCCACCGCCAACTCTTGAGCTACTCTTTTACCAACGAATAGTGGGATTTAACGTAACATTATATAGCCACGACGGTTGAAAGGACGAGCATGTTTGGTGCGACGGGAATTCAAACCCGCAACCATCAGGTTACGAGTCGAACGCCTTAAGCCACCTGGCCATGTCGGGCCCAAAATTAAAGATATACTCAGTAATAGATATTAACTACTTAATAAAATAAGCTGTTCAAGGCGTCGAGTTTAATACCTTCACGTGTATCTTTTGTGCGTGTGGGCATTGCGGTTAATACAGCACCTAGTACTATAAAAATAAATGCCTGTAAAAATAAGTTCATCTTCACTGGAATTTAATGTATGCTTGCAGTAAAATGTAATCGTTTTATGTAACGAAGGTAATAAAATTTTCCTAATTTCTGTGTCGCTAAGAAACTAAATCATTGTTAATAATATTAATATTGTAACCACGTGTTTCTATAATCCTTAGAGGGAACAAACATACTAGACAAATAATGTATTATAAAATTTACATGTTAAACACCAAAACTGACAAAGTACAGAAACTAGAAGGTGGAGCATTTGTGGTAACACAACAGAACTACAATTCAGTTTGGAAACAGCTTTGATTTGAATTCAAAGTATACAAATTTAAAAGGAGATGGAAAAATCTAAAGATTATGTCTGTGTTTGTTTTTCTTACAGCAAAACCACATCGGGCTATCTGCTTAGCCCACAGAATGTTAAAGGTTACGCGATTTTTATTACAAAATATTGTTGTTTGACAACAATACTTGTTAGATAATCACAATTATTGTTGTAAAAATTCTTTAAACAACTCGCCTGGCAGGTATATTATATAACTTAAGAGCAAACAAAACGGGCTACGTCAGTTTATATATTTTAGGCAAAAGCCCTTGGTCTAATACAAATCTGTCAAAGTCCCATATACAAGAGTCGTTCAGTTTAACAGTAAAAGATTGGCTTAAATTATAGTGAATAAAATCATTAAACGCGTAATTTTCGCTTACTGTTAAAGTGTTATTATTGTAACAGTTACAAAACATCAAATATATGACATTACATGATTTATGATATAATGAGTGATTAATCTTTAAAGCTATCCAAGTGTTGTGTGGTTACTTGCGGTAGGGCAAATAGGACTTCATATTGTATCTACAGAAATATTGAATACAAGCTAACGAGGTCATAACTTCATTAAACATGTCACTGGTTAGACTTCATTTGGAATATTGTGTTCAGTTTTTGGTTTGAATTTCGCGCAAAGCAGTACGAGGGCTATCTGTGCTAACCGTCCTTAATTTAGCAGTGTAAGACAAAAGGGAAAGCAGCTAGTCAACATCACTCACCGTCAACTCTTGGGCTACTCTTTTTCCAACGAATAGTGGGATTAAGCGCTACATTATAAAACCCCCACGGCTGAAAGAGCGAGCATATTGGGTGTGACAGATTCAAACCTGCGCCCCTCCGCTTACGAGTCGAGTGCCTTAACCACCCGGCCTATTGGTTACTACGATACCTGGGATAGAGGGGGTTGTCATATAAGGAGAGGCTGAAATCTAAAAGTTTGATTGATCTTTGGATGTTGTAGTGGCAGTAAATATAAGTGAGTTCAAAAGAAAACTTCATTAGTATATGAATGATAAGGGTTGGTTTTAAATCTTTTTACTTATGGAACAGCCGAGGTGGACCAACAGGTTACATGTTTTCCCTAAACGTTGTGTTAATAGTCATGTCGTTTATGTATCAAATTCCAAAATCTTTATAGTAAGAAAAGTAATAAATTGTCAAAAAAAAAAATATTATAATCATGTTATTAAAATTATTAGTCGCTAGATTTATAATTAAAGAGTCAAACTGTAAGTTTATTTAAACTAACTGTATTAGTTATACTCATACTGACCAAATTTATGCTAGTCCTACTTTGTGGAACTATAACATCAATATATATTTAAAGTGGCTGCTGTGGGTAGAGAAGGCATCACGGATTATAACGTCGTTACACAACTCATGGCGCTCGAGAAACGAGTCTCTGGTGACACTTTCTGGAACAACGACATCACACTGAGCTGTGAGCGCGCCATTTGGTGACAAATTTTGGAAATATGTCATTATTTTGAATTAAGCACAAAGCTACACAATGGTCTATTTGTGCTCTGCCCACCACGGATATCGAAACCCGGTTTTTTGCGTTGTAAGTTCACAGACATGCCGCTGAACCACTGGAGTGCAATATGTCATTATCTTTAATGACAACATTCCTTTCTCGCTTCAGACCCACACATATGTAGCGTCATCGAATGGCCTGTTCCACAAGACGTGGGATAACTATTTACACTTATTGATTTTTTGTAACAAATACACAAAGTTGTATGTTGTATAGTAAAAGCAATTTGTATACTTCAAAATATACCTGACATGTAACATTTAAAAGATTGTGTACCTTATTACGTTTTACCGATTTTTTTATTTACAAATGTATCAGAGTTTAAATACCTTATAGTTTTACCAGCAACATTTCTATACCATTGTACACGTATAATTTGAAATTTATGCAGTAAGTTGGGTACAAAATGTATGCTAAGAATATTCTCTATAACAAACTTTTTCAGGAAATGACGAAATTTTCATATCTAGAAAATCCCTTTCCTGTAATCTATTCAGTCTTCACTGTTTTCGTTTATTTCCAACAGTGGCTTCTACTGAAAGTACTGTCAGCCATTAAAGTGTGCTGCAAAATTTTATCCAGTACAATCCTCTCATTATGATCATAACGCACGTTCGTTTGCTATGAATGAAACTTAAATATTCAGGTCTCCAAAATAACAAAGGCCTACGACAATTCCAAGAGGCGTTCAGCCGTTTTTCAGGTATAACGGCCAAGTCGATAAAGCAGTTCGTTTTCGTCCTGTTACCTTTAACATCTGAAAGAATAGAAATAGAATTAAATATGAGAACATAAAATGTGGAATATAAATGTGTCGGAGAGGAAATGGTATAAACGATACAACGATATAAATGTATTCTAGTGACACTTGAACCAGGTATCTAAAGACAAGTAGTGTTTATTATAACAGCGCATTATTCAGTTTAATGATAAAAAGAGAATTGTTTAGTTTTAAATCACCAACAGATAGCGGGTCAACAATGATCGACGTACTTTTATTTCCAATTGTATTTACGATGGTGAAACATACTTTTTGTTTTTTTTATTTCTAAGTCGTTTACTTCTCTTATGTGTTTCTGTTTAACATTAATTCCATCAACTTTTAAACTTTGTTCACCGACTTCCATCATCCAAGTGAGCACATTCAGCGTTTTATTATCTCATCCGGGTTACGAACTGTACAGTTACGTGTCATTTATCAGCCAGTAGACACTAAAATGACGTCATACAATGGACGCTTAATACTTCAATTTGTACTGTTGTGAAGTCAGTAAAACGTGTGATTGTCATAAATCACGAAAAGAATCAGGCATTCTGTAGACTAGAACACGATGTGACATGTAACCTAAATATAAGATAAAAATATTTGTTACTCCTTAATTTGGATTTATTTTACTCTTGAAACAGAATATTTTCGTAGACTTGTTTCAGTGTTTAAAAGTAGGTTTACTATATTTTAGGTTTGTTTTCGAATTTCGCGCAAACCTATACGAGGGCTATTTGCGCTAGTCATCCCTAATTTAGCAGTGTAAGATTTGGGGGAAAGCAGCCAATCATCACCAAGTCTCGGGCTACTCTTTTACCAACGAATAGTGGGATTAATCGTAACATTCTAACGCTCATACGGCTGAAAGAGCGAGCATGTTTGATGCGACGGGGATTCGAACGCCCTAACCGCTTGGGCATGCCGGGCCTATTTTTAGGTCAATGTCTTTCACACGTTAATATATTTTTTAAATCCAGGTTTTATTTAAATATATTTCAACGCTTTCCGAACATTATTTCACCCTAAAACTAAAACGGTGCTTTTGTTTACATCACATTAAATATTAATATGAATAATTTTAAAACACAGGATTTTTAGAATAACAAAAGTTTCTAATTGCACATACCTAAATAAGCATGTCTACTTGTGTTCGGTCCAACAGGAGTTAAGCCTTTATTTAATAAGTACAGCCTGTATTCATTAAATAAGTAAACACTAACTTTTGTAAGTTTTTTGCTTTCCTTTACTAAGGACAAAGTTCACCGTACGTAATACTATCAACGGGTAAACTTATACTATATTACTACATTACGTTAGACATTAAAAAAAATTAATATATCGTACAAAATGTATGCTAAATTATATTTACACTCGCCTTTTGCTAACATCAGTTATTATAAAATATAACATACACTGAAACATATATGTTTAATTGGTCCTTTGTTTTCTCCAAAACTAGTGAAACATAAATGTTACTTCCACAAGTGAGACATCAAAATTAAGAACCTACAAAATTCCCCAAATAAAGAAAAGTTTTAAATGTGAGAGACCCGAAGTACTACTGTAACATCCTCACAAATTTACATTGTGTTTACGCAATTCACTCAGCAAATTCAATATGGTCTAAAAAACTACAAGAATTGTAAAATTAAAAAACATTAAATCCATTTGTGTCAATTAGATAATCCGTTGTTAATGAATATTGTTCTAAAGATAAATTATTTTTGCATAGTAGAGACAACATTTTCAATTCTGTGAGAATTTTGTAGGTAGAAGTAAAACGTGGCTTCATTTCCCCATTCTAAGTGTATGGATTTACATGAAAACTTGACATTCCAAATTTCATAAAGTACAAATTCACAAAAAAGCAATCTTTTCAAAATCTTAATTAATTAATTTACAGGTACATATAAGAATCATATTAACAGAATCAACTTGGTTACAAATTTTCATCAGTACAAGTGTCCCTTACTGAAAATATAATTTAATATCATAATATCACCATAAATAATTCTAATTCAAAAATTTTATTATAGCAGTTGATTCACTAGTTTGAATATTTATATGCAATTCCATTAATGTCCAAGAAAAGTCAGTTTTATCACACCAAAATAATGAAAATGATTCTAGAAGCATAACGTATTTGTCAATCAGTCAGTAACACATTCAATTAAAGATGTTCAAAGTGTTTGTCTGTGTTGGAAACCACTATAGTAATCAAAACAACAGCAAAAGTTCAATATCAAAAGTAAGAGACATCCTACTTATTATTCTTTGTATGATTGTTATTAACCTACAACTGACAAGAGTTCTTTGTTTTCTGACTGGATTCCACCACCCTACTCTAACAATCTAACTGCAGGTTGCCATTGTACTGGTAAATTAACAAATACCATTAAAGTATACAAGGTATATAAGGTTAGTTGTTCATTATGTGATCATTTGAAATATCTGATGAAAGGAATTCAAGCTGTGTTTTCAAATCACCAGACATAATATTTGAAGAATGTTAATTACCTCTGTTTGAATGCAAACAGAATATGCATTCCTTTTTCTATGAGTCTGTCAGATGTTTCTAAGTGAAAGTTAATACAGCCTTATATTATTTACTATAATTGAATCATAAATAGAAAAAGAAATATTACTATTCACACTTAAAATATAATTTATTTCACACCTTATACTGCATATTACTGCATTTTTTGTCATACTTCACATGTGACATAATTAGTGTAACACACTGTGACATGAACAGAGAAAATGATTTTTTTTTTTTTTTTTACATTTAAGAGCATTTTGGAACAGTTCTATACACTTAACTTGCTTTGTTCAGAAGTTTGTTATTACAATGGTACTGAATTATTCTTCATGTAATTCCTTTATGCACTGTAAAATAAATAATTAAAAAGGCAGACGAAATAAGTTAAGTGTATGTAAATGCATCATAAAGATTACACCTGTTAAAGGAGACAGTAAACAATTATTCAATGGATCAATATTTGATTGAATTTATTTGAATACAAGAATGTATATGATAATAATAAAGTACAATGTACTGGAAAATATAATATACTGAACTTGTATCGACCAGATACTGGAATGTGCATGATATGGAATTCACCTGTTAACTTTGTGAGGTTCACATGTTTCTCTTAATACTTAAACCTATGCAATAAGAAATGGCTTGAGAAAATATATAAATAGATTATAACTTACATGTGTGAAAGAATATTATTGTATACTTAAACAATTTAACCTGTAACATAATTATTGATTTACAAACAGCTTAAAACTGTCAACAAAAACCTTTTTTGTGACATTTGCAATAGAAGATATGATCTACATGTATGCCACCTTTAATAAACCAATAATAGCAATAATAAAAGTTATTTGACTAAGTCTTCAAATATAAATTTTAAGAAAAATACATTTCCTCATTACCATACATTTCTTACATTTTCTAGGACCCAATGAATAACTAAAACTTAACATAATATTAAAGAGATTTCAATTTCATTTAGATGTGTACTCATGTTGAATTACCTTTATGTATTACTATTTTAAAATATTCGAATGATATTCAATAGGCTTAAACCACTACTTGTAAATAGATGTGCAAAAACTGTTAGGCATAAATATCATTACACAACAAGCAATGCTTAAGAGGAATACATGTCAAAACTGTTACATAACAAACAACCTTTTTTGGGTCACATTTTAAAGTTTTTCTCTCAATTAAAAAAATAACATAAACCTTTTTATTTACACCTAGTAATATAGCAGGACTTTTAAATGTGATGTAATAAGTGGTAACTAAGATTTATTAATCTATTAGAGTACTTTGTTTTAAATAAGGCACCATTTTCTAATATTACACAAAATTACTTTAAAATTATTTGTCAACCAGTATGTACAAAGCATACTTAGTTTTGTTTCTATCTGCCACAAAAGTATAAAATCAAACACTTTGTGAAATATACAGGCAATGGACACACATTACTAACAATTAATACAAAGTTATTACCGTTGGTTCACTGAACAAAGCAATTGTTAACCTTCTGTTTACACGTAGATACCAGAAAAGTAAAATTGAGTTCATCTTTGTGCTACACCTGTTTCTGTTTGTACAACTATTATTCTAGCAGTTACTGTCAACAGTTACTGTCAACAGATAATCTTCATTTATACTCATTATTTTATCATTATGTTTAAAACTGGCAACTGTTAATAACTTCTGAATTCTTATATATTGGAAACATGTAGCATTTGAAGATCTGTTCATTTGGGCAAAGTTTAACATTCACTTTTGAAATGATAGTAAAACAAGTATGAATAATGTTAATACCAAACTTTATTTCACAAGTAGGATATTCTATATTTATCAGACTATCATTAACATTTCAAAATATGACATACTATAAGAAATACAAATGTACATTTACCATGTGTTACTGTTGAGCAGCTCCTAGCACAACTGAAGTGATTAATTATTTTATGGTGTGAAGTATAAAAAGGTCAGAGTTTTGGCTCTGATTGAAACCAAGATTGCAAAAAAGTTAACATTTTAAAAGTTTATGAAATAATTTATATTGGTAGATTAACCTAAACAGTAACTGTCACTTGGGACAAGTACTTTTGCTAGATTATTTAAACAGCAACCATCACTATAAATGGGTAATTTTGCTTGTTACATTCTATTTTAAACCTACACATCACCACTATCAATTAATTTTGAACAATTATAATGATTAGAAGTGATAACTGTAACAGTTTTAACACGACTCAATGTTAGACAAATGTAACATCCTTAATGAGCGTGAACCAAAGTGATGACAGTAAAATCAACTACAGTAGTTTCACAACTGCAAATTTACTTTCTTCCAAAGCTCTGAATTCATATTCGTAAAATGACAAATGTGGCACACAAAATATTATACAACATTTTAGTTTATACCTGACAACATGTTCATATTTGATTGTTTCTGCACTAAATGAACAGTGCATATTTCAGCTCTGACTTGTAAAATTAATATTTCCAGAGAGATGTAGCAAATACAACAGTAGAGAGTTTGGATTAGTGCAACAATTGAAATATTCACATACTTATATTTGAAGAAAAAAATACTATACACTGTAATAACTTTGAAATACCAAAATTATTCTTAATTCAACATCACAGTAAAGAAAACATCTTGACAACAACAGAAAAGAAAAAAGCCACAAGGGACATAATTTTAACTTGGCTGGTGTAGCATTAATGGAAACCTTCATTTGTTAAATAAACAGTCTGAGTAACATATGTTACTGTGTTTTGGTAAGATATTCTATAAAGTTCTAAAAACAAGTAAAAGAAAAGAAAAACATCTGTAAGTAATCCATAACATGAAAAATCTTCAAACCTGCTATCAAAGTATGCTCTACAGCTAAGGAAAATATGGACCTCATAATTCAATAGTAGTACTTCAGATCCAAGGAAATAATAGATATGATGAATTACAAAATTTTCCTCATATAAATAATTGTTATTATTCTGTATTGAGTTTGGTTAACTTACTGTCTTGCCTAGAAAAAAATTATTTTAAACTATGATATATAAATAAAAGAAGCTTTTCTAAGAGATTTTGAATACTTGTCCAAAAAATAATACTTAACTTTGTACACTTGTCTTTCTACTTATGTTTCAACAACTATCATCCAGGTAGTTCTAAACCTAAATATTCCATTATATTTTCCCTTCTACTTATTACTACCAATAACTTAAACTGGTATCAAATTGTTTTGTTTCTTTTTCTTGGAAATTAAGTTTGAATGGTGCATGAAGGAAACTTCAAAGACAAACACACTGAGAAATCGGATCCTCCCCAAAAGTGATTACTTGTTGTGCTACAATTCTTTAAACCTGTAATTTGTTGCACATTTTGCTGGAATTATTATAATGATTCCCTTAAAACTGTCACCATACTTTATGAAATTTCAATTTTCTTAATTTTACAGACAATAACATGGTTCAGGTTAGTTTTCATAAAAGAGACGTACACATTGTCAGATGCTGTCACTGTTTGGTGGATAAAATCAGGATTTTTGGCTGAATACTGGCAGTATCCACTCTGGTTTACGGAATTTTTTCAGAAGGAGAATTTTCTCAAAAGAAAGTTTCCAAAAGCAATGAACCATCATAAAACACAAACTTTGAATTCAAGTCTACATTTCTTTTTTTTTTTTTTTTTTTTACAAATAAACCATTATCAGTTACACATAAAACTACCCAATAGAAGTGCATATTTAGTCTTTTCTATTAAAGGAGAATACATTTAGTTAACCAAATATTCCATCAATTTCACAGTACTGTATTTTGACTATTAAAAGCTGTACTTTGACGGATTCACTGAACATATTCATAAGTTCTTTTCTTCCAACAATAGTGGAAATTTCCATTCTTATTCAAAATACACAGAATAATAATAATAATCTTCAGACCAAATATACTGAAGAAATCTAACTAACTGTAAACATTATATAAACAAAGGAATGACTGAAATGTTTTGTAGATACCAGATATTTAGACTAGTTAGAACAGTTTATCAGTAGATTCATTGTATGATGTGGTCATACTGAAACAGATATGTATTTTAATTTATCCATTATAAATTCCTACTTAGTTTTGCATTGCCCCAGGATTATCTTGTTACTTTTTGTTACAAGTCAGCCTCTTGGACTTAATCTGAGACAGCACTTCATATCTCAATTAATTTCTCTTGTGCTACCTCCTTCTCCCCAGGATATTTATGCTCATCAGGATGCCACTGTCTGGAGAGTATCCAGTAACGAGCCATGATCTCTTCCTGTATAGCACTGGACTACAGATTTAAAACCTAAAAATGAGAGGAAAATATTACTTGTATGACTTTCAATGCAAGTTCATTTTGCTATAGTTTGAGCATTTGAAATAATATCTTACCATGCAGCTCTGTACCATAGGTAGTGCAAGAGGTAAGTAAAAATGTATCTGAGGATGGATGGTATAGGTATTAACTCTTTTATTAATAAAGCAGAGAACAATGTTTCGATCTTCTTGGGTTAACCTGAAGATAACCAGCCATTCTCAGATACAAGAAGTAAGTTTGTCCAGGACATAAACTTGAAGGGGCACTAATTACCAGCTTGACTAACAAAGTGAACTTTTTGGATTTGGTTTGGAGAGAACTGGATTTATTTGTCTCACAGAGCACTAACAGACATCTGTATGATTTACAAGAAACAAATCTGTTTTTATAATGTGATCTGAGATGTATAAGGAGACTATGATAATATGCAGAACCAAAACCTGGCCTTTTGTACCAGTAGAAATCAAGCTTCCAAGACACAACTGAAAGCAGTTATGGAGGATGTCACCATTGACCTTCGATCAGGTGTTCTGTGTGTTTCCCATTTACTATAACAAGAGTATACAACCAATGCAACATGTGACATGGTGAATCACACCGGCTTGAAAATTTTCCTTTATGGTTCATTACATTATCACAAATGTTAGTTATGATAAGTTCCACCAACACAATAGGCTGTTGCTTTGGCTTCCACCTTATTAATATCTATTGGTTTTCTCTTTCCAGTATCATGACTTGTGTCACAACCAAGAACTGGTTATAACACAAATCATACAGGAATAACTTTAGCAACCAAATGTTTATTTATAAAGATACAAATGCATGTGATGTTCTAAATGTGTTTTTAACACATTCATAAAGCAGTACCAATTACATAAATTTAAATATTGGATGTCTATGAAAATTGGTTTAGATTCATTTTATCACTTTATGTATGAGAAGATGGTAGAGAAAAGGCAGATAAGCATTGCTCATTTTACTAGCCTTAATATGAGCACTAAAAACAGATATCAAAGTTTGTCTTAGAAAAGTGAAATAAATAAGCTATTATGCTAAACATATTTTTTACATTGTTTATACATTTCTTCAGTTATCTCTAGTCAAAAGTAAATATGACAACAAAACCTATCTAAATAATATATTAATTTATCAGAGAAATAAAACAACAGGAATAAAATATTAAAATGTGAAAATTCAATTTATTTGGATCTATTACCTTTAAAGCATTTCTCTCTACTTGCAGATCAAATGCTTGAATTAATTGGTGCCATCTTTCTTTCCAACCATTATACTGAGCAAAGACATAAATATCTTTCATGACAGATTTAACTTCTTGTCACACAAGACTTGTGAAAAAAAATTCTTAGCTGCATCTCAACACTTCATTTCATTTCCATTCTGATCTGTCACAGTGCAGTTGAAATATAGCCATGAAATCCAGAGAGATCTACAATGCTCTACAAAAAAAAAAGGACCAAGAGTCGTTTTGAGATACAATGTCTAGGAAGGGGTTTTCTTTGCCATTTCTTAGAATACCAGTTAAAAAAACACTGAGAAGACACAGTTTAGGTCCCAAAAGTATAATGGGTATGTCAAGTAGGCACCTAACAGTGGCCACCAGAAGGAGCCTTCTTCTCATCCAATGTTTCCAACAGGATGAATACCTGAAGAAAAAAGCATATGCACACTCAAGTCATGTTCTTTACAAAAGAACAGCTATTTCAGAATTTCTTCTAACATCACTTTTTTTAAAAACAAAATACACAAATAACATAACAATGAATGAAGTGGACATCTCAGACTGACTATATTGTAAGATAAACATAACAAAAACACTTCAACAGCATTAAAGTAAAAAATGATCTATAAATCAAATTATTATTCAGCGAATGGTTAATTGGACTGCACTCTACCAAACTGCATTAAGGTGGAATATGCACTGTATATCCTCTTACACTTTATAACATATCAACATATTAAGAAAGCACATCAATTTTAAGACTTCTATGTTTATTTTTAAAACCAAAACTCAGTAAATAAAAATAATAAATTACTAATTATATTCAAGCTAAAGAATATACTGCACCTTTCATCAACTAAATTATGGTGAAAAGTAAATCTTTATCTTTGTACATTTCAAACACAAACGGATAAAAAAGCATGAAACAATGTTTGGAAAGATTCAACAGTTAGGTATAATTAGAACAGGAGGTAAAAAAAAATTAATTTTACAGTAAGTTCGCAAAGCAGAAGGTAGTGATAAATAGTTTATAATAGTTGTGATCAGTGGTGGGATTCAAAAATTTTAAGAAGGGGTTCTCTCAAGGGAAGGCCTCAATAATAACGTGAAGGCTGAGAGGAAAGACTATGCCCTGTGGTTCATGGAGACGGCACTTCGCGCACCCCGTGTCATCTACATCGACGAGATGGGGTTCAACGTATGGACAATTAAGAAACTGACTGCATTCACTTGACGAACTTTGTCAATAATACGGTCTGTGATTTTCTCATTAAATCTTTCTTGTCGAAATGTGTGATGAAGTGTGACGCAATCAGTTTCCACGACATCAACAATTCGACGGTATAATTGAAGCCATGAACGGGTTCGCTAAGCTCAAAAATTTTTAAGAACGGGTTCGCGCGAACCCCTGCGAACCCCCTGAATCCCACCACTGGTTGTGATCTTTTAAAAGCCTGTTTTGAAACCTTTTCAATGGGTATATTTACAGTAACTGTGCACTGTAGTAACTTTCCATGTCTGATGATAATACTAAAACGTAGGAATTGTTGAGATTTTGTTTTTAAACTTATAAGAACATGGACAATCTTAGTGAGTGGATAATAACTTTAGTAATATAAAGTTGGGTGTGAAACTCTTGAAAGAACTTGTATTTTGGGTGAGAGGAACATAAAGGCATTGTATAGAAATAAAATAAATTAGATGTGATAAGTAAGTAAACAGACTTCTCAAATTTATCTGTAGAAATTCTGAAAAAGGTATGCTGTATGTGCACTCTTTCATCAAACATTAAGAACCTGCTAAAGTCCTGATTTGATCAACCACACATTGGAGCATATTTAAGCAGTGAAATACAGTCTGAAGTACAAACTTAGAGTTAAATAACAACTCCTATTTTAGTTAGACCTGGTAGTTAGGGTACCCAACTTACAATCTGAGAGTTGAAAGTTCAACTTCCCATAAATGAACATGTTTGACCTACACAGCTGCCAACTGGCTTGCAAATATGCTGGCCGACCCAAAACTAGTTCAGATTATGAGCATAAAAAAAAAAAAGAATAACGATGTACTGCTTTTCTCCCCCCTCTGACTGAGAGGGAAACAGCTACCCGTATATTTTACGACAGTAACCTCTTCCACCGAGGCACGTCAAAAACCACCGTTACAGGTGGTGTCGTATCCACCGCGACGGGTAGAACGACAAACTTACTAGGAAAACGCCGCACAGTGTTCTTAAAACCATCACTTCTCGCAACGTTCTTTTCGCCCCAATATATTGTTTCAATGCACCATTACGTTTGTTCATGCAATCTCTCTCGGCCACTTTCATTTTTTGTTCGGCCATTTCTTTACACTACGGCAGTCGTTTTCGCTAGTACTCACCACCTGTGTGGAAACGGGCCGTAACCAGCCCACACGTCCAGGGCACGCCGGGTTAACAGGTGAGAGGAGGCTGAACACAATGTGTCCATCCAGTCTCAGACAGACTATGCCCCCTATATGGAGAAGGAAACTAAATTTAATGCCATCAGAACCCAATAGTACGGCATTTTAAAGTGCAGTAAAAGTCGAAGGACCAAGCGGGAAAGTTCCGCATCGCAACCCTGAGCTGCGCCAAATTGGTGCTCAGTTTTGAGTGAAAAAGTGGTGAAAATGAACGCTTAAAAACAACGTTTTTAACTATCAAAGTGATTTGGACGATTCCTCCCACTTTTCAAATTTCCCCGAACTCATCTCACATCGATGCCCGCTTTGGCATCACTCAATACGGAGAAAATTTCTTAAAGCCGTACTCCTTTTAAGTCCGTCTCAGACATACTATGCTCCCTATATATAGAAGGAAACTACATTTAATGCCATCATGACTCAATAGTACGGCCTTTCTATGTGCGGTAAAAGGCGAGAGCTTATGCGGGAGAGTTCCGCGTGGCTACCCTAAGTACCGTCAAACTGGTGCTCAGTTTTCAGTAGAAATGTTGTGAAAATACTCCTTTGAAAAGAACGTTTGCGACTATCAAACAACTTTCGACGTCTATCGCAAGTCTCGACGGCACTTTCCGCATCTACATCCACAACAACGTCGAAACACGCATAGCGTGTTCCACCGAGTATATCTGTCCGAAGGGCAGAAAGAAACTGCGGGTACTCCGCGGGAGAAGGTGATCGAAATGCCGACGAAATCCTCTAGGAACGTCGAATCGAAGGACCCGCCGCCAACCGTTCGGGCACTTTTCGCAACGGCTGCGTCTAGACGTCCGACACGTTGGAGCAAGTTGCTGTTGGTCCACGCACGCGCGAAACAGGCCGAAAAAATGGGTTACCCCGTCGGTAGGCGGCGGGTGCGAGTGTTTAAATTTCCCGCTCGCTGATATTTGCTCTCAGACTCTGTTCGAGGTGTCCCGAGGCCAATGCGTGTGGGAAATTTAAATACCCGCGCCCGCCGCCTACCGACGGGGAACCCATTTTTTCGGCCTGTTTCGCGTGCGTATCCAACAGCAGCTTGCTGTGGCGTATTGTACATTTAGACGCAGCCGTTGCGAAAAGTCCCGAACGGTTGGCGGCGGGTCCTTCGATTCGACGTCCCTAGAGGATTTCGTCGGCATTTCGATCACCTGCTCCCGCCGAGTACACGCATTGGACTCGGGTCACGCCGAATAGAGTCTGAGAGCAAATACCAGCGAGCGGGAAATTTAAACATCCGCGCCCGCCGCCTACCGACGGGGGAACCAATTTTTAAGAAGTTTTAACGAATAGCCGTGTTTTTCAAGGATTTTCTAAATGTCATTGTGTTTGAATGTTTTTCAGGAGGTGTGTGATCAGTCGTAAGGTGCGTGCTCACCAACCTCTTCGCATCGTTATCTAAACTTTTTAATTTGACTTGTAAGTGGAGTAACGAAAACGGCGTCAAATCTTTTGAATTTTCACATAGTTTTCGATGACTAAGGTACACCTTTCAACCCTAGTAGCCAACAGCAGTCGATTTAACAGATTTTCGTAATTTAAAAGCTTCGTAGCTCTTGAATTTTGACAGTTACAAGTTGCGTCATCTGTAGAGAGTTTAGGAAAGATGGTTTGCCACATTGATCAAATTCGACCCTCATAAAATACGAAAATATCTTCGTATGTCCGTGGTTATCAATAGACTCAAACCAGTGTGGCAAAACAATGAGGAATAATATTCTACATACGTCCTCCATGTTTCATCAGAATTCGAAATCCTTGGACTGAGTTATAAAACAAAAATAGTATAAAAAATCTATCCCCATGTTAACGGATATGGCTGTAACCTTGACCCTCCAACATCCAATCATTTCTAAGTTAGATCATTGTCCAAAAGTATACCAATTTTCGTTTATATCCATTCAGCCGATCATGACAAATCCTGCTGACAAACACACATAAATAAACACACTGGGATGAAAACATAATCTTCATCATCTTCAATGGCAGATACAATGATTGGTTTAAACCACAGGAAGTTACTTTCTATTTTTGGAGCAAATGGAATTCTGTAACGTTTTTTGTGTGCAGGAAAAAAATTTGTTCACTGCCTTGACTAAGGATTTAAATGAACTGTCAGTACAGGATAAATGTCAGCTCTGTCCACAGATTTAGCTGCTGTTTCATCAGTCTTTTTTACATAGAAACAGTTATGGATATACCCGACACATAATACCCAGATATTTTCAGTTACCTAATTTTCAGTGTTTAATTTTGAAAGCACACAAAGTTTAGATGCCTTGTAACTGTCTGGGTGCACGTAGTCAGACGCATTAGTTTTCATAATCCAGTCGAAGTTAAAGAACTGGTACAAAAACTGTTAAACTGGACACACATGAGTTCTATATAACCACCTTAAATTGGTTAGAGATATTTAATGTGGGTAGATATTATTCTATACTTAAAGAGAAACTACTTATTTGTTAAATTGTTTAGTAACGTTTACCAGATATATTAGTGTTATTGTTTGTTTGGGGAAATTCCGTCCAAAGCTACACGAGAGCTATCCACGCTAGCTGTATGTAATTTAATAGTTTAAGACTAGAGAGAAGACAGCTGGCTTTCACCAACCATCGCCAACTCTTGGTCTAGTCTTTACCAAAGAATATTGGATTAATCGTAACATTATAATGCCACCACGGCAGAAAGGACGAACATGTTTCATGTGACGAGGATTCGAATCCATTCCCCTCATATTACGAATTGAACGCTCTAACTATCATGTTATGTCGGGCCATTAGGCCTAGAATATGGATCTAATTACTTAACGGGGCAACGCTTGAATTGTAACCTTACGATACATTTACATTTATTATTATAGATCATATACCAGTAAATATATTTTAATGGATGATTCTGTCCAAATAATCACATTTTTCATAAAACAAGCACCACCTACTTAGTTTCTGAAATATAATGTTTGATGATAAATATGTAATTAATGTGTTAAAATGAGGCAACACTCATAGTTTACAACAAAGGTTTATTTTCATATCAGTTAACTACTATCTTGTTTTACAGTAAAATGGTAAAACATAAGGACAAACACGGTTATTAAATTTCAAGTTTTTCACAAATTAACAAAAGTTTATATATTAATGTTATATTCCAGTACTAGCCCAAATATATATATAATAATAACTGTGGGCTATTTTTAGGTAGGATTGTTTGATCTGTATCAAAAATTATTCCTGTTCTCGAATCTCTTGCGGTTCTAGTATTAATATTCATGATGTCCTCCGATGACACAGCAGTATATCTTTAGGTTTAAATTTCTAAAATAAGGGGATAAATTCCCCTCAGTATAGACAGTAGATAACCAAATATTCATGACAATTTCATTCTCCGAAAGAAAATACTTGTATTACATTCTTGTATGTTTGTAACTACGTCAGTCACAATGACTATCCGATAGTCCTTTGTATGGGTTTTCTGTCAACATGAAGGCCAGGACTTGACTGCACAATGCACGTACGTACACCCTTGTGCAAATTAATTGAAACAAAACGGGAAATTACGATTTTTTCAATGTTTTGCGTTTTATTTCTGAGAATCCAAAAATTACTCATAAATTAATACATGATATAACCGCCTTTATTTTTCAGCAGATCATTAATCCGCTTTGGTATCGAGTCCACGAGTTGACTGCAATCTTTACTAATTTTTGGATCGCGGTACCACATCTCAATTAGCTTATCTTGTGTATTACAGTCTTTTGCCCGAAGTCTTTCTTTACAAATCGCCCAAAGATTTTCAATAGGATTTAAGTTCGGAGAGTTTTCAGGCCAGTCCAGCACCTTTATTCGCGTTGTAGTCATAAAATTCTTCACAAGTTTCGACGTATAGTACAGAGTTATATCTTGCTGAAAAATGCCAGATCTATTTGGAAATCTCTTTTTCAATTCTGGAACGACTATTTTCTGCAAAACTTCGTGTACTATGGTCCTCGCATTATACCTTCTATGATATGTAAGGCTCCGACGCCATAGTAGCTGAAAAAGCCCCAAAACATCTTCTTCAAGGGATGTTTTACGAACTCATTGATGTGAGATTCTCGACGTTTCTCACCTGGAAATCTGCGAACATGCAGACTTCTTTGACCCTGTACGAAGAAATGAGTCTTGTCACTGAATAACACCTTCCTTCCTAATTGTTACTAATTTTTCAGTCTCATTGAGTCATTGTGTAAGTAACACATATTAACATATACCTACATGAAACATAGTAGAGTTTTATATAAGTAGAAAAATAATCTATTTAAAAATGTAAAATATGCCATATATCTGAACTCTTATTTTACAATACAGTAAAACTACACTTACTAAAATCATTTGTTGTTATTTTCAGTCAGAAGAGCCTTTTAAAATGACTCGAAAAGCGAGTGTGTGTTTTCTTCTAGCAAAGCCACTTCGGGCTATCTGCTGAGCTCAGCGAGGTGAATCGAACCCCTAAATTTAGCGTTGAAAATCTGTAGACATACCGCTGTACTTGCGGGGGGGGCTCTCTAAAAGCGAAAACTATAAATCTAGTGTTATAATATGAAAAGATCAATGTTGTCTCTTCGTCTTGTGGTGATGGCATCATTCTAGCAGCACGCCATTTGGCATTAATGACATGATCATTTTATGCTACCTGATAACATCCTCGTTTTTGGAAAAACATGGGCTTTCATATTAAGTATTTGAAAATTTTTTTATTAAAGTTGGTTATTGCTCAAACTTATATATTGATTAATTTAATTTTGTATATCACATATATGTCATCACCTAATTAATTTATTAATATTTAATTAAATAAAGTATTAACTAGATATTAATTAAGAATTTGCACTTCACCATATATTAATCACATTATTAATTAATCTTTAATTAATAAATCTCCCCCAGTAACACCTCAACCACTCTCCCTCCTGGTATTGTCCTTTGGCAGATAGTATGTGGCCAGCAAAATGTGCTCACATCTCTAATGATTCCTGGCCAATGGACATAACTAGTGGATCTATTTGCTATCTTCTTTGCTCTTAGGTGTCCTTGCACAGTCAACTCGTGAATTAGTTTCATCATTGAGTCCTGTATTCTGTTGTTATGATTTGCTGCACTTCCCCAGTATAATTTCTCTGTTTGATGTGGTACAGCAATTCCTTCTAATACTCTGCTCTATTAGTGCTCTGTCTTCTGCTCGATTTTCTTGAGTTCTATTGGTGACTGCCAACGCGTCTTTGTTTATATATATATATATTACCATATATATAGTCTTTGATACGTCTCCTTTGTCTTCTGTTAAATTTTCTCCCAGGCATTGTCCCCAAGTTTCTGCAATGGAGGGACTTTCTTTTATGATTCCTTCAGTTCATACAAATCCACATTCGGGATGACCCTTTTTGACATTTGTAAGATCTTGATGTCTTGCTTGCTCTTCTTTTCTTGATCACTTGTGGTGACCACCAATGGTTCATCAATCTTATTTCGGTCTGGTATCTGAGTTTCTACTAGCTGGTATGTTTCAAATAATTTGGTCAAATATAAATGTTTTATACTGTTGTCTCCAGGTCTCCCCCATAATATAGTGCATTTAACTTCATTTTTTTTTTAATTTAATTTCATTATCTTGAAAGGATAATTTAAAATGTTCCATAACTCAGTTAAAACATCCCATAATTTAAAGTATTTTGCACCATAACTTACATGTTTCATAACTCTCAGAACAATGTAAACTATTTCATAATAAACCTATTTGACAGCTTCACTATTTTATTAACAACTATCAAGCAGCTTGAGCAATTACAAAACAAATATCACACAGTTGAGCTATTATATAATACTACTATTGGAAAAACATAAGGTATTTCATAAAAGAGCTATACTTGTGTTATGTAAAAATTCAAGTTAAGACAGCTTGTGTTGCTATTCAATAAAAGTGTCAGGTAAATTGACCTTGTTCATAACACAATTGAGTTATCACACATCTCAAATAAACTCTTTCATAGTGTGATAAAGGTAACAAATAATTTGTTGTGTCTCACCAGATGGATATCTGTTGCTTCTCCTAATAAGCCACCAAAGGTGATAATTGGAGCAATACAGACAAAGTACAGAAAGATAACAGAAGCTACAGTCTGAAGAGCTAGAGCATCCTCGAAATCACTCAAATACCAGAATTTCTTTCATTTAATGTTGTTGATCAAGTTACCAAATAACCTGAAAAGAATTAATGAGAAGATATCTTAATGGTAAACAAAATGTGAAAAAAATACTTAATTCTTATGGTATATAATGGTTATATTAAGCTCTTTGATATACTTTCTTCTGATAAAAAGTTGTTTGATTTGTCACTAAATTTTGCACAAATATATTTGCAGGGTATTCACAGTGACCATTCCTGATTTTAAAGTGATAATTTCTGGAGTGGAAACAGCTATTTAAATATCACCCATCACGAACTCTCAGGATATTCTTTCCCAATGAATAAGAGGATTGACTATCACATTATAAAGCCCCTATGGCTGAAAAAAAGGCGAGCATATTTCGAAAAGTGTTTCAACCCCATGCCAGACCCTTAACCATGAGCCCTTCCAACCTTATGGAAGGAAAAATAAATTTATTCCTTTTACCTTTTATTATTTAAAAAAATCCTTAAAATAATTGCTGGATTTTTATTACACAAGATGGTAAAATTATTACTTCTTCATGGTTAGCCTTCTAACAAAAACTCTTAACTTACAGTTCATTGTTTACAGTGATGTTTCTGAAAACAGTGTTCAAGGTTCTTATCTGTCTTTCTTTTTTTCATCCAATAAAAGTTTGATACGGAAACAATTTCAACATTTCAACATTACATTACTTTGATTTTTGTAAGCATAAGGAGGTCACAAAATGATCACTGAGTGAAATGTTTATTGATATAACTGTGAGAAAGAGAGAGAAGCAGCTGAAAAACAGAGATCTAAAATGGTGGAATAATTATTTCTTAATATGTGGTATTCCCATCAACATGCAACACTACATATTCCAGGTTTCTACATTCCTCAGCTCTTACAGCTACATCGGTTTTTCCATTATCACTTCTCTCACGACCTTCCAACAGTGACAAGAAAGGGTCTTCACCTGCAGAATAAATTACCATCTCCAAACTATACAACTGGATGAAGTTAATTACATTAACCAAAAAGAATACCTCATATTGGTACAGCATTATTTCTCTCTTTATAAAAAAGAAAGGTAAAATAAAGCTTACATATTTATACATGAAACCTACAGCTTTTACAGTTTAAACATAAAGGTTGCTGGAATATCTCACCTTCCTGCTCTTTTTAGTCCACTTTCTTCATGTAATTTTTCTTCTTCCTCTTCTGGTTCAATAGAAGGTTCTTTATCTGTTTCTATACACTTTTTTCTTCCCTCCTAAATAAGATAAGTTTCAATAAAAATAACAATTTTATCACTCTCATGGTGTTACTGGCCCACTCCTTTCAATTCAAATATACACTACAGATTTTTATTATCAAAGAAACTTATTCATTTCTAATTTTTTTATAAATTTACATAGAACCATGAAACATAAGACATCTACTTTTATTATAAATCCATTTATGATGTATATAAAGTGTGTTATCATGTTCATTCACCTACTTAATGTCTCTTTCTTCTTCTGAAGACAGTTAAACAATCTCCAAAGCTTATATTATTTATATCCATTCATTTTCAGCATTGGCAACATTCGTTGTACTCCAAAGAAGTTTAACATTAGTTGTTTTATGGAATGCTCATCATTTGTATTTATGAATGCTTCACTTAGTTTCTGCTTCTGTGATGAGTTAAAATTATTAACAGAATACTCAAATAGCAAGTTCAGACGTTCAAGAAGCAACTATAACACACCAAAGAACATCACTTGCACATTTGTGAGCTATACAACCTCTTGAACATATATTCATTCATTGGTTTCAGGCTCAACAGTGGGTGGTATTTCTGCAGAGATTAGTTCACAGTTTGTGAAAAAAAAAACTGGTTGGCAACTTCCATTATAAGTTCACCTTTAAAATACCAATACATGATATTCAAATAGATTTGATTGCTCAGTGAATAAATAATAGTGTCAAACTGAAATCTGAGATGTTGCTCTTCACTCAAATATTGCTTGTAACCATTCTATATAAACAATTTGAACTATTAGAAACTATTGTCTGATACAGAGCAAAGATGAGGAAGATCCTGACTCATCCAGAGAATACTTGAAGCTCAATTTGATCACTAATGGCATTTTTATGCAAGGCTAAGCCCAGTATTATTTGAACTAGACATCACACCTACGAATGCATCTTAACTACTCAATCTACATGAGCTAGTGGCTAAACTCAACTCAGAATCTACTTGTTTAAAACATTTGGAATTTCTTCAGCCCTTGATGCAGAAGTTGTGTTCAAAATTTGTCGTTGTTGTTTTTTTACAGAGGCTATTAGAAATTCAGTGACCTGGAAAGCCCCAGTAAAAGCATTATTCATCCTTCATGCTATCGACATCTTCTTAGGGGAATTTGTTGTGTTTTTGTGATGCAGCCATGGTAATTGAGCCTGGGAAGCTATGTTATTCAACAGAGAATTGTGATGATCGCATCACAACATTTGTGTTTATTGTGGCTTTGGAGTTGTTGGTCAAATTTTTGTTGAGCCATGAGACCATCACAGACTTGAAAATTTTCAGAGCTGAATCTATCACAAAACAATAAACTTAATTCCAAGATGAAATGGTCCTGAGATCTATGTGATAAAACTTGGTTTCACTCAGTAGCCCTCCAAGAATATTAGAATCAGAATCACCTTATGTCCAATCGATCACATGTTTGAGAAATATGTTTTTGCAATCTTCTTGGAACATTCACACAAACCAAATTCTTGCAAGGCTTTTTTCACTTTTGTTAAGTGATAGTAATTAATCATTCAAATATCTGAAGGTACAGATTTAAAAATAAAGTTTTAAAAACTACCATAACAATTAATATTTATTAACAATAATCAATGTAGGAAAAAGAAATGTAAAATATAAACACAAACAAGTTAGAGTAGAAAGCTGCATCAGCTTGCAGACTGAAAAAGGAACATGTAGAAAATAATTCCATTCTGAAAAGTGAACAGTAAGAATCTGTTTGAGTGTAGTCAAACACAAACCTACATAATGGACTGTTTGTGGTGTACTCAATACAGGTATTGAAATCAGACTTTGGCACTATAAGTCTGCATACTTAACATTGCACAAACAGGAGGGAAACAGAGAGGATACACAGCTAAAAAGTTGTGTATTCTATTCTATTTTTACTTCTTAACTATGAAATTAGACCTTCGTATACAAAAGAATAATTTTGTATCCAAACACTTTCATATAAAGGAGCAAGCTACTTCTTGCTCCAGACATAGGAAATTCAATACATTATGTTTCTTGTTAGTGGCTGCAAGTTTTTCTAAGACACTACTGTTTCTTTACAATAATTTGAAATGTGCAAGATATGAAACAAGGAAGTTGATTTTCCTACCACTGATTGTTTTACTGTTAGATATACACGACTGTTAATTTTAAGTATAATATGATAGTATTATTTAATTTGTATTGTGCAAGCTTTAAAAAGATACTTATTTTTGAAAAACAGTTATGGTTTGTTTGTTTGTTTGGAAATTTCGCACAAAGCTACTCGAGGGCTATCTGTGCTAGCCGTCCCTAATTTAGCAGTGTAAGACTAGAGGGAAGGCAGCTAGTCATCACCACCCACCGCCAACTCTTGGGCTACTCTTTACCAACGAATAGTGGGATTGACCGTCACATTATACACCCCCACGGCTGGGAGGGCGAGCATGTTTAGCGCGACGCGGGCGCGAACCCGCGACCCTCGGATTACGAGTCGCACGCCTTACGCACTAGGCCATGCCGGGCCAACAGTTATGGGAAATGTTATTACGTAGCTGTTTGCATAGTTTAATTGTTGTGAACTAGCGTCAAGTATTCAAATCTTCTGAATTTTTCTCTTAATTTAAGTGAGTATTTCTTTTTTATAACATCTCCTAGTTTGTAGAAAGTTCTAGGCCTCCGTTGGGCAATATATATAGAGGCAACCAAGTTAGTGATAGTAAAATTAGAAGTAAAGATTGACTGCGTGTAATTTTACTCCTTACAAGTGATCTTTAAAGTGATTTTCACATTTTTATTGCAATAACAGAGACACAGGAGAAGAATTTGTCTTGTGAGTTAAGTTTCAAAGTAACTAAAAGAGCTTGTGTGCACTTTTGAAAAAAGAAGCGTACATGAAATCAAAAGCTACACTGCATAAGTACCAGGAAGATTATTTAGAATTTGATCAGAATTATTAAGAAGTATTAGATGTAATGTGAAAAATAAATCTAGTGTAGAAAAACATTTTAAACAACTCTTAAATCAAACTACAGTAAATACCATGGCTAATACCCTGCCAGGGGCCGCGGAACGTTTGTGAGTGGGGGGCTAACAGGCGGGAGTTCAATGGGCGGAGTCTCCTGAAGCTCCCCGATTTTAATCATATTGATAAACCATTCTGAGGCCCTGTTAGCAGTTCTTCTTCTTGTGGGGACTATCAAAAAAAAAAAAAAAAAATCGGTTTTCTCTTTCTGTGCCTTCCGGTATGACTTAAATTAATCCTAAATTACTGTGTTTAACTTTGCTACTTTGAATTCTGCAACATCAACTATCATTAGCAGGTCCTTTCAAGGAAATTTTCTAAATAGAGACTTAACAAATCTCATTCAGATATTCTGATGCTGATGCTAACCTAAATTTAATTAAGTAAAATGTGTTTCGATGCGATGACGCAAGGTTTGTTGTCAAGGGACTAGGAACGTTTCAGATTGTGTTTGCGGGGAGGAGGGAGGGGACTGAATATGAATATGCATTTAGGTTGCTTACAAACTTAGGACTGAAGAAAAAAATCGAAATAGAGCTAGCTTTAGTAAAATTATATACATGGATGACACGTTACTTCATCAATGCATAGCTATATTAATGATCTTTTAAAATGGAAATATAAATGAATAATGCCACAGTTACTCTACTGGCCTATTCACCTTTATATATCAAATTTCAGATGAAAACTGATATCATAATTTTACTGACCTCATTATCATATCGCAAAAGTATAAACTGATGTACGTCGATGGACAGCAATACAAATCACTTTTACCAAGGAAGAGTAAAAGTACCGTATGTGATCTAATGATGGGAACAACTTCCTCCAGCAAAGTCGTGTTCCGCGAATACACCGAGCTTCACTTTCCTTCTGTCATTCTTTTGCACAAAGTCATTGGCAATAGAAACGAGGTCTAACGATGCTGTGCGTTCCTTGTGGATGTAGAGAACTGCCAAACAATTAAAACGAGATTGGTTCATTGTTGATCGTAGCCATGTCTCGAGTCTTCTGGCCGTCGAGAAGCTCCTTTCTCCTACAGCATTAGTTGATGGGTTAACAAGCAGGAGTTTGACTAGAATTATCACTTCCGAGATCAGGCATCTTTGAGGTTCTTTCAGCTGCTTTACGGCCAGTGATATGTTGTTGAAGCATTCAAAGCGACGATATCCAGAGTCACCGCGTAACAGTCCATTGTGGAGAGGTAGTTGTGCCTTGAGAGAAAGGATGTCCAGATCATCACCGTATTTGTCCGCCAAGTACTTCAGTTCTTCAGGAGTATCCTCTTCTCGAAGAGATTTCAAGAGGAGATCTTCCATATGTCGATACGCCTGGAAGCCTGGCTGATCAAAACAACGGTTGATTGCGTTAATGGCAAGGTCAAGAACCTCAAAGTACTGCCTTCTGTAGAATTCCTTGGGAGACGACGGGAACGATGGCTCACCGGTTCCTACCTCAAAACGCTTGGGCTCTCTCTTCTGTCTTGGCATTTGAGGTTCGAAAATGTTGAGCTCCATTGCCTTTCGGTGCACTTCTTCATATATCTTGTCAAAATTACTATCATTCCTCATTTTATCAAGAACACCTGCTACCAGTTTTGCATTTTGTTGCCCCTGTGCTGCAGACATGCAGGTCTTCTGCAATGTTTTTTGACAAATTGTCCGTCAAAGAGTACACGGCGACACCAAGATGAAGAGCGAAGAGGTATTCAAATTTCTCCATTTGGGATCTGACACCTATTATTCGTGCCCTCATATCAGAGTCTAGACGATCTTCCAGACAAACGTCCCACTCCAAGAGAAGCGCTTTGTAGTTGGCAATGATGCGGTCGAATCTTTGGCCGTGAACTGTCCAGCGAGTTGGAAAAATCACCTGTAGGCCTGCTGTTTCTAGGTTGATGTTAGCTTTTATTTTTTCGAGCAGATCTTGACGCTTTGGTGAAAATTTTATAAGCTTGCAGATTTCGTATGTGATATCTAGGGTATCAGCTAACAACTTAGACCCTTTTGTTGCGTCACATACTGCCAAATTTAAGGCATGCCCATGGCAATGTGTATAGTGTGCCTTAGGAGCATTTTTGAGGATTTGTTCAGCAACACATCTTCGTGATCCAGCCACAGGACCTCAGGCATCGTAGCACTGGCCCCGACAGTTGGCCATTGTCAAGTTCATCCGAATTATCGCGTCCTTGATGGCCAATATGATGGTATCTGCCTTTATGGTAGAGATTTCATAAAATCCGATAAAGTCCTCGTAGGGTTCCAGGTTGTCGTTAATCCATCGAATATATATTGTAAGTTTTTCCTTGTTTGCAACGTCAGTGCATTTATCGGCAAGGATGGAGAAATAACGACCGTTTCTGATACAAGACGCCACAGCTCCCAACACCTGCAATGCCATTACCTCTAATATTTCGTTCTGAACATCATGTGTAACATACTTGTTGTTTTTTTTCTTAAGCCACTCTATCATTTTAGAATTGTCCTTTGCTCTGAAGTGATAAAGTTGTATGAAGTTCGATTCTTCATCGCTGTATTCTTGCAAAGTCAGTCCCTGTCTAGCGAAGAACTGTATGTTCTCGATGATCTTGGCCATGTTGCTCCTAGATTCTTTCTTCTCTTCTCCCAATGTCATGTCCAACATTTCGCCATTGTCAGAACATGTTTTGGGAAGAACTATTTCATTTTCTTCTGCCATTTTATGGCACTGCGACATTTGGTGATCTCGAAACTTTTCCCTTGCCTTCTTTCAGTTTGAAAAGCCATCTCGGAGGAAAGCCGATTCCTTGTACTTTGCATTGAGTTTCTGCTCTTTTTCTGCCAGTAAGCAGATGTGACAAAGAACCGTATCTGAAAACTCTATGTAGTGTAACCAAAGAAATTCTTCGTACCATGACGGCTGAAATGATCTTTTGAATTGCTTGCATTCCCTTTTGGGGTACTGGAAATCTCGTGGTTGATTTGGTTTTGACGGGATTATCAATTCCGTCTGTAAACTGTCATCCATACTTGCTTTGCTACCTACAGAAGAATGGATACCTTCTGAAGCTGTCGATAGACCAACAGTTTCTACTGACGACCCGCTTTGCTGAACCTCTGCCTGCTGTATAGTTTGTTCACATTTCCCTTGTTTAACAGGCAGCTTGGGACCACAAAACTTTTCCATCGATGACTGTATTTTTCTTTTTCTGGGAAGGGGCTTTGGTCTGACCTACTGAAATACGAAACGAAATGACTGTAGAACGTTTTCCAATTCAAATCGCTCTATATTTTCATTTGGGTCATTTTTGGCAGAAAGGGTACCCATTATTAGGGATTTTTAAGAAGAACAATTGACCCATTTTAAATTTTTTTTTATGGGGTTCGTTCTACATTCACATCCATTGTGGAACCCTCCATGATGCGCAGGAAGTCATTACCCCACATAACGTACTCATCCAGGTCCATATGAAGCTACCTTGTTAGTTGATAACATACCCATCCCGCGCCGATTCGTACGAAGCTATCTAGTTAGCTGCGTGCGGCCGACCGGCCAGCGAGGGATCGGGGCCGTGCGCACACCCATGATTTTAAATGTTGCACGTGAAATTTAAAAATCATCGTATGCGCAACGTGTACACATCGAGCATGAGCGACAATAAGTGTACAAGAACTCCGGGCGAGAACTGTAAGAATATCATTTTGAGTGATAAACTTACCCATATTTAAGTCAAAATGGATTGGGGGGGGGTCATATTCAAGGAATTTCCGGCGCAAATCATACCCCATGTTTATGGTTTTCTTGAGAAAAAAGTAACCTATCAGAGCGGCATACACCCATTAGGCGAGTACCTCTCCCCCACCCCGCCCGCGCAGTTTGAACGCATCATGTGACCACGTGGCATATACAGGAACAACAAACACAGTATATCCACCACTGGAACTGGATGGAGAAACAGCATACACTAACACAGAAAAAGCCGAGATATTTAAAAAACACCTAGAAAACACGTTCAAAACACATCATGAACCAGACATGAACAGATACTTTTATAATACAGTCACAAACTTTATTGACCAAAACAGAAGCATTTTTACACCTAAATTTCCAGTCAACAATATTACACACCAGAAAAAACAAAAGACTGGAGCACTCATCAACTGGTAAAACATATCACTGTTACAGAAGTAGTAACTGCTATTAAAAACACAAAAAACAAAGCTCCTGGAGAAGATGGTATTCAAGCTATCCTCCTAAAACAAGGCACTCAGAGATTATATGAACACCTAACAGCGTTATTTAATCTCTCACTATCAACTGGATATATCCCCGTTTCTTGGAAGGAAGCAATAGTATTAATGTTCCAGAAAGAAGGAAAGTCAGCGAATAAACCAAACAACTACCGCCCGATTAGCTTAACCAGTTGTATTGGCAAAGTATTAGAGAGGATAATTAGTAATCGTCTGTCAGTTTACTTAGAAGAAAATTCAAAATTACCAGAAATTCAAAACGGATTTCGAAAAACCGCCAAACTACAGACCACCTGATTCGACTTACAGAATCAATTACCGACAGCTTCAACAAAAAAAGAATGCACTGTAGCTTGCTTTCTCGACATTGAGAAAGCATTTGACACAGTGTGGCATAACGGCTTAAGACATAGATTGCTTGAAATGGCATTACCCCAGGAAACTATTCGCTGGCTGTCCAACTTCCTGGATAACAGAATGTGTAAAGTAAATGTAAATGGGGCCCACTCAGGGTCCTTTTCACACGAAGCAGGAGTCCCGCAGGGAGGGGTTGTTAGCCCTATATTATTTATCATGTACGTGAGTAATATGCCTCTGTCGGACCTAAATTTAGGTTATGCATCACAGTTCGCTGACGATGTAGCAGTCTGGAAAAGTGCCCCCACTCCGTCAATAGCAGCAACGAACCTACAACCAGTCCTAAATAACATCGAAGAATACTGCCAGAAATACAGAATCAAAATTAATATTCCAAAAACCCAAGTATTAGTATTCAGCAGACTGAATAAGCTGAAAAAAGATCCACCAAAACTCTATATGAATGGATCACTTTTACTGACTGCTACTTCTGCTAAATTTCTAGGTCTAACCTATGACTCAAAATTAACGTGGCTACCACATATTAAAATGTACTGATACGAATCTGGAAAAGAGCAAACTATGCAAGAAGTCTTTCAGGTAAAATCAAGGAACATCACCAGACAACATACTTAAAATCTACAAAACGTACATTAGACCAACAATAGAATATGCATCACCTGCCTGGATTAACATAGCACCACACATGTACAGAAACTTCAACGTATACAAAATTCTGTACTAACTTCAGCATACAAAGTACCACGTAGCACCTCAACCACATTCATGCACAAGTATGCAAACATAGATACAATAGCTGAAAGACTCTTGCATAATTCTCTAAAATATTTCAATAAGAATTGGCACAAAATAACTTAATGTGTGATCTCGACAGATATCACGTACATGATGTAAATGGTACTAAATACCTCTCCCCTTTTAACATATATTTAAGAAATGTAACACAAGCTGGCCACTATGCACTAGACACTTAGTCCTTGTTTCTTTTTTATTTTTATAATTTTCTTTTTTTTAATCATTATTATTATTTTTATTTTCTTCTCTTTTTTGAATTATTATTCAAGTATTGAATAATAATTATTATTATTACTTTCTTTTCTGTGTGAGTGTTTGTGTTACTACAAGTAGTAGTAGCATTCTCTCAATCGAGAAAAAGGAGAAAAATACAAAAAATATATATATATATGAAAATACAAAAAAAATTAAATGGGAAAAAAAAAAAAAAAAAACTTCTTGTTCGTCCATGCATGGACTGAGCCCTGAAATGGACCTGAGTATGATGTTATACTTTTACTCTGGCCCAAAGCTTTAAAAAAAAACAAACAACCCTAAAGACAGACGCTATAATCGTTCGGGAGGGAGGAAGAGGTCAAATGTACCTGACCCTCCTGGGTATTTAACAACATCAATACCCAAATACCCACACAGTCAAACATATACGGCAGCTGCACACTGCTAAATTCAAAATATCTTCCGACCATGTGATGGGTGGATACAATCACTGAATCTATTACCAGTGGCAAAATTAACCATGTTTAACTGAGCAGACACAAAATGTTCAAGTTTTCCACATATAAGGTCAAGGTTTCAGGTTATCAAAAATTTTACAGGACTATGGACATAGGCTGATTATTAAACATGGAACTTGATTAAGGCCAGACGAAACACATGGAATTTTAGTAATATGTTTCAAATCAAATGACTTTGTGTTGTGTTGTCACTTCATCACACTAAGCTGTGCGTAAAGCTGTATGCCTGTACATAGATTTGTGAATGTAGTTCATATTCTTGGAATTCACAATGTTCTCGTTTCTTTAATTATCAAAGACTCGGCATTTTCTGGAAATCTTAACTGTAAAATTGTAATTACATTGGGGGAAGGGGTGGAACGGTCATGTTTCTATTAATGTTTTGAATATCAAATTCAGGGCTGCCACTCTAAACTTTTGTTAATATTTTTGAATTAATAATTATAAATAATCACCCATACCCACATGGTTACTGATCTTTATTAAGCGGGATTACCTTGAACATCATTCTCATTGGATTTGCTCAAATTTAACAAAAGTTAACAATTTAGAAAACCCCACACCCCTGCGAGTGTCCAAACTTGATTAAAACCATCCCGCGTGTCAGAGTTGTGCACAGTAGGCCTATTAAATGCTTGATTGTAAATAGATAGCCTACAACTTACAAGGCTACAATACATAACATAACTGCCCAAGAACAAACTGAGAATTATTAATCTAAGTTTATTTTGCACCTCACTCTCCTGATCCTCACTGGTAAAAGCATGATCCATTGATTGAGCTTAAATTCTGTATCAAGGCATCTGAGGGAAATTTTGGAGTCGTAATGAGACACCTGGTAGGTTTTAGAATTAATCTGAGCCAACTTCGTGTGTAGTTTATCATGTACACATGTACGTTATGCGTATGCATACTGTGTTACATTTTGTTTCGGTTCTTAGAATGCATATATTCGTGTGTGTTGTGATAGTTAGCTCGCCACCACGCACGCAAGGTCCACGAATAAAAAAAAACATCGTCACATTCTATTTGAAGTCACGCAACAATACGCGCGCACAGCCCCATGCAACACATACATGATTGATATAGTGTGTGTCTACATATCTGTAAGATAACGGCCATAATGTGCAATCAAAACAGGGCACGGTATGTAGTACAGATCCGTACGCGCGTCGTAGGCCTCGCTCGTTTATTTTATTTTATTTTATGTCGCGCACCTACGTCACCGCTCTGTAGTCATGTAGGAATTTAAATAGGGTAAAACAAACGATATTGATACCAGCAGGATGTACCAAGCAACAGAATAACGAAAATTTCATTTTAACCAAGAATCAAAATATTATCTATCTGCGACATTTTTTTTTTTTTTTGCACTATTGAAAAAAATGGTTGTTAGCCAAAAGTGTGGGGTTCCGCGGTCCCTGCAACAACTGTTGACCTCTTATTTACAACTTTATTTCTTGCAAGAAGCATAAGAAAATTCCTATACTGATGTTGTCAGCGATATTCTAGCTTTATACCACACTTTGAATCCCATTTCTTGCTTTTCATAGCTACGTCATATGGTTTTTCAATTTTTAGCAGCATATTTCTCTCCGAATGTAGGTAAAGAACTTATGTGGTTACCACATGCAAAGGAGATTAATATCGTGCTAGCAGAGTTATGCTGCATTTGATAAGGGAACGTCCATTCTAAGCTTTTCAGATTTCTTTTTGTTAGTTTTAGTCCTGATTGATCTGGTACGTATATCCATATGGTGATCTTGCTGTTCAATTGCTTTGCTTTCTGCCATCCATTTGATGGTCAATCAATCTCAATGTTAATGTAGTGTATCCTGTGAGTCAGCTGCAAGTATTGTTAGTGACATTGCCTATTTATGTTTCATTGCTTTTAGTTATTTAAAAGAGAGTTTCCTTCATGCTTTCCATTTCCACTTACGCTAAATTAAAATATCTAAGATTAGATTGTGGTGGATAATGATTCAATGCATTTCTTTTTTTTTTTACACTGCAAGGCTCTGAGTATAATTTTGCTTGCATATGCTGTAGGTGTTACGTGATGCCGCACTGATAGAAGAACTTGAATTATTTCCTGTGACCAGTCTTAAGCATGTTTTGTACGTTTTCAGTCTTATCAAGTTATACAGCAATCAAACTGGTTATCGGTGCTGTATAATTCAGGATGGAATAGACAATATAATAAGTAGGTTCTGTTCTTCAGCTCGATTTACAGCTGCACCTTTCACAGCATTGCTTTTGGTAGCTCTAGCTGTCAGAGTATTTATGTGGCTGGTGAAGTTGGAATGTTTGTCAAGGATTACCCCTTTCTTTAGGTACTTCTTTGTTTCTTCTTCGCCTGTTGATAATGGTGATGTCCCGCCCTCATCAGCTCATCTATTTTTGAGTATGTACAACATGGCCGTGGATTTGTAAAGATTATTTACCATCCTCTCTGGCTCCACCATTTCTTCACACTGTTAAGGAATGGTTTCACCAAAATGTCGATGATAAAGGTCAGTACTAAGCAGTTTGTTGAACTGTCAAGGCGAGCTACATCCTTAACGTAGTTGTTTAAGAGAGCTAGTGATCCAGTCTAATTGTCAGATTCCATATTCAACTAACCATATGTCAATGTAGCAAGCTAGTTTACTCCAACTCAACGTAGTCAAGGTCACTAACATGGTTCCTAATCAAAGTAATGTTCCTCTTCATTCTAGAAATATATGAACAGACCAAGTTTTTCTATTTCGTATGATATGGTTAGCAATACCACCTTGCGAACAGGTGGGCTCAAACTAGAAGTGGTCATTTACTGTTTTTACATCTTTCCATTACACAGTTTGATGCTCAGAGCTTTGACAAACACACCTCTTCATGAGGTATTTGCATATTCAAGTGTTTTGACACCTAACATGCAGAGTCCTTACTGATACATCAGTCCAGTTTAGACTGATGACTGTCAAGAATGACTCAGGTAGGGAGTCAGAATATTTAATCAAGTGACCAAATAATCACCATTGTAATGTTGTCTGCATGCAAAAAAAGCGTAAATATCTATAAAGGAACGATTGTGGCGAGACCTTATCACATTTCCACATTAGTCTTAACTCTGATTCGCATATGCTCAACATCATACCACTGGTACTTGTGTGTGAAAAAGATGTGATTTCCAGCAGTTGTAAAAAAATTGCAAATAAACAGAAATAAAATAAACAATCCTTTTTAAAATACAACACAAAATGAGTACTTGTTTAACTTGAAATACATGTGCTTTTACATATCTAAACTGTCTAATTCCTCTCCAAATTCTACTGAATGAAGCATCTATCTACCATATTGTTTAATTTTAAATAATATTAAACTATGTTACAACATCACATTAAAGCAGCACTGTCATAGTCCTCCAGAGCGAATTCTGCCATTAACTTGACTGGTAATTCCCAACAGAAAATAAAGGGAGGTTGTCGCCTTGAAAGTATCTGAACTGTTGTTGAAGAAAACTGATCTTTACTTTCATACCAAACCACGAACTGAGCAACAGATAACAGGAGTAGAAGTAACTTAACAATCTTTTTGACTACTTGTTGGCCTGGCATGGCCAGGTGGTTAAGGTACTCGACTCGTAATCTGAATGTCGTGGGTTCGAATCCCATCACACCAAACATGCTCGCCTTTTCAGCCTGGGGCGTTATAAAATTCGGTCAATCCCACTATTCGTTGGTAAAAGAGCAGTCCAAGAGTTGGCGGTGGGTGATAATGACTAGCTGCCTTTCCTGTAGTCTTACTCTGCTAAATTAGGGACGGCTAGCGCAGATAGCCCTCATGTAATTCACTTTCAAAATTCAAATCAAACAAACAACGTGTTATATAAACTGCACACTATTCTGAACAACTAGAAAGTTCTCAAAAGTAATACATTACAAAAAAGTAAAAAAAAAATGCATGACATGCTTGCACATTGCACATGTTAGGTGACCAAAACAAAGCAAAAGAGAGAGAGATTTAAAATATACATGTGCCTCATTGGCTGTAGTGATTTAAGAAAAGTGCCAAATAGGCAACACATTTCACAGTGGCAAAAAATTACATTTATTATGGATTTTACATAGATGTGATTACGAAATGCAACAGAAAATACATAACAAGCCGAAATATCTGATAATTTAAAATGGTATTGATGAGAATAGCAGCTAAGAATAGTAAATTCAAATTATAAAACGATTAAAATATTTAAAAGACTTAATTCAATTTCAAATACCACACTGGAATCTGGCATGAAAAAATACTGTTCTGAATGATATCTTGGGTACGTAATTAAGAACTGTAAATCAATATAGTTTCTAATGGTAACGTCTAACTAAACTAAACTAAACTAACGTGGCAGGGGTTCAGTTTAGAGAGAGAGAAATCAGAAGAGTTCTCTCTCCAACTGGGGTGTTCAGGAACTTTGTAGTTCCTCTTCGTCCCCTTACGTGAAAAATGTTTTAAAATATCCGTGGAGTTTTAACTTTGTTTTTTAACATTTCAAAAAATGGAGTTGTGTATTTGTGAGTGAGAGGAAGGACGGGAGAACTGGACGAAAACAGCGAAAGTGAAGTGAGCCAGACCTTGGCTCGAGGATGGAGTATCCTATGGTAACGTCTTTCACGCTTTTATCTTTATAAGTATTGTCACGTGATCACAAAACTAACAATGGGAACGTCACAAGACAAGAAGTGGCGTGATTAGTAACCGCATCTATGAAAAACAAATGACCAAGTAGCTGATTAATGTTACCGTACATTTCGAAACACGATAAAAAAGTAAATCCTAATTTGTAAGTTTCTTTACACAATAGGAAAAAAACAAAACTATACCTTGTGTTTTGTTACATGAGTTTTCGGTTATAAGTAATCGCGGTTAAAGTTAACATAAGCTTCAGCAGTGTAAACTTTTATAAATTAATGCTAATGTTTGAAATATTAAAGGTTCCAGATAAGGTGGTTACTTTGATATTACTTTATTTATGAATAGATTTCCTTCAAATTGTGATGTTTTATTACACAATGGTACCTCGGTTCTCTAATTTAATCCATTCCAGAAGGCTGTTCGAAAACCGAATCAATTTTTCCCATAAAAAATACTGTAAATTAAATTAATCCGTTTGTAACCTCCAAAAAATTACGCATTACGTCATCAGTCGGGCTATTTCGGGTCACGACAGCTTTCTTCGGGAACCGAGTTTACTTTCGACAACCGAAACATTTTTTTTTTATCAAACAATATATTCGAAAACTGAATCGTTTGAGAAAAAAGGTATTGTCCTAGGGTTTAGCCTGAGTTCTAACTCAAGTTTTAAAATTAAACAAAAGAAGCTAAAAAAGTAATTTAAAAATACAGAACTTAGTGTCGTTCTTATTGGAACGTTAATTTGATGAACCTAGGTAATACGGTTAGGCCTACCTTAGGCTTAAGGAACCTTATTTAAATAATTATATGTAATAACTTTAGAGTTTTATTCTTGCTGTATTAAAATACCTTGACAGAAGATTTATAGTTTCGATCTGTTAAACAAACATAAACCTACCACGAAAATATTTCTTAGATTCTACTTTAACCTAACAGTAACGAATGCAACTGAATTTTTGTAAGCCAAAAACGTCTTTTCTGACCAACAGAAATAAGATTATTACGCTTATTATCTTCACAGGTGTTGTGTGTTTTTAAAAAACAAAATCACAAAAATATTTTAATATGTAAAAAAAGACAATGATGATAAACTCCAGATTATTTAAATTTAAAATTAAAGGTATTTACTTATCTCTACTTTAATGATAAAGAAGATTGTTTTGGTAACCATGAAATTAATCTCGATTCCATGAAAATTTAAAGTTACGCCTATACCTCTTGTGGCCATATTGCTCATTGATGCATTGAGTTTTATTTGAATGTACATATTTAGAAATAAAGAATTGTAAAAAAATTCATACAAATATTGTTACCATTAAGTAATATAGTAACACCAGTTAACATACGGAAATAACTGGGGAACACAACAAAATACAGTTTTCTCAAAAGGCTTTTGCAACAAAAACTAAAACAGTTCTTCAATATCTTTCAGTTATATAATTGTCTCCCGGTGTGACAGCGATAAATCTTCGGATTTACAACCATAAACTCAGGGGTACGATTCCCCTCGATGAACACAACAGATAATTCCATGCGGCTTTGCTCTAAAAATCACACACAAACGCATTTATAAAGTTAAGAACAATTAAATATTTATTTTGTGGAAATTTAATGTTTTGTTTCTATTATAACATGCTATTAAAAGATTTTTTGTTAACAACATTTAACCTTAAAGTCATGAAATAGTGAAACTGTCGATATTTTACCGCACTTCCGCTCCGCTCGAAAGTCAATAAACTTCATGGGCCTTCATATCATGGGCGAAGGTCCTAGACCATATCTAGGCCTCTCAGTGTAGATTCCTGTACGTGGTGAAGGGACCTCCCAGAGAAGGTCTATCTGTCTGTCTGTTTTCTTATAGGAAGACCATATTTCGCTGTCTTTAAGTCCACTGATGGGAGAAGGTTATGTTCTTCCACTTTACTTTCTCTGGGATCTAAACATCCACCTACGTGTTTGCCGTGCGTGGCGACCTGTGAAGAGGAGGAGAGGATCCTAGTGGTTGAGGGGTCTAACCATAAAACACCACTTTAGCCTTGAATTCCTGTAGACGAGCGGGCTTGAGGTGGCCTTCCAGGGTCAGTCAGCTGGTCCACTTGGGCTAGGGTCACCCAAATATCTGTAATGGACGTTCTCAACAAGTGTTGTGAACATTGTGTGTGATGCTAGTGTTTGGGTATAGTGCTCAAGAAACCATGGCATTTGCTGCAATGTCCTTGATTGGCATTGGAGCGCGTTCCTTCATAGGGCTCCGTTATGGGTGAGGTAAGTGGGCACTGAAATATATTCCCTTAATTCTTGACAACTATATTTAAAAAAGTAAATATAATCTAAAAAAATATTATCAGAAAGTGATTACGCATGGACGACTCTGTTGTACAGTAACCGTCTCAGTCAGATTTTGTACCTCGATTTCTAATCATGCACTCTTTATCCGAGAAATCCTTAGTGCAAATGTCTCTATTTTATTCGAAAGGGATTAGAGGGACTTGCTGGCTTCCCCAAGTCAGTAAGAAAGTTACAATCTGGAAACATTTTGGTGGACACATCTTCATTACAACATCTGAATTCGAGGAGCATTAGGGATAAACACATCGAGGTTATTCCACATGTAACGTTTAATTCTTCCAGGACAGGAATTTAAAGAACATTCCCCAGCCAGAGATTCTCGCTGGTTTTTCCAGTGAAGGTGTTTCTGTAGTGCGTCGAGTCTCCACTTGCAAAGGTGGAATTATGGTACCTACAAATGTAATTATGTTGACGTTCGCATCGCCACCTCCACTTGCCATTATCAAGCAGAATACTTAAATTGTAAAGTTAGGTTATATATTTCAAATCTTTTCTGATGTTTTCAGTGCCAGAGATTCAGACATTCAAAGGCCTTTTGTCGTGGATCATTAACACGTGCTCGTCTTGGTGGCAAAGACCACGAAGCCTAGGTGTGTAAACTTGAACTACACTGTGTCAACTGTAATGGTTCAAACCACTTTATACTTTCTTTCTTTCCTAATTGGGTGGAGGAGAAAGAAGTACAACGTTTAAAGACTGTAAATAATATCACTTATTTGGAGGCTCAGAAATTAATGTCCCAAACTCCATCTAAGACTATGCTGCTGCATTCCATTCCACTGCTACTGTGAGAGTGCAGACAGGTCTGTCCGTGCCTCTAACAGAGTAATTTTCAAATCATCTCAATAATCTTTTGCCCTCCATGATTAAGAGACTAGATGAGTCAACGTCTACTTCCCTTTCTGTCCCAAACAATTCTTCCAGTTGCTATCCAGACCTGCTTCCTTTGAATTTGAGTTCTGGCGTTTCCTTGTGTCCATCATCTTCTCCGGCTCTGAGATGCAGAATAATAATTCGTTCACGCCCTCAATCGCTGGAATCTTCTTCCAACGACAGATACCTGCCCAATCAACCCAAGGCAGGATCCATGGAGGTCGATAAACTTCCTTCTAATAAAGAAACGTGGTCGAAAACAGAAACACTCTCTACCAAATTCTCCAGCACATAAGTAAAAATGGTCATTTTGATACAGTGGAACTGTCGCGGTTTATGTTCAGATCTGGATCATATTAAAGCACTGATTAATTCTTACCATCCTGTGTGTCTTTACAGGAAACATTTTTTGATGCTCTCGTTGAACAGTTGCCGTCTCCTTTTTTACACTTGAGGGACCTTAATGAACGTATTCCCTTCTGGAGAGGTGCTGATATTGATGGGAGAGGTCATTCCGTGGAGCATATGCTCTCGGATCACAACATTTTTTCTTCAGTACCGGTGTTTGTATATATTTTCATGCATTTAGTCAGAGTTTTACTGCTATTGATCTTTTGATCTAGTCTTCTTTATTTTTCCTGACCTTTTATGTAAGGATGACAGAAACCCACAGGGCAGTGATCATTTTCCTATCATTTTGAGAAAGAATGGCCTTGGTCGGTGCCACGAGGTTCGCGTGTCTCGGCGGGAGCTGGACCAAGCCAGTTGTCCCTCTTTCACTATTTTCTCGGAACTTGATCCTGCCATCTTCAATTAGCCATCAATAGACAAATGTGTGGCAGCGATAACTAACTGTAGTATCCAAGCAACACCTCAATCTATACATGAAACCTCGACACATTTTCCATGGTATACTTGTCCGTCGTGGAATCCACAATGCCACACAGCATGCAAGGCTCAAAAAACGGGCCTGGGATACCAGATATCCCACACTTTCGAACCACATTACTTTTTAGCAAGCACGCGCATATGGACGGCAATTAAGACATCAAAGACAAAAAGAATCTTGGATTAAATTCTCAACAAATATATCTTCTATCACCAGTTCCAAAATAATTTGGGACAAGATTCTTTTTGGCCTTCGTATCCAGGCACAGTTAGATAAATTGGTTTTGTTCTTGGATAATATTGCTCTATCCACTGGTCAGCCACTCCCACCAAGGCTTATTACCATTCCCAGGTGTGACCTTTCTTCGAGTCGTTTGAGAAAGGTGGATACGTCTTTTTTGGAAGCACCATCTTCTGTTTGCTAAGCACATTTTGAACCATCTTTCCATTCCATTTTATACGGATGGTTCAAAATCAGGTTACTATGTGGGCTCTGCCGTAGTTTGTTGTAGTTCGATGGTTGAGTGCAGAATCCTCTACAGTTTCTGTGTTCGCTGCCAAACTGTATGCCATTTCTTTTGTCCTGGATCATATAGAAGCCAAGCAATGGTCAAATTGTACTATTTCTACCGATTTGCTTAACTATCTACTGACTCAGGAATCACTTCACATTAGGTTTTCACCCTGTTCTCGCCGACATTCAAAACGGACTGACCAGTTTATCTTTAACATCTACTTTTATCCAGTTCTTCTGGACACTAGGACGCGTTAGTGTTCTCGAGAACGAGCTCGCTGGCATCGCAGCTGAGTTTATCTGCTCTGGCATTATTACTACTGTGCCTTTTCCAAACATAAACTATGGTCCTGTATTCAAGGCTCGGCTCTGTGCCAGTTGGCAGTCGACTTGGAGTGAGCAGCATGATAACAGTCTTTTCCAGATAAAACCCTCTATTAGTCTTTTGTCGCCTTGTTTGCGCAAGAATCGAAAGGAGGAGGTTGTCTTAATTGGACTACGCATTGGTCACAGTTTTTAACTCATCGTTTTTTTTTAAATCCAGGACTGTCGCTCCAGTGTGTGGTCTATGTGACACTCAAGTCGCAATAGTCTACACTTTACTGTCGTACCATCATTACGACTTTGAACGACGGCACCGATTTTAGACATGTTTTATCCAAAGGTTTACCCCTGACCCTGGACAGTACCGTTGGGGATGGTGACACTGTCCGCTTTACAAATGTTTTTTTAGTTTTTTAAAGGATATTGGCCTTTTAAACGCTATTTAAGATTTTAATTAAAAATTGAACTTTGCTTTGTTTTAAAATGATTCGTGTTTAGGTATTTTAATAAATTTATTTTCAATATTTAACCGGTTGTTTGGCGCAAATGGCCTCGCTGCTTCGCACCATAAAACGCCAAACACCAACCAACCATACGGGAGGAATCGTCTCCACTCCCTCATACAACTGTCTCTCTTCACGAGTAAACTTTCCTTTTTTCACAATGTACTTCATTCTACAGAAAATAGCATGCCTTCAAAAAAAAGCAATTCTATAAACTTGTTCAACTCAATAGCTCAAGGCAGGACTAGTATACATACACTATATCATAAATCTATTTGTGGTATTTTCAAGTGAATTTATTCCTCTACAAATGTCACACAGTGAGATCCTCAAATAAAAGCACATTCAATTAGTATGTATGTGGAGAAGTGTGTGCTTGAAAACTTCCTTTCATTGCAATATCCTGTGGTTATGACACCAATTTTTTTCTTCACCCACGATGTAATTTTATATCGTTACATAAACTATTTGATAAGTAGTACAGTTACATCTATATCGTTACATAAACCGTAGTACAGTTACATCAATATCGTTACATAAACTATATGTATGTAGTTTACATATATCGTTACATAAACTATGATATGATACAGTTACATCTATATTGTACAGTTACATCTATATCGTTACATAAACTATATGATATGTAGTACAGTTACATCTATATTGTTACATAAACTATTTGATAAGTAGTACAGTTACATCTATATCGTTACATAAACTATTTGATATGTAGTACAGTTACATCTACATCGTTACATAAACAATTTGATATATCGTTACATAAACTATCTATATGATATCGTTACATAAACTATTTGATATGTAGTACAGTTACATCTATATCGTTACATAAACTATTTGATAAGTAGAACAGTTACATCTATATCGTTACATAAACTATATGATAAGTAGAACAGTTACATCTATACTGATAAGTAGTACAGTTACATCTATATCGTTACATAAACTATATGATATGTAGAACAGTTACATCTATATCGTTACATAAACTATTTGATATGCAGAACAGTTACATCTATATCGTTACATAAACTATTTGATAAGTAGTACAGTTACATCTATATCGTTACATAAACTATATGATATGTAGTACAGTTACATCTATATCGTTACATAAACTATATGATAAGTAGTACAGTTACATCTATATCGTTACATAAACTATATGATAAGTAGTACAGTTACATCTATATCGTTACATAAACAATTTGATAGTAGTACAGTTACATCTATATCGTTACATAGTTGATAAGTACAGTTACATCTATATCGTTACATAAACTATATGATAATGATATGTAGTACAGTTACATAAACTATATGATATGTAGTACAGTTACATCTATATCGTTACATAAACTATATGATATGTAGTACAGTTACATCTATATCGTTACATAAACTATATGATATGTAGTACAGTTACATCTATATCGTTACATAAACTATATGATATGTAGTACAGTTACATCTATATCGTTACATAAACTATATGATATGTAGTACAGTTACATCTATATCGTTACATAAACTATATGATATGTAGTACAGTTACATCTATATCGTTACATAAACTATATGATATGTAGTACAGTTACATCTATATTGTTACATAAACTATATGATATGTAGTACAGTTACATCTTTATATAAACTATATGATATGTACAGTTACATTATATCGTTACATAAACTATATGATATAGTGATATGATATGTAGTACAGTTACATCTATATCGTTACATAAACTATATGATATGTAGTATAGTTACATCTATATCGTTACATAAACAGTTACATCTATATCGTTACATAAACTATATGATATGTAGTACAGTTACATCTATATCGTTACATAAACTATTTGATAAGTAGTACAGTTACATCTATATCGTTACATAAACTATTTGATATGTAGTACAGTTACATCTATATCGTTACATAAACAATTTGATATGTAGTACAGTTACATCTATATCGTTACATAAACTATATGAAATGTAGTACAGTTACATCTATATATATGTAGTACAGTTACATCAATATCGTTACATAAACTATTTGATATGTAGTACAGTTACATCTATATCGTTACAGTAGAACAGTTACATCTATATCGTTACATAAACTATATGATAGTAGAACAGTTACATCTATATCGTTACATAAACAATTTGATAAGTAGTACAGTTACATCTATATCGTTACATAAACTATATGTCACATAAACTATATGATATGTAGTACAGTTACATCTATATCGTTACATAAACTATTTGATAAGTAGTACAGTTACATCTATATCGTTACATAAACTATATGATATGTAGTACAGTTACATCTATATCGTTACATAAACTATTTGATATGTAGTACAGTTACATCTATATCGTTACATAAACTATTTGATAAGTAGTACAGTTACATCTATATCGTTACATAAACTATTTGATAAGTAGTACAGTTACACAGTTACATCTATATCGTTACATAAACTATTTGATATGTAGTACAGTTACATCTATATCGTTACATAAACTATATGATATGTAGTACAGTTACATCTATATCGTTACATAAACTATATGATAAGTAGTACAGTTACATCTATATCGTTACATAAACTATATGATAAGTAGAACAGTTACATCTATATCGTTACATAAATAGTTACACTATATCGTTATATAAACTATTTGATAAGTAGTACAGTTACATCTATATCGTTACATAAACTATATGATATGTAGTACAGTTACATCTATATCGTTACATAAACTATATGATATGTAGTACAGTTACATCTATATCGTTACATAAACTATATGATATGTAGTACAGTTACATCTTTATCGTTACATAAACAGTAGTACAGTTACATCTATATCGTTACATAAACTATTTGATAACTAGTACAGTTACATCTATATCGTTACATAAACTATTTGATAACTAGTACAGTTACATCTATATCGTTACATAAACTATTTGTAGTACATACATCTATATCGTTACATAAACTATATGATATGTAGTACAGTTACATCTTTATCGTTACTTAAACTATTTGATAACTAGTACAGTTACAAAGAAAAACATAGTTTATAAATTTTTATTTTATCATTGCTGCTTTTATTTTACTTCATGTTTTGATTACTTTAAAACAAACAAACCTGATTTATAAGGAAATTCGTTTCCTCTACTATAACTTTGTTAAAACTTAGCAAACAAACTATCAAGAAACAAAACAAAATTAAAATCACTGTAACAAAAAGATAAATGTCAATAAACAGTGTCAGTATAACAAAATTGTATTGCTGATCCGGAATTCGTTTCAAGAAGTGAACAGAGTGAAGACAGCTGATTGTGTTCTGTTAAAAGATAGATAGAGAGAAAGTAATGACGTTAATCAGAACAAAGAAAAGCTGTTTATCTACACATTAAGATTTCGTTTTCTCTAAACGACGATATTTCTGTTTTCAGTTTTTATTTGTGTGTAGGAATAATCGTTTACTATTCATATAATTTACAATGATTTTTTTTCTCTGTTTGTTACTTATTGAATTTTCCCTAAAGCTGCTGAAGGGCTTTGTTTTCTTGCCGTTCCTAATTTCGAAATGATAGAATGAAGGGGAAAAAAGCCAGTCAACACCACTCTATATGATACTCCAACTAAATAATGCTATTTTACAGTCACTTTTATAACGCACCTACCTCTGCATAAATACGTGGTACAATTTTTCACATTAAATTCGCTGTAAGTGAAATAGAAGTGTGCACAGTCTGTCTCTAAACATGGGACTTCGGATCTGTGGTCCGGTATACAATATATATTTTTCAACTTAGTAACATGATTCCTTTTACCTCTGAGTACCTGCTAAATAAATGTTTTAAACGTCACAATAGACTATTTTAATTAAAATATAAGTCAATAAAACAGTTTTAATATACTGTTAAACACAAGTTAATTTAGGTTTTATTCCTCTATTTTCATGCTGCTACTGTTTGTTGAAGCTCAGTCTCTTCAACTGGACCTTCTGTCTGATATTTGACCAATCTGTAAAAAAAGATCTGAATACAAAATTGACATTTATTAAAAAGAAATGGCAAGATTCGATAATAGCATTTTAACACATTTTCAAGCATATTCCCTGGTTATAACTCAAACACAGGATAGATGGCGCTTTAACACTTAAATGGAAGGTTCAAAAGTTCACGTGCGTGTTAGATTTGCTCTTAAATACCCACAGCATTCTGAATATTTCTGTAAGTTTGTTTTTTGGAATTTCGCACAAAGCAACTCGAGGGCTATTTGTGCTAGCCGTCCCTAATTTAGTAGTGTAAGACTAGAGGGAAGGCAGCTAGTCATCACCACTCACCGCCAACTCTTGGGTTACTCTTTTACCAACGAATAGTGGGATTGATCGTAACTTTATAACGCCCCCACGGGTGGGAGGGCGAGCATGTTTGGCGCAACTCAGGCGCGAACCCTTACGAAGCGCACGCCTTAACGCGCTAGTTCATGTCAGGCCCGTTTCTATAAGTAAAAAGTCACATATTTTTAAAACAGTTTGAATTTGTCTTTACTTGAATAATAATAAGCCAAGACTTCTTTGAAAGAACTAGCATCTTTCTGCGACTGAATAATACAGTCACAACTGTTTTAAATTCTTTGAATTTCCATATAGTTGTACAATAATTAAAAACCTTCTTCAAAACATAAGAGATTTATTCTTAATTTTTAAGGTAAACTCATACCTATGTTAGATATAACTAGCACAAAATATCTGTGGAGTTTAGGACCCTTCATGATTCACAGATAACCCAATATGTCAATTAAGCTTCCTTATGACATCTAATTATTTTATATTTAACCATAAGTAGGATTTGTATACAAAAAAACTAAACCCTTTTGGTATCAAACCGTGGCATTGGTATCTGTGCGCGTAAGGTATGTTTAGTTTCAATAGCTTCTGAGTGAGAATATAAACACAGTTTGAAACTTCATGAACAGAGGATCTGGGGGAAGAGGGAGGGAGCGAAGAAACAGATACTAGATTCGGTTAGTGCGTTCCTTAAAACTCTATCCATCGTGTTTGGGTAATCTTCATGGAACTTTGTAACCCCTCCCATTGGTTTGTTTTCTGGTGTGTTTTTTAATTTCGCACAAAGCTACTCGAGGGCTATCTGTGTTAGCCGCCCCTAATTTAGCAGTGTAAGACTAGAGGGAAGGCAGCTAGTCATCACCATCCACCGCCTGTTAAAATACACGACATTGTCTAACTTGCATTTATAAGGACACAATTTTTCTTTACATTTTAAACAGAAACAGCATTTAGGTTCAGTTAAGCTTCTATTCCCTCAACTTCTAACTCGTCCACATATTTACCTCTAGTATCCATAGCTTAAAATAGTTTACATCCACTAAAAGGAGTTGATATTCACACCCTCGTAAAATAAGGTAATTCTGATGAAAGGAAATAAGTTACTTTCAAGAAAAGTAGTGATACTCTACTGTGTCTATGTTTTCTTAAATACAACTTGAGCAATGGGCTATGTGTTCAATGCCTAACAAATATATCAAGAGGTAATAGTCCTCAAAATTACTGTTAAGCCTATAGAAAAGTTCACACTCTCATATAGCTTATTTGTGACACTGTGGAGGCCTTATCTTAACACTTTTCAACCAATAACAGTACTGATGCATAGTTACAAAATAATTCTAATATTTTAACTACCAAAGATTGCCATCGTGCTATTAAACAGAGGAGGATAGATTCAGAAAATCAGATGCTTCATTATAAAGTGGTTATTTCTAATAATTTTTATATTTGATTAAATATTAATTTCACGATATGTAAGCCTCCGACGCCATAGTAGCTAAAAAAAGCCTCAAAACATCTTCAATGGATGTCCTACGAACTGATTGATGTGAGATTCTTGAAGTTTCTCACTGGTCAAAGAAGTCTGCGAACATGCAGACTTCTTTGACCCTGTACGAAGAAATGAGCCTCGTCACTGAATACCACCTTCTTTCATTGTTTTTGCGTCTAGTTCTTGTATTTCAGACCTCATTGATACCGTTTTTTCTTCATTGAGTTGATAAGAAGTTGTTTTTTGACTGGCCTCTTTGCCCTTCTAATGTAATTTCGAATGACGTAATATTCCTCAAAATTTCGTCATATATTCCAAAAATAGATCGACCGTACCGCAAAACACAGCTAATGACGCCGTCTGTGTGAAAAAAATGAGTGTTAAAGGAAATCCAACGAGCCAACACCGGCCATCATGCTGAAAATATTGTAAAATGACCATTTGTTTCAATTAATTTGCACAAGGGTGTAGAACACAAACATATACCTATTTAAAAGCTGCGCACTCATCAGACAATAAACAAATAAAATAGAGCAAGCAAGCAGGGAAAAATAAGAAAACAACGACATAAAAACACCCAAATAAAAACATAAATCTAGCAAATAAACAACAGTCGACCTCTTTGATTATCTATACCTTAGAAGGAGCCAAAAACATCTTCATAGAGTTCACCCACAAACATCAGAATTCGCAAATACAGATAACATCACTTTACTTTAAGAAATAGCAAAGAAACATTTGATACTGATAATCCTATATTTAATTGGAACAATTATTATTTTTTGTTTGTTCAAAACCAAATAATTACCCCTTACCAGAGCTTACTTTACTGGTATTAAATATACTATAAATATTTACACATTCAATATGAAATGCGTAATTTTATTTTCCGCTCATAATATTGTGATAAGTGATAATTTACCAGTGATCTATTTGAAGTGATATGCACGATGAAATAAAGCAAAGTGGTAATGAAACACTAAATGTATTACATTCATAACCATGGTCCTGATAATGGAAAGTAAGTAGCTTAAAATCCCTCAGTATTAAATATATAAAGTAGTTTAAAATCCTTTTCTAATCAATTAAGTATGTAGCTTAAAATCATTATGCAACAAATAAAGTATGTAGTTTAAAATCTTTTTATAATGAATAAAGTAAGCAGTTTAAAATCATTATGTTACAAATAAAGTAATTAATTTAAAATTATTTCTGTCATAAATAAAATAAGTAGCTTAATATCCCTTCAGTAACAAAGTAAGTAGTTTAAAATCCCTCTGTAATAAAGAAATAAGGTAGTTTAAAATCACTTTCTAATAATTAAAGTAAGTAGGTTAAAATTCTTTCTGTAATAAATCAACTAAGTAGTTTAACTATTTTTTCATAATATAGTAAATGGTTTTAAATCATTAATTTTGTAATAAATAAAGTAAGTAGTTGAAAATCCCTTCTGCAATAAATAAAGTAAGTAGTTCAAAATCATTACGTAATAAATAAAATAAGAAGTTTAAAATACCTTCTGTAATAAATAAAGTGAGTAGTTTAAAATTATTCCTGCAATAAATAAAGTAAGAAGTTTAACACCCTTTTTGTAATAAATAAATGAAGTAGTTTATTTTTTTTCTGTAATCAATAAAGTAAATAGTTTAGAATCATTATTTAATAAATAAACTGAGTAGTTTAAAATCATTATTTAATAAATAAAGTGAGTTGTTTAAAATTATTAATTTTGTAATAAATAAAGTAATTTAAAATTCCTTTGTAATAAATAAAGTGGATTAAAATCATTATGTAACAAATAAAGTAATTAGTTTAAAATTATTTCTGTAATAAATAAAATAAGTAGTTTAGTATCCCTTCTGTAGTAAAGTAAGTAGTTTAAAATCCCTTTGTAATAAATAAAGTAGTTTATAATATCTCTATAATAAATAAAGTAAGTAGTTTAAAATTCCTTTTTAATAAATAAAGTAAATAGTTTAAAATTTCTTCTGTAATAAATAAAGCAAGTAGTTTAAAATTGTTTCAATAATAAATAAAGTAAGTAGTTTAAAATCATTATGTAATATATAAAGTAAGTAGTATAAAATCATTTTCCAATAAATAAAGGAAATAGTTAATATTCTTTCTGTAAATAAAGTGAGTTGTTTAAATTTTTCTGTAATAAATAAAGGAAGAAAATAAGAAAGTCAAATTTGAGAACTGGTGTGGGAAACTGTAATGAACCAGATGTACATTTTACCCATATAAGGAAGGTGTGGTACCATGGGAAAACTGGAATGTAATAAGGGCTATCAATCTTCAGTAGAAGAAAAGTGAGGGCATAAAACACAGTGGAGAGTCTGAAGGAACAACAACACATGAAACAGTGCAATGGATGACCACAAAGACCTATTTTTCAAATGCAGACCATAATGATTTACTCAATACAAGGTATGGTAGGGATGAAGAGCTATTCTGTTCTACCTTAACCATATATGTTTTGGTTTAGTATAATGGCCACTTTAATAATACTTTTACAGTTGACTAGATGCCCCCATTAGTTCTGTCAAGGCAATATAACATAAACTTTAAACAGATTTATCACAGATTCATAGTATGAAAAATAAACTTTGGAAGTACTGATGAGACTAGTTATTGTAGTTTACAAAAATAGAGGCATTCGTGTAATCCACACCCTGCATACTGACAGACTTGATGATTTATTGAGATGGAAGATTAGTGTGAGAAAATATTACATTATAAAGAACATGGACTTTACCAAACACAAGTTCTAACTTTTTGATAATCTATAATTAGTTCACATGTTTACCACTTTGCAAAATAAAATTGACAAGAGGAATGAAAATTAAAACAGACTCGAAAGGAAAAAATTATTAAAATATGCACTGCAGACTCAACATATACGTAGATAAAAATTCTGCACTTTACAGGTCACAATTCTTTCAAAACAGAAACTAATTACATGATTTATGTTCTCCTTCAAGCTGGCCAATCAACTTAGATGGCAATAATCTAGAAGAATATATTATTTTTGTGTCATTATTAATACAAATTCACACTCAAGTTGATACTGGGTGAACTATCCCATGAAGCAGCAGTTACCATCTGTGATAACTCATGTTAGGACAGCAACATATTTATCAAGCTGGGGTACCTGCCCTTTACTTGTGCATGAACTTAAACAAAATCTGGAGGTGGAAGATATGATAAATGAGAAAAATCCTGATTTTCATACAATTCATTTACTACACTGTATAATGGTCATTATGACCCTGTAGAAAAAGGTAGTATCAATTGTAATGTCAGTAGGGGTGCATCCTGTTACCTGCTTTCAACACCCAGCTCATCACATCTTTCTACAGTGTTTCACATGATTATTTAATAGAAAACCAATGGCCACAGAAGTGTCTTACAGACAGGTCAAAGTGAGAAATTACAACTCAAACAACAGCTTTTCATACCAGCCTTATGGTGGCTGTTGAAATAGAAACTTCATCTCAGTTTATGCATTATTGTGACATATTGGTCATTTTTATTCATTAATTCCTCCAAAGGTAGCTCAGCACAGTCTCTGAGATGTATATATTAAATGTTTGTCTGCTTTAGGCACACTGTATGCATGCATATTAGAGAAAATTATAAACGTGTCTTACTTTTTAGTTTAAGATCAAGACACCATCTTCAAATATAATTAATGTTAACTTTATTAAAGTGTTCAATAACAGCAATAATGGGGGTGGAGGAGTTACGAACCCTCCATTAACATGGCCCCTTTTCCAAATTATCTTCACATTTACTCTCATGAAGAAGGATAGTCATCTATTGAAAGCACTGCTGTTTTTGGTCTTCTTTAAAAAACATTTCACACAGTTTGGTTAAGATTGGTCCAGAGAAATACAGATATTTGTGTTATATATATATATATATACACGATATAGTAGCAATGAGGTTTATGGTATCAGTATACCAACTAATTCTACTTTCAACAAATCAAGACAAAATTTAGCTATTTTCCTTCTTTTCTCAGACATAAATACAAGTTTCATTTCCAGAACACTGAGAACAATTGTTATTCTATTTTCCAGGTGGGTGTCAATAGTACTTCAAGTCCACTGCCATGTTTGTTGATTTATGAAAGAAGGGTAAAATTAAGTACAATACAGCTTTATTATTGTCGGGTTACTCTGGTTGTTATCATCTATAATTTGATTAAACAACCTTTAATTACTTTTCATGAAGATAGGCAAAACAGCATGTATGTCAAAATACGTAAACAAAACTTTCCCAACAAGAGGCTCCTGAGTAAGTGAAGTTTCACTTTACTGAATCAGGAAAATAATTTTAAAAAATTTTTGCAAGGTTTTTTTAACAGATGCCTAGAAATATCCACTTATCAACACTTGTTTCCAGTTCAGCATGTGAATGCTTTACTTGTGCATCAAATGCATTGATAAATATGTTTGTGTTTAAAAATATTAAAGCTTATAAAGCAGTTAACTGTTTCTATTTGCAATAAATTCATTTTAAAACATTTTATCAATCAGATTTGTTTTGGAAATAATAAACATAAACACCACTTTCTTCTTTTCAAACAGAATAAGAACATGTAATTATTAGATTCATTATGTTTGACAATCAAACACATTCATCACTACCAGATATGTGAAGAGAGAAAATAATATTGTTTTTCACATGCCCTGGATCCCTCAGACCCATGGGGTCTTACATGGTCACCACTTCACACATGCCAAAACAGCTATTGACCTGTGGTGAACTGGTGCTTTACTTCTACCACCTATTTTTCAGTATAATTAATTCTATTAATAAATAATTGAAAACATTACTATTTATTTTTTTACCCATCTGTAAAAACACAGTTAATTTTTTTGCCACATAGAAAAACTTTTAACACATTTTAAACAGTTTTGGTGATTATAAAAATACAGTTTTTCCAAATGGTGAAAATCTAAACACATTTTAAACAGTTTTGGTGACTATGAAATACATTTGGACACTGGTGTATTAGACCCAAAAGCACACCCACTCCCAGAGCTTTTCAAAGAACCACAATTATTCCAATGTTCTGATTTCATTCCAGTTAGAAACTTACTTTTAAATAGTATATATAATCATTTAAATTGGTGTGTTGGACTAAGGATTCTTTTACAATGGGTGTTTGCCACATTTTGGAGATAAATTCAAAAATAAATGAACAGCATGCATTCCACTTATTTTAAAATATGTTCAAAACAAGTGAAACATGACAAATTCCTCACAATATATGTATCACAACTGGATCTAAATACTGTATGGTTCTCTTCTTGACAAAAATCCATTTTAGCCAAATTCAATTGGTTTAAAATGCAGTTGACAAGCCAAACTATTTTTCTCTATTTTAAATAATTCATTTCACATTTTCTAACTTCTCTCTGACTGAAAGTCTTTTTTCCTTGGGTTTATTTTTGGCTCACTTCCTACTTTGTAGCCTCTTATATGGTTGTTGACACTTTTTACATCTTACATTGACGTATTCTAGAAATCTCTGTTGCCTTGATATCAATTACACAACTTACAATAACCATCTGCTTTCAACTTTCTTACTGTGAAATAAAACAGTCATGAAATACTAACTCACAAAATTAACACTACTTACATTAAACAGTGTATTTTATCTTACAACCCTGAACTTATATATTTTAGTCACCACACTACTTGCCATTGGTTGAAAACACTTAAAGTTTGTTGTAATGCAGTTTTTGAAGAGGAGGAAAAGAGAAAGTGGACCAGTTTGAACAATTCTTGAATTTCAAAAGATAACTTAATTTTAGTGAAAATACTTGATCAAAACTTTGAATTTTTTTGTATACAAAATACTAGTAATATTTACAGAAAGCTAGTCAGATTTTGTGACGATACACATATCATTTTAAAAGTTACAGTGTGGAAACTGATGATTATGAACAAAGTCACACACATCGAGTCTGTAATGAAAGGGCTCATTTCTTTTGTTCCTATCCCCCTCTAACATGACATTTTAAGAAGAGAAATGTAGTTCCTCTATCCAGGAAGTATTTATTGCACTGGCTACTGAACCTTACCCTTACAAGAAGCCAACAGTTGTTAACATGGCCAAGCGCGTTAAAGCGTGCGACTCGTAATCTGAGGGTCGCGGGTTCGCATCCCCGTCGTACCAAACATGCTCGCCCTTTCAGCCGTGGGGGCTTTATAATGTTACGGTCAATCCCACTATTCGTTGGTAACAGAGTAGCCCAAGAGTTGGCGGTGGGTGGTGATGACTTGCTGCCTTCACTCTAATCTTACACTGCTAAATTAGGGACGGCTAGCACAGATAACCCTCGAGTAACTTTGTACGAAATTCAAAAACAACAACCATTGTTAGCCTACTGCACAACCCCCAACCGGGAGGACAATTTCTCGGCCCACTGAGTGGAATCGAACCACTGATGGTAGCGATGTAAATCCGGAGACATACCGCTGCACTAACGGGGTAGGGGTGGATATGTATATATACACATTAATTCCACCTGACAGGTGATATAATTAGTCTCATAACTTAATAATTTATTATACCATTTAATGTCAAGTCAGGAGTTAATTCTTGCTTGATGTGTTCATGGAACTAAAAGAATTGTTCTTGACTACCAGAAACCTACTTGAAATAAAAAGTATTTCAGAACGGCCGGCAACAGTCAGTTGCAAACTCTCTATTTGTTAACCTGAAGATGACCAAGGAAGGTCGAAACGTTGTTTTTTGCTGTATTAATAATAAAAGTGTTAACGCCCATACCAGTACGTTTTGAGAAACACAACTAAAAGAATGTTCAGTGGAAGCTGTACAGCTTCATTAAAATTTTAAATTTTGTAAATAGGAAATGTTCGTAATTACTTATTGTAATTTTAAAGTGTTAGAATGCAGTGACTAATGTCAGTCGATAGCACTTTCAAACACACTTTTCTGGTCGTTTCATACTATCCAACACTGCTCAGCAGTGATGACAGACACTGATACATCAAAACAATTTTCATTTATGTAAACCTGCACCTTATTCAGAGATCTTTTATTTTTCCGTTGAGTGGTGCATCAGTGTTACAACAGTTCATACTAAAACAGGTTCATTAAAGAATACTCCCACGAATCAGTTGATTTGTTTTGAATTTCGCACAAAGCTACTCGAAAGCTACCTGTGCTAGCCGTCACTAATTTAGCAGTGTAAGACTAGAGGGAAAGCAGCTAGTCATCACCACCCACCGCCAACTCTTGGGCTACCATTTTACCAACGAATAGTGGGATTAATCATCACATTATAACGCTCCCAAGGCTGAAAGGGCGAGCATGTTTGGTGAGAGTCACTTGTTCAGCTGTCACGTGAGGTTGTACTCATTATATATAAGTTGTGTTATACGTATAACGCTTGATCTGTGTTATGACTTCACTGCCATATCTCTGCTGTTACGATAATTTTAATGAAAGAAACATTGTACAGCCAGTGTGGTTTGTGAAAAATTGCATAGTGTACAAATGATGACTGGAAATGTATGATCCAAAATAATTATATTTAGTGTAATTGTTATTTCTAACTGTCGTGTATCAAATAATATAGATCTTTTAAAAATGTTAAGACATGTTTTGATTGAGGTTTTGTAGAAATCTTATAGATTTTGTTAAGATTCAATTGAGCCTTTTTCAATTAAATTTTGAGTTTATTTTGGTGAGTTTGTGCTTTTAATAATGACATTTATTTATCATTTATCTTACAGCGGTATGTCTGCGGACCTGAACGTTTAAAAACCGGGTTTCGATACCCATGATTGGCACAGCATAGATAGTCTCTTGTGTAGCTTTGTGCTTAATTCTAAACAAATTAAATTAGCTTACAAGTGTTACGAATTATTATTTAAAAAGAGTTTCCAACTTACTTAAAACTTAAATTTAGTTGTTAATTAACTATTAATATGTATGAAATTTATATTTGCTAACAAGATTGATATTCACAATTTCCTCTTTTAACACAAATATATTTTATTATATAAACATAAAAATAATACAATTTATAATAACAGTTATTACTAATAATTATTACAAATGACGGCTAAAAAAGAACAGTTTTACAGACAGTATTGAGTCTTATGTCCGGTCTGGAACCGAATATTCTATCGACGATACACGACGAGCAAATTAATTCTGAGTAAATATTGTCACACATCTTGCTTAAGTTAGCTAGTTTGGTTGGCGTCTATACTAATGACGCCTTTCTTAGATAGCTTCACAATCACACGAGTTAACTTCTTTCGGCGAGGGAGACATTTAATGTCCTCGTAAATAATAACGTCCGAAGTATCTCACTGAAGTTGAACGGTTGATAATTTTCGAAATCTATAATGTTTCTGGTCAAATTCTGTAGTTTCCGATTAAATATAGACGTTAATCACAGTTATGGCTTCATACACCTATAGCACACTGACTGTAGCTGTCCAATAATAATATTTCTCTTGACTCTTGGTTGGCTGCTTTTTATACAAATCACGCGAGTTTTCCGAAAGTCTACTTGACAACAATAATCCACCTGTTAACTGTGATGAATATACGTCACACACAAAAAGACTGGTTTGGTTTGTTTTGAATTTCGCCCAAAGCTACACGACAGGTATCTGTGCTATCCGTCCCTAATTTAGCAGTGTAAAACAAGAGGGAAGGCAGCTAGTCATTACTACTCACCGCCAACTCTTGGGCATTTAGTATGTCAGGTTGCATATTCGAAAGTCCAACGTTCGAGAGCACACAATGTTGTCATACATGATTTATACTTTCAGCAGTGAATATTTTACAAAAGCAGTAGTTCAGTGTCGGTACATTCCGTTAAAGGTATGCAGGGTGCTGCTGAATGATTCACTCTCCCACCCACATCTAACCACCAGTTGTAAATTATGAACGGTTGCTTCCCGAACCTGGAGATTTCTAATATAGTCCTTAACTAATGTATTGCTTGAAGTGTCGAACAGGTTAAAATATCAAACTTCAAATATTTTAAATATTTTTTTAGAAAAGAAAAGAGTTAATGAAAGCTGTTGGGACAAAATAATTATACGTATTATCTAAGATGCATTTATTGAAAGACACAAAATTGTATTAGCATGTGAAAACGTGTATCAAAATACTTCAGAAGCAAATCTCACTTTAATAGTTTCGTTTTAAGTTTACTTATTGGTTAAGTATTATTTTGTTACATGTAACTGGTTTTACGGTAACGAATTATTATTTAAAACACATACAAAGTTTTGGTCATTACTGTGATCACACTATATACACATCGGGTTGGGCCCAACATGGCCAGGTGGTTAAGACGCTTGACTCGTAATCTGAAAATCGCGGGTTTGAATCCCCGTCGCACCACCAAACATACTCGCCCTTTCAGCCGTAGGGGTGTCATACTACGACGGTCAGTTTGGTCAGTTGAATTGTTTTATTGTATCACAGGCTCACAAATTTGTGTTTGTTCTTGTGATTCTCGTGTTCTTGCCAATCGAATTACATAATTGGGCTTAGATGTAGGCTTTTAGTAACCTAAATGTACATCTTTAATATAGGCATGGCCGAGCGCGTTAAGGCATGCGACTCGTAATCTGAGGGTCGCGGGTTCGCGTCCGCGTCGCGCTAAACATGCTCGCCCTCCCAGCTGTGGGGGTGTTATAATGTCACGAGCAATCCCACTATTCGTTTGTAAAAGTGTAGCCCAAGAGTTGGCGGTGGGTGATAATGACTAACTGCCTCCCTCTAGTCTTACACCCTAAATTACGGACGGCTAGGTGCAGGGCTAACAACCTACTCACTTAAAATCCTGTTACGGAAACCGCAGTGATTGCGGCCCTATTTTTTTTAAGGAATTGAGTGGCAGATGATGATGATGAATATAGGCATGTTTCTAAACTTTCGATCTCAGCGATAGTTCGTAAGTATCAGTCAGTAAGCCCAAGTATACATGCAAGGCTTGCAAGCACTATCACAGAATCTACCTACGTCTTGTACGTGGTGTAAGATTAAGTGCAAACATTTCATCACAACAGATTGAACAGAGGATGAAATTCGAAAAATATTGCTCCCAAGCGTAAACTCCTGTGATCTGATCTGGCAGGCCATTTGTAGCTTGTAGCTGCATCAATCTTATGTTTATATTGTGCGGTTTTCCTACGCCATTTATTCCTCATGCATGTCTAGCCGGTTTTATTGTCGAACGCCTTACTCTCCTTAGCTGCCGAAGTCGCTGACCATAGTGTACGTTTAGTGTACAGTTAACGACAGGTTCGGGCTGCTTGGATCCAGACGCGCCCTACATTACCTCCCCCCCCCCTACGCTCCCTTTAGTCTGAGCCTCGATTTTACAACAGGGCTCATTAGATCTGTGTTTGTGGCCCTCATTAATCCATGAAATTTCAGATTATAACTGCCCTCTAATAAAGTGCTTGTGCTTTACGGTAATACGCTTTTATTTAATAGACGTGCTTATAGACATTATATCACGTGCTTGATGAGCGTTTAACAGGAATGTAATATATTTGTGATTGTTTAAGTATTTTCGAGAAACTTGCAATTACTTGTGTTGCAGCTATCACACATTATTGTCCAGCGATGCCCAGGTGGTCAGTCGGCTCGGTAGTCCACATACGTGGTTGCAAAAAATCATCCTCCCCCATCGGGTGTATAAAATCTACGCCCCTGTTACAAATAGACTTATTTTCTTCGCTGAGACTAATAATCTCCTGGCAAATATTCAGAAAGCCTCCCGACGTCAAACTGCTAATCACCTCGTTTGAGTTACTGAATCTCCATTTCAAACTTTTAACCGGAATCAGGTAGCCGTATTCCTTGATGTCAGGCAAGCTTTTGATTCGGTGTGGCATAACGCTCTCCTCTATAAGCTTTTCTCCATGAACAGTCCGTGTACCTTTACCCGTTGGATAGGTAGCTTTCTCCAGAGTTAAAGTTAACAATGAACTCTCTCACTCGTTTCACATATTAGCGGGAGTCCCCAAGACTCCGTGCTCAGCCCTTTGCTATACATTCTCTGTGAATGGAATTCCTTTCCATGCCATTACTCACACTCATGATTCACAATACGCCGATGACATAGCTGTTTAGAGTACGTCTACTAACCCGCTTATCGTGTACAGACTACCATCACGCAATGGTGCGACAACTGGCAGGAAACACTTAATCCTCACAAATCTCAAGCCATTTTATTTTATAGATGCTTTAAAAGTAAAAAGAAAAGAATGTTCAAGGTACAACTTAAAATCCATAATACTGTGATCCCCTTCTCAAAATCTGTTAAATTTCTAAGTGTCCATTTTAATTCTAAACTTACTGGCCAACCCATATTAACATAATTGCATCACGTTTCAGTCAACGCATCTCCTTCCTTTGAAGGATTAGCGGTATAAACAAAGGATGTACCCCTCAAACTATTATTTTCGTATACATTATACCCCTCGGTCGAGTATAGTTGCATGCTACTCTGTAACATGCCCGGACTCTCTCACCCAAAAAAAAAACAACAAACATTACAATACGGCT